>NC_142026.1:122908203-123508643 GCF_982192425.1 Myodes glareolus | reverse complement strand
ATGTAACAATGAATGATAGTGACTTTGTGAGAACACTGAAGTATACACTTTACAGAAATATCCTCATTTGATTTTAATAACTCTTAGATAAGTATAGGTATTGTTCTATTTTATGACAAATATGTAGAGGTCATATAATCTCCTCAAGACTAGTAACTTAAAAATAGCGAGATTATTTAAACATTTGCTACAGACTGTTTATGTCTTCCCAAAATATAGATGATAAGTCCTACCTTAGTGTGATGTTAAGAGGTAGTTAGCAGGTAATTAGATCATGAGGGTGGAGTCTCACAAATGAGAACAGGGCCCTCATAAAAGTACAGAAGAGAGCTTGTTTCCCTTTCTCTCTGCTTTCTATCTTGTGAGACTATGAGAAAAGAACTCTCATTGAGACGCAACACTACTGGCATTTCTCAGTCTCCAGAATTATAAAAGCAAAGTTTCAACTGTTTAAGCCACTCGCCTATGATACTTTTTGCAATGGAAGCCCCGACTAAGATAACATCTAACTTGGGTTATCCCTCACATAAATTACCACATTATACTCTTTGTCGTTTAATGTGCCTACTTCCATTGTAATCATGTTACATCGATAAAGTATAAATTCCTTTTTGACATACTTTATCGCTATTTTTTATTAAATTCATAAACAAATAAATACATTGTTGATGTAGCAGATGCAGCTTATGAGTGATGAAAATAAATGACTTTGTCCATGAAGCAATATTTCAGTACCACTTCTTTCTCTTATCAGAATGGCTTTGACCTTTCCAAGTCTGTTCCTTATTTGCAAAGTGATGTTATAAATGTACCTAGGGATCATTACGAATAATCTCATAAGCATGCTTCTAAATTAACTTTAGACCATATGTATTGTTGATAAATGAGCTCAAAATCTTACATGGAGAAGCTGAATATATCTCAATCACACAATTCATTTAAATGTGAAAGAATTATAAAAGGTAGCCTGTATTCATATTGAAATATCCTCTGCTTAAAGTTGTAATATAATCTGCTCATTGTCTCAGTTTAAAATTCAAAATAAAAAATGCAAATTTTAAAAGCAGATATATCTATGCCCTTTGTGTACTCAGTATGACCTTTGCTGGAAAAAAAAAATAAGGCAAGAATTTGTGGTGACTCCAATTTGTTGCCCTTGGTGGGAAATAGGTTTCATTCATCCTCATCTTCCTGGATTCACTCATGCTCCTTGCTCTTGAGCCATTGGCTGCTCTGGATGACCCCCACCCCCCACATTGTAGCGTTCTCCCCCACATGCAAGGTACTTAATGAGAATGTTCTTGAATGCTATCTCTTCTATTTTACTTTTTCTTCATGTCATTACTTCTTTCATGTCTGCTCTACATGTTTGACAATTGAGCTTCACAACCATAGCTCTTAATGAGACCTTTTTTTTTGATGATCAAACTTAAATTTCCAAGTAACCCATGGACATTTCCCCTTGGGTGCCTTTACACCATCTTCAACCAGGAACTCCAAACACTAACTCATCAACATCTCCCTGTCTCACCACAGCCTATAAACTTCCCCATAATCTTATCTTTCTTATCACCTAGAGACAAATTTTAACAGCCAAATTCTACTTTTATTTCCCTCATCTCCCTTAACTAATTTTATAGTTCAGACGAATGAAATTCAGGAAGAAAAAAAATACAATTCATTAGATTCAAGTTTCATGCCAGTGGTATAAGTCAAGGCTTTTACCTTTATCTTTCTATAGTTAACCTTATCCCATAAACTTATAAGGGATCCTGACATTCCACAGAAACCTTCATTGCACTCTGTGGTTATAGAAAAAGTATCTAACATTGCACTAAAAATTGGAGACTAACTATAGCTGTCATCTTCCTACAGCGCTAAGTTTATTCACTCTCTCCACCCTCACCCCATTCCATGGACTTCATTTTTATCAGATCCATGCTATGGCCCAGAAGTAAATCGACTCTGTGTACTCTTCACTTATTCTTATGTGAAATAATGTCCCTGTGGAGTGATATGTTCTGCTGAGCAAATTCATGAAAGTGAAGTCCAAGATACAATGCTATTTAAAATTCTTTAAACCTTCTCTAGGCTGCAGCATAGAAAAACAGCCTTTCATGTCAGGGCACCTACAACTCATGCAGGGATTTTATCATGACATATGATATACATATTAACTTATATTTGTGTCTCCTTTATTATATTGCAAAAGTGTCATTCTCTTATATGTTGACTCTGAATATTGTCTAACATATTATCAAATGCTTAAATGTTTCTAAGTTAACAGTTGAAACAATAACTGATTACATAAATGACAGAATCAATGGTATAAACTGCTGAGTAAATGTTCTTATCAAGTAGTATAATTCTATGACAAATGCTTCAATAAAACTATTTTTAAATTACAATAATGCTAAAAATTATATATTTTATGATTGAGGGGAAGATATGTAGTGGATAAGAGGTCCTATACACACAGATAAGCACCAGAGAAACCAAGAAAGTTAAACACACAGGTTTGTCTCTTCAATGGAGGGAAAAGTTTGTCTATCTTTCTCCTGGAATTCAAGGAAAAGATGTAGTTTATAGCCTGGTGATCACCTCGTATCTGTAGAGTCAAGCTTCACCCCTATCCTCCAGAATATTATATTTGTTTATCCCAGGCTTTCTTCCTGGTAAATCTTCAACATTTCTTCTAGGCCATAAAATCCATCCTTTTGAGTGACATCACTTATACTTGACATCAGTCTAAGTAACCTCTCTGTTATCTTAGAGCCAGATCAACTCTGCCTCCCCTTGGTATTATATTTACCACAGTCATTCTCCTTAGACCCTAAATCTTGAACATTCTGAGTAAACAAAACCTATTTTCATGAGAGAAGCCAGATACACTATGTAAAGAATGTAAACATGTCTTGAGTTTTGATATACTCACAAGATTGAGTTAATTGTCATCAGAAAACTTTTAGCAAATTGTGCTGTGCTTAAATATGGCTAAAATAAATGACCTGGGGCCAGACTCCAGAAGTCTGTCCCAGCCTTGTATAAGTCAGGTTGGACTGAGTTTCATCCTTACCTCCTCTATATAATCTTACTGCCAGCCTGAAGTTTGCAGGGGCCCCCACAAAAGCAATCTCAGAATATGAAGACCTTATCTCATGAGCCACAATAGGGAATGTATTCTAATCAGAGCAAAGATGCTTCTGCCACTTCATTCTGATGTCTGTTGGCTGACTATCAGGTTTCTTCTCACCATCAAAGTAGGACGGAGAAAACAAACACTGATCCCAGGGATAAGGACGAAAGCGAAGGCTTAATGACCAATTCCTGAAGACAAATAAAATCCTAGTAAGGAGCTATTGAATATTTCATTTGGTTGCTGTCATAGAATAACCCCATGAACGCAGTTCAGAAGTGAAAGGGCTGACTTCAGCTCTCAGTTCCAGGTTATAGCTCTTCATAGCACAGAGTTCACAGCAGCAGGAGCCTGAGAGAGTCAGTCACATCATGTCCCTAATTTGGAACAGAAAGTGACAAAAGCATATATGCTTTTACTCTTCATCAGGGCCTACGATCCACACTCAGAGTGGGTTATCCCACCTCAGTTGACTCAGTCAAGTAAATCTGTCACGTCCCAACCCAATTAAGACAACTTCTCATTGAGATTCTCTGCCAGTGTTTTATGTTGTGCCAAGCTGTCAATTAAAACTAAGCATTGCAAGGGTGAGTAGAGAGATATTCTTATATCACCATTCCATGTAGTACATCGATTGGCTCTTGAATTCAGAAGAAACAAAAGCCAGAAAACCATACAAGTGCTTGGAAAACATAGCAGCAATCTTATAATTAGTTCATATATGGAAGTGGGCATTAATATTTCTCATGTATCAACTCCATACTCTTCTTGTGGTCATAGTTCACTTTTACACTCAATTAGAAGTACAGAAGCTCAGAGGAGTGTATTGTAACCTATCAACTCCAGGAACAGTCAAACTGACCTCCTCTGGTTTTATATTAATTTGACGCAAAGTATAGTCATCAGAGAGGAGAAAACATCAATTGAGAAAATGTCTTCAGAAAAAGCAGGCTGTGTGTTACCCTGTAGGCCATTCTCTTCATTAGGGATTGGTGGGAGAGGGCCCATCCCAATGTTGGTGGGGCCACTCCTGGGCTGTTGGTCCTGGGTTCTATAAGAAAGCAGGTAGAGCAAGTCGTAGGGAGCAAGCCAGTAAGGCGAAGCCCTCCATGGCCTCCAGGTTCTGGCACTGCTTGAATTCCTGCCATGACTTCCTCCAATGATGAATATCAGTGGGTAAGCCAAATAAATGGCTTCTTCCCTAAGTGGCTTCAGTCACCATTTCCTCACAAGAGGAGCCCTACCGAGGATAGTGATGTAGGATGCCCCTTTTTATGTTGTGAATATATATGTATTATTACCATTGGTTAATAAAGAAGCTGATTTGGCCAATACTCAGGCAGAATAGAGCCAGGAGGGAAATCCAAGCATAGAGAGAGAGAAAGGAGGCAGAGTCAGGAAGATGCCATGTAGCTCCCAAAGGAGAAAGATGCCAAAATACTACTGGTAAGCTGCAGCCATATGGTAATGCACAGATTAGTAAAAATGGGTTAATTCAAGTTGTAAGAGATGGTTAATAAGAGCCTGAGCTAATAGGCCAAACAGTTTGTAATTAGTATAAGTTTCTGTGTGATTACTCAGGACTGGGCTGCTGATGTAGGATTTCCCTCTGTATGTTGTGAATACCATTGGTTAATAAAGCAGCTGCTTTGGGCCTCCTGCAGCACAGAATAGGGCAAGACAAAAATTCCAAACAGATAGAGGAGGAGAGAGTAGGTGGAGTCAATAAGATGCCATGCAGCCACCAGGGGAGAAAGAGGCAAACCGCCAGCAGGAATATTGCTGGTAGACCACGAGTCTCGTGGTAAAATAGAAAATAATGGAAACAGGATAATTTAAAATATAAGAGCTAGCTAGCTGTACAATTAAGATACTGACCAAGCAGTGATTTAAATAATATAATTATATAAATAATGTAATTATTTTGGGTCTGAAAAGTCAGGAAGCAAAGTATCAGCCTCTGCGAACTGGCAGCCAAAAACATAAGTGCAGCCTCCAGTTACAGAATTGTAATTATTCAGTTTATTTATTTTCAGTTTATTTAGAAAATCAAAAAAACTCTGAGATTCCATCTTACAACTGTAAGAATGGCCAATATCATAAACACTGATGACAACTTATGCTGGAGAGGATGTGGGGTAAAGAGAATACTCCTCCATTGCCAGTGGGAGTGTAAATTGGTACAGCCCCTTTGGATATCAGTATGGCAATTTCCCAGAAAATTAGGAAACAACTTTTCTCAGTATCGAGCAATACCACTTTTGGGAATATACCCAAAGGATGTGCAATTGTACCACAAGGACATGTGCTCAACTATGTTCATAGCAGCGTTGTTTGTCATAGCCAGAACCTGGAAACAACATAAATGTCCCTTGACTGAAGAATAGATAAGGAAAATGTGGTGCATTTACACAATGGAGTACAACACGGCCAAAAAGGAAATGACACCTTGAAATCTGCAGGCGAATGGATGGATCTAGAAAACATCATATTGAATGAGGTAACCCAGACCCAGAAAGACAACTATCACATGGACTCAATCATAAGTGGCTTTTAGACATAAGGCAAAGAAAACTAGCCCAGAAACCACAATCCCAGAGAAACTAGAAAATAATGAGGACCCTAAAAGAGACATACATGGATCTAATCTACATGGGACGTAGAAAAAGACAAGATTTTCTGAGTAAATTAGGAGCATGCCGAACATGGAGAGGATTGAAGGGGAGGGGAGAAGAAGGGAAGGGAGCAGAGAAAAATGCACTCTTATTTTTGCACTCAAAAATGCTTATTGAGCATAATATAGCTCAATAAAATCAATTAAAAAGACTGAAAAAAAGACCAAAAAAAATTCAGTTTATTTTGGAAATAACTCAAAATGCTAGTTTGACAGTCTTATTAGTATAATCATTTTTTAAATAAGCATGTCACTTATCTAGTAGTTTTACTCCTTTTGTTAAGTAATGTCAAATAAGTTTTGCTGTAAGAGGAAGTCATACCTAATTTGGGTTTAATGACTTCCCTTTTAAGTACACTGCCAAAAAAGAGAAAATTTCTGAAATCTTTATATTATTCAGAACTAAATATTTTCAGATTAAATAAATCTGTGGGACACAGCTAAGAAAAGTAGAGATATGAAAGATAAATACACTTTAGTTGGCCTTCTCAAGTTAGGTTATGCCTCCAAGACTTATAACAAAAGCAAAAATAAAATAGACGTGACAAAATAGCTATACTCAAATGTGGAATGTATTGGTTAAACACCTCCCAAGTTTTCTTCCAGAAAATGAATAGCAAATATTTTAAAAAAAAGTCAGTTCTATCAGACATCTTACTATGACTAAAATTAAAAGTATTTAAATAAACTTGGCCAAACCAGCCATGTGCCATGATCTCTCTTGTGTATTTGGAGGAACAGGCTCCTAATAGAATGTCTCTGGACTTGTGAACCCCAAAACAGCTGTAGGCCAGGTGGAAGCCGTTCATTCTGGTGTCTGAACAGACAGCTGAGCACCCTTTGTACACCATAAATGTAAGAACTGCACATTCAGGATGGCAATAAACTCATAGGGTGACATATTAGCTGGAGCTTTCAACCCCTTGCTTTAGCTGTAAAACTCTGCCAGTTTTTTGTTGCTGCAGAATATAGCAGATTGTTTATGGTTTTGTAATTTTGGAGACAAACCAAGGAAAAATGGCAATAAAAAAAGGCAAAAACATGGGCAGCCACTGAGGTTATTGCTGTATTTTAAAATTACAGTCTTATGGAGAGTTACAACAGAAGCAAGAGGAAAATAAATGAAAAAATGGAATAATCAAATTATTGTTTTCCACAGAAACATAGTCCCAGATAGCCACTATGGGTCAGCTCACTTGCATGGAACATATTGAAGAAGCTACAAAGGGTGCTCAGAAAGCTGCAAGTTATCATTATTAGCTGGAACTAAATTTATCAACAGAACCCTCTGATAATGCTTGGTAATTTATAGCTAATAGTTTACTGGTGAAAATACGTCTTCCAGAACATCCAAACCAACTTAAATTGCATTAAACTTCCCTTTGAATGAAAAATCCTAAATGAAATTAATTTCTAAATTTGTAATTGGGAAAGCAGTTTGGGTGTAGGAGACCAGTCCAAACACACAGTGACCCTGACTGCTCAGGAAGTTCCAGGCATCACTCCCGTGGTGTCTAAGAGCCCTGTGGCATCCCAGTAGCAAGTATAAGACTCTTTACTCACAGTTGTCTTGGAAAGCTTTCCCATCCATTCACAGAAAAGCACATTCCTGGACATGAGCACAAGACGTCTCAGTCTCAGAGATTCTCAGAGCAATAACTTTGAGAAAGGACACATGACCAAAAAAAAAAATCGCTAAATTTTCTTAAGAAGTAAAATCAAGGCAGTAGCATGGAACTAGATAGTAGATGATAAGATGAAATCCTTATGACTTTCTGCCTGTGACTACTTCAGTTTAAAGTGGTCCCCACCCAGTTTGTGTGCTGTCTGTGTATGTGTGTGAATGTGAGTATGTGAGTGTATTCGACATGGGCACTTGTGTGTATAAGGGGCTACTCGTGCCTGTGAGATCATGTGGGGACCAAAAGAGCAGAGAAGGATGTTTGGCGTCCGACACTGGCACTCTATACCTTATACCCTTGTTGGACTCTCTCACTGAAGCTGCAGCTAGGCTGGCAACCCAAAAACCCTAGCAATCCTCCCTTGCTTACGCCTCTCTCCATCCCCCATAGTACTGGGGTTACAGGCGCTCAACCATCCCTGGTTTTTTTATGAATTATTTTTAAAAACATAGGCCCTCATTCTTTTGCACCAAGTGCTCTTACCCACCGAGCCACCTCCCTCACTCCAAGGATGTCTTCTTTTCTGACGTTTTGCCTTCTCTCACCTTGTAATGAAACTGCTGGATGTTATTTCACAGCTGTCTACTGGGGTTAATGGTCTTTTTGGCTCATGCAATGGACATGTAGTTTCGCATGCTAAGAAGTGTCTGGAAGTCATTATTGATGGGAAGAAAAATCATGACAAGGAGAAAGTCATTGCTAGGCACTTTGTATGACCAGCAGCTTGTAAAGGACGTGAAGTGAAAAATAAGCATGAATGGTTGGCTTCATTCTAATGCTGCTAAGTGTTACGGATGTTTTCATTTGAATTAATGACTATGGATTTCAAAGATTTCCACCCCCCAATTCTGCATCACAGCCACAGATTATGATTTCTGTAAGATGCCCATATGTGGTTTACAAAATATAGATCTTAATTCATGTAGAGTTTTAGATATATATATTAAGATAAGAAATTTTATACCAATTTAAGACAGGCAAAACAGGCTAAAGAAATTTGCACTTAAAAATTACATGAATTTGTAGACAACTTCATTTCCTTAGCTACAAGGGAGGAAGTAACATTTATCCCTCTTAGATGCTACTTGACTTACATGGGTGTAATAGTTATAAAATGCCATATGTGATGCACCTGTTGCTATTGACATCATTTTTAAAACCATCTCAAAGAGCCAACGTAACCCTACTATGTCATTTTTGTTTTGCTTTGTTTAGTCAGTTGGCTTGTGTTTGATATTTTGAGACATAAATTCTCTGTGTCACTCTGGCTGTCCTGGAACTCACTTTGTAGACCAGGCTAACCTCAAATTGACAGAGATCCACTAGAAACCTCTGCCTCCTGAACGCTGCGATTCAAGGCACAAATCACCACTGTCATGCACATGTCATTCTTTAAAATTATAACTATGGCATAAAATGTGTTCTCATAAGCCTCAGCAAGATGGTACTTATAAATTTTAATAGAATTGTGAAAAACAGAAAAATATTTATCACAGAAATGTTATCATCCAGAATTACCAGAATGTAAATCATTTAGATTTTAATATTCAAATTTAGGGCTTCTTATTTATGTCTTGCTTTGTGACTGAAAAACTATTCTGATCATGACTATGAAGGAGAGACTCCCCAGTTCATGTGCAACACCGTGGAACATGTTCATTACAATATGTGTTAAAGTTTAATAAATAAGAGATCTAGGACCAGGCAGATGCTCTGGGGACATCATAACAGCACATGCTTGATGCTCCACGGCAATCCGATTTTGAAGTGGCTCTCTCCCAAGGGTGCTTAGCATCTTATCATCCTCCACCCCAGATTGCTAGAAGTGTGCTTTCAGAATAAAAATAAATCAGATGCTATCTTCGACCTCGGTCTAAACTGTCTCTTAAAACTAGTGTTCGCCTCTTAGACCTGGGACCAGACTGTATTGATTCTCTGTAGACTGGAAACCGACATAACAGGGAAGACGTTCTTGACAGAACTGTAGTTTGAGCCTCTAGGGAAAAAAAAATGATAAAAATGACACATTTCGGTCAGCACTGCTCGATGATTCTTGCTGTTTCAAAGCAATGAAAAACAAAGAGCACTTTTAAGTTTATAACCCTACTTCAACAGTGAGATTTGAAAATCTTTGAGAAAGTGAAGGAAACCAATACGCAGTTTAGACAGAGAGAGGTTAAGAGGAGAGGGAATGAGGCAGGAGGGGAGGGTGAGAAAGGACGACAGAGAGACAGAGACAGGAGATAGACCGAGAACCCCAGATCGGACAACTCACTTGGCATTTCCTGCCCCTGGCTTCTTTCTCCGGAAAATGTTGAGGAAGGTGTTGGAGCGGCACGGCAGCTTGCCATCACCAACGTGCATGCGTACTACGTCAGAGGTGGTGAAGGCACTGCGGACATTCCTCTCGGGCTTGGCAATAATGATGTACATCTTGGGAGTGAACATGCACCCCAGGGCCACCGTCACACTGAGGCTCACTGCGAAGCAAGTCGTGATGATCTTGTAGTTGCTCCCGAAGTAAATGGGCACGAAAGCCAGCCAGATGATGCAGGTAGTGTACATAGTGAAGGCGATGTATTTAGCCTCATTGAAGTTGGCGGGCACGTTGCGGGTCTTGAAGGCATAGTAGGTACAGCTCATGATGAGGAGTCCATTGTAACCTACAGGGGCCACTACACCCAGGTTGCTGGTATTGCAGATAAGGTAGACTTCCTTGATACTCGGGTAGGACAAAATGGGCATGGGAGGCTCCATGATAATCAAGGTCACCACTAGGGTCAGCTGGACACTAATCAGGATGGAGGCAATGATCACCTGGGCCCAGGCGCTCATGAACCGAGGCTTCCGGGTACAGATCTTCTTCTTGCTGCCGGCCAAGATGCGTGCAATGCGGTTGGTTTTGGTCACTAAAGCAGAGTAACACATGGCTGAAGAGAGGCCGACCAGGAGGCGCTGGAGGTAGCAGGATGTGGTGGTTGGTTTGGCGATAAGGGTGAAAGGGCACACATAGCCGAGGAAGATGCCAGCCAGAATGATATAGCAGAGCTCTCTGCTGGAGGACTTGACCACAGGTGTGTCCCGGTATAGCACAAAGATGAGGGTGACAAACAGAGTCACGAGGATGCCCAGGCAAGAAAAGGCAATGGCTATGATAGATTCGATGTCACTCCACTCGAGGTAACGGACAGGAATGGGCTCACAGCCTGCAAGGAGAAAAGTGATTTTAATCCGAGTCTCAGATTTCTGTTGAGCAATTTCACTCGTGCTTGCCAGTTACTGGAGGCATAACCAGTCACATCATTCGTGGTATGTGCTGGTATGCCCCCATGTTACTCAGACACACTCTGTTACCTTCCCTGGATAACCATATCTCCAAACTTAATCTCTTTACAGTCTGGTGTGACTTCCTTCAACTTGCAAAGTATCTTTTCCTTCAGCTCCAGCGTTATAAGTGATGTCACCACCTTGGTGAAGTTTAATTCTATTATTTTTTTTAAAAAAGAAAGGAAACAAAAAATAACATGGGGATAACCAAAAGGAATACACTAATAAGAAGGAAACGAAGAATTATTTTTGTTATGCAACCCTTGTACATAAGCTCAAAAGACTCATAGACAAATTTTAGCTAGCAGAGTATTATATTTGCATGTGTATGTGTATGTGAGTATGTATTATAATTTGAATGCTGTAGAAAAACTCACATTTTCTTGTTTACCACACCTTTTTGTATTACTTAAACTCCCATGTGTTCTCCAAGTCTGTCAGTTGGACCTTTGCGTTAATAGCCCCCCAACAGACATGCCAAAGAAAGAAATCTCTCTTCATTCATCTCTGTGGGCATGTGTTTCTAAGGAATTGCTCAGGAGACAACTTCTTCACAAGAATCCATGTTTAGTCTAGACCAGTATTGTCCAAAACTGTGATAGTAGAATTATTTTAATGATGAGAGAGAGAGAGAGAGAAAGAGACTCTGTTCTATAGCCCTAGAAAGGAAACCCCCAAGGGACCAGAAAAATCAGTTTTACCTCTGTTCAGTCCTTCAGCACCAACCCACCTCAATGAACGTGATTTTGTCCACCAACTCATGACTGCCAGCCTTTATTTCTGATGATCTGGGAAATGCTCACATCAGCACAGGAGTGTCAATCAATCAACCACAGTCTCATATGAATTCCTACTTCTATCGATGTTGTCAACCAGTTTATTCTCTGGAAATTCATCAGTCCCTAAACTCCACACTTTCTAAAACACAACATGCCATAGCATCTTCTCAGGGGAAATTTATCCCTCGGAGGTAGCCACTTCTTGTAGTATGTAGTCAGCAGGAAATTGAGCTTTTGCGCTCTTCCTGTCTTTCTGTTGTTCTAATTCACATATAGTTGGTTTTCAGTATCCACGAGGAATGAGCTCGTGAAACAGGTTTCAGTTTCCCAAACTGATACCAAATCATAGAGAATGTTCAAGTCACTTATCTGAGAAGACATTTGCATAGAGCTATTTGGTACTAAGTACGTGGAGACTCTAGTACTTTCTTGAGGATGGCATAAAATTTTTATGTAACCTGCAGACTCCCCCTATGTGCTTTAAATCATGTCTAGATTACTTATAATACCAAAATGCAATATAAATGCTATGTAAGTGACTATTGTGCTATATTGTTTACGAAATAATGAGGAAAATTCCTGTATCTGTTTATGATATATAACTACTGTAGTCCTATAGAACTGACACCTGCAACCATCATAGAGCTAACAGTATACTAGTCACGATGAAATGTCTTTGCCTTTTGCTTTTGTCCCAAAGAATGTGATATGTCAGAGGTAGAACTGCTAGATAAAGATGATTGTCTGTCTATCTTTGGTTTTTCCATTACTCATGTTTCTAGAAATTTCATCAAGATCATTTTGAAGATATTCATTTGCCAAATATTGAAGGTCCTGTGACAGATAGGTTCACTCACTGAGTCCCTTCTTTGCCTTAGGTTCATCAGATTTCTCGAACCCCAAGGACAACTCAAAGTCTCAAGCTGCCATTCTCACATAGTACGTGTGAGGCGGACCCAACACTGTTCTAAGTAGGAAACGTTTCTTCTAAGAGTTTGTTGTTGTCTTTATTTCATATTCCTAGAATACATGATTTGTGTGTCTTTGTAGAAGATCTAAACTTAGTGTTCAAATAAAGCAAGTATACCTAATTTTAAATTAATTATTTCAAAACTTGGTTTTAGATCACACCATTTTTGTAATTAGACATGAGTTCTTAAGACTCAACAAACAAGGCTTGAGAGATGGCTTAGTTGTTAAGAGCATAGGCTGCTCTTCCAGAGGACCCAGATTCAATTCTCAGCATCCATGTGGCAGCTCACAGCTGTCTGTACCTCTAGTTCTAGGAGATCTGACACCTGTTCCCCCCACAGAGTATATATGGGCAAAACACAATGCACATAAAATAAAAATTATAAAAGAGTCAACAAAAACTGCTATACAATTACACAATTTATAAAATAATGTTCTACATATCTGCTATGTTCATTGCATTTGCTATTATTTATTTACATTTACACTCTTATTGCATGTGTTTTTTCAGCTAGGAGTCTTGGTTTTGAGGTTTTTTTTTCCTCTGTTGAATTATAAGAAAGTTGATTTATCGAAACAAGATGGAGACATGTATGTGGGAGAAAATATCATCCAAGCCAGTCCTGGGTTCTAAAGTTTAGAAAGTATTAAGCTAGTAACCAGCAGAAGTGTCATATGTGATAATTCACATCTGTAACTTCAGTTCAAGTCCAACTTAAACTCCAGAGCAAGACAGAAAGAAACTAAATGTCTAAAAATCACAAAGAAAAAGTATCCCAATTCCATCACATCTAAATGATTTTACTAGTGAGAGACTCCACCACTCATGAGTTCTTTCTTTAAACTTCTAAAAGTAGTGGTTCTTTAAACTATTTCAACCAAATGAAACATTAGATACCTTGGATTAATAAAGTCATTCAGATAGGAAAAACAACCCTTTGTCCAAACACATAACTAATACTATGAAATTATTAGTAAGAAAATTTCTTTATTATCTTGGGCAAAGTCCTACAAATTTAGCAGATGAGAAGAAGATACACTATAATTCCTGAACATGATCAAATCAGAACTGCCCTAGGCTTGAAGATGCTGACACATTATATGTAATTCCAGAAATAGCTATTGCCCGAGAATCCCCATAGAAAAACAGACTACACAGAAACAAGGATTTTAGAACTTCACGTATAAATGTAGCCCACCACAGGACCTAGATTCTCAAGAGTTCTACAGATGAGAAGACTACTTTCTGCTCTAGACAAATCAGCATATTTGCCCACTCCAGTAAGAGGCTTCTAAAAAGATCTCTATTAATTCTGACCCTTGATATTTATGTCCTTGTGCAACCTCTGATCTTCAATATGAGTGGAGTCTGTGACTTGCTTCTAATCCACAGGATACAAGAAAGTTGATGGACTGTCACTTCTAGGATTATGTTACATAAGATGATAATATGTCTTGCTAGCTAACATTCTTGTGACCCGAGTAAGCCAATTTGTCATGTTATTGTGGTCCATATAACAAAGAACTGAGGATAGATTTTTCAAAACCAGCTATACAAAATGAATACCTTCATCCCAACAGTCTATAGGAATCATGTCCTGAAAACAACCACAGACAAAAGTTGAGAAGTGTAACTTTCTCCTAACATTGCATTAGACATTATCCCTAGCCTTCTGAAAGATACTTCAAAACAGAGGACCAAGTAAAACCCTGCCCATGTTCCCAACCCACAGAAACTGTGAGATGATAACTATATGCTGCTTTAAGCTACTAGATTGATGTGTTATATAACAAGAGACAATTAACTCACACACTAAGCCCAGTTCCTTAATTCAACAACCAACACTTAGACCCTTGCCTTAATGCAATCATAAACCAAATTAGTCAAAACATCTTCAGGCCTTGTGCTATATCATGAAATTTAATGTGCCCATACATATTAAATTCCTGTTACTATAAAAAACTGTCCATCTTTTTTGCTACTTAATTAACAATTATAAATTAGTACTATTCTTACTTCCAATTTTATGCCCTCTGATATTCACAACTGAGTAACTTTAAAATTTTTAAGAGATGAAGCAGAATCTCAGGGTTATGTTTACCTCAAGAAGCATCTCTACACACAGCAGAAATTTTAAATACTAGACCTTGACTTGTTACCTTCCTGTGTATATTAAAAATAAAAAAGAAATCTTCTACGATTGATAAACAAAAAAAGTCTAGTTCATATTAAAAACATTATGTCTCAATATAATTTTGTAGTAACTGAAATTTGGCATCATCTGTGGTCAACAGAGGTGTTAAAATAAAAATAAGTAAAGATATCTATTCATGGCTGGTATACTTTCAGAATAATTCTTTTATTCTTATTCAATATCTGTAGAAACTATTTGAGATAGTACCAAGGATCAAAACAAAGACTTTTGCCTCCCAGACAAGTACTCTACCATTAGCTACATCCAGCACCAGAAACATTTCTTTTTCAATCCTTTAGTAATCTCTAAAAATAAATAGTAATATCAGTTGTTTGATTTCTTAATGTTACCAAAAAATGGCTGTCATAAAATTTGGCTCATAAAGGAAAATATTATGAAAACATGAGCACTACAAAGTATGTTAGAAAGATACTTTTTCATAACTAATCATGTGATGTGCAAAGTATAGTCTGATTAAAAAGTCCTTACCAAAAACCTCACATCACACAAAATCATTTTTTAATAATAGGAAATCCATGAATCCACAGAAAAGTTTAAGGATTCAATCACAGACACACAAAAATGAGCGAGACTACATTTTTGAAAGAAATCCCATAATTATTAAGATTCACAGTGATAATCCTGGAGATAGCATGAAGGTTATCTAGAAGCACCATATGGGCTACATTGTGAATCTGATATAAACTCCTCATAAAGAAATGAAATCATTTATTAGGAGAAACAAATTGGCCACATGATTAAAATGAAATCCTTTTTCCAAGATAGTAGCGATGTAGCCAGTTTGTGCTTAATTTATAATTTGCATTAATTCAAACATCGTGAAAACTGGGCACTGAAATTACAAAAAAAAAAATCTTTTGAGAATTTCTAAGTGATTACATACACACAGCTGCCCTTTCTATCATTTACAAATATGAAATAGCCTACATTATGTGTTTTTCAGAACAGACTAAGGTATTCTGTTGTGGAATATTACTTTAACTAGGTGAAGATGTATTACAATTTGTTTTGTTGTATTTGTTTAATTACGTAAAGATGTGCTGCCTAAGGCACCTGATTGGTCTAATAAATACCTAAACCGCAAATAGTTAGGCAACAGAAAGATAGATGGGGCTGGTGGGCAGAGAGAATAAGTAGGAGGAAGAATCTAGGCTCCAGGGAGGGAGAGTGGTGTAGGAGGGTCTTCTTTCTATGTGTTGCTTTCATTAGTTGAATAAAGAAAACTGCCTTGGCCTTTTGATAGAGCAAAACTTAGATAGACGGAGTAGACAGAACAGAATTCTGGGAGAAAGGAGGCAGGTAGAGAGCCTCCCACCGTGAAGCTGCCAGGTCAGACATGCTGAATCTTTCCCACTAAGCCACAAGTTCATGGTGGCATACAGATTATTAGAAATGGGTTGAATCAAGATGGGAGAGTTAGCCAATAAGAGGCTAGAACTAATGAGTCAGGCAGTGTTTAAATGAATACAATTTGTGTGTTGTTATTTCGGGGTATAAGCTAGCCAGGCAGCAGGGAGTCAGGAAGCAGGAAGCGGCCCGCTGCTCCTTTTACAACAGGAGAGAAGAGAGAACGAGGGAGAAAGAGAGGGAAACAGCTGGGGACAGACAGACAGACAGGCAGGCAGTCACCAGAGAGACAGTCATGGAGTAGGACATACAGAACCAAAGAAAGGTAAAAATCCCTGAGGTAAAACATAGATGAGGAGAAACAGGCTAAATTAAGTTATGAGAGTTAACTTAAACATAAGATAAGGCTGAGCATTCATAACTAATAATAAATCTCTGTGTCATGATTGGGAGCTTGGTGGGCCTAAAGAAAGCCTGATTGATACAGAATCTCTTGTTAATATGATAAAATCCTTACAATGATAGAAATATGACTAACTTTTTATATTTCTTAGCTATAACATTCTGATTTATGATTCAATGGTATGAGAAAACATTTATCACAATGCTTACTCATGAATTTACACTTCAATAACACTGTCTTCATCATTTTCAACCCTTTGGGAAAAAAAGGAATTTTAACATTAATGAATACTTAACTGATTAGTAAATTTTAAAAGCACAGCTGTGGAAAGTCTAGAAACAAAATGTCCATTTTGTTAAGTCTCTAAACCCAAATCTTCAGAGCAAACTATATTGCAAGGTTATCAAAAGTGGTACCACTATTAGGGGGTAACCAACTGCTCCCTGATTGGATCTCAGACAAGCTCCATAGTAAATAATCTATGTCTGATACTATAATACAGTCAAAAGCAATGGCTGAAGAAGGCAAAATCTCTAGAGGGGATCTTGGTAACTACTGCTCAGCTAAACTGACATAGTGTCAGACCATCATCTAAATATCTAAATATTTCTCAGCTGTGAATGAAAACACTCAAGACTGCTCAAGGTGCTAAGAATAAGTGACACTTGGAGTATCGACCCTAGACAAGACTTTTATGCCACCCCACTAAGGTTTGGTGGATGTGGTAGATTGAGAAGATACAGAGAAGAGCTGTGAAATGCCCTCTTTGAGCCCTGATGGAGCTACTGCGCATGTGACCACTAACCAGCAGTGGCTACATGCACTGGTTCTGAACAAGACTGATCTTTTCAGCAGTTGGGAGATGAGGCTCATGAGGTCCTAGCTTCTCTGCTGACATCTTGGCTACTGGTAGCGGGAAAATCATGCTCTAAACTGGAAACCCACTATGAGCCCAACCAGGCTCCAGTTGAACAATTCCAAATCCATCACCACGCATATAGCTCTGGTTAAGGTCAGTGGATCACAAAACAAGCAAAGAAACAAAAGAGAATGTGAGAAGGGGATTTATAGGAGGATGAACAGGGTCAGGAAGGAGAGGAGAGAGCGTTAAGGTCACTGGACTGCATTATATACATGTATGAAACTATCAAAGAACAAATTCAATATAATTTCTAAAGATTTTTGTGCATGTCATATTTTGTATGCTCTACTTATTCATATATAGTTTCCCCTACTGATTTGCAGTTGTGCAAATATGACACGATCTTTACTTTTCTCTTACCAGTAATAGGAGTCTATTTCTAAGACTTTTCTAGTCAGCTGGCATCTCTAATTCAATAACTTAAAGATAGCCAGAAATTCTGTTGGTTGGGATCATTTGAGAAATGACATGGAGGCAAGTCACATTCGCTTTTCTAACATTTCCCATGGGCAAGCAAAGACGGCATGAGTTCACATATCTGTGAAAATTCAGAAGCTCACAAAACATATTCATGTCATGTTTTCATTTAAAAGCAAAATGCATACTACAGCAAAAGACAGACGGCATGTCAGCACCGCCGCATCAAGAGAGATCCAGGTGCAAGCTCTACTTCATCAATAGATACGTTCCATCAGAGTGAGCACTGCCGAGATCTGTCTGATGAACGCCAGCTTTGAGGCAGCTCACGGCAGAAATATCAGCCAGCCCATTTTAATGGGTTTCATTGGCTGTCGCCAGGGAAATTTCAAAGTTTGCATCTTAAAAATCCTAGCTCCTATAACACTGTCAAAAGTCAAAGACAAATAGAGGCGTCTTCAAAAGAGGCCATAAAACTGTCCAAATCGAGTTGCACAGCAACTGGCATGAACGGTATGCCATATATAATTAAAGAAGATTGTCTTTGTCCTAGCAGAAGACCAGGCATTCTTGTGCAGTAACGGGGGCATTTTATCATAACCAAAACCCAAGCACAGGCTTGCCATTCCACTGTGATCAGTTTTCCTACCAGCAAGATGCTGGACTCATTGCATATGAGGCAGTCAGTGAGACCCACCTAAGCCCTAACCACCTGGAGATTAGCAACAACTGATGCCTTGAATAGGATACCTAAAGATTGGCATTCCCTCCCTGCCAACTTTGCCCCATTTCAGACATCTTAAATTTGAGAAGCAATAGATTTGCCAGTTTGAGGAAATTGACTCTCATGTCCAAGTCAGTCATAAGTCATACATACCATGTTAGTGAGATTATGCTCCTATTTTGAGGTGTTAAATTTATGAAAATCCTGGGTGAGTGCATCCCAAGGCTGGAAGATGGACTCTCTCCCATAACGTATGATGAATAGTGATCCACACATACCGGGCCCCCCACTTGCAAAAGGAGACTTAAAAAGAGTTGTTTGGACAGCATACAGAGCGATGAAAACAGGGCAGCTTGGCAAATGTCCATGGCCAGTCATTCAGAGAACTGGAGGCATTACACAGCTAGCCTTCAGGCAGGCTGCAGATTACCCAGCAAACTCAGGCAAGTGGTAATAACTCTAATCCAAGAACTAGAGACTATTTCTCATCTGTGAACCAGATATTTCATAGTTTATAATATCCAGATGCATTAGGAGTCTAAAATGGAATATCATATTTCTTTCTAAGTAGGTCAAGTCACGCTTAATGTGGATTAAGAAATAGAGGTGATAATTATCTTACCCTAATTATTTTAGGGGAATTCATAACATTTATAACACTATTTAATGATAACATTACCAAAATGCTTTCCTCAATATATTTCTGTAATATCAGTTACCTACAAAGTGAATTTCTACCCCTATATTTCATGGTACAGCTTAAACATTCATTTTAAGAAAGCTTTTTTCCCACCAAGGAACAAACATTGCCTTTTAAAAGCCCAGTGCTCATAAGACACTGTGTACAGGGTCACTCTGTACGATTCAGTTTTCTGTTTATATACCTTGTCTCACGTGATGCTTCTTATATGATTACCTCAGCTTTTTCAAAAATCTCTGAGTGCAAAATGATTGGTAAGGAATCTTAGAGAATTGAATAACTAGATGGATATTAGTAAAGAGGTCACGGTGATTGGCAAAGTGGAGACAATAACTAAAGCTAGTTAATTTTTCTGCTTTTAAATGACATAGTTAGTATAGGCTGTGCCTTTGAGGAGTCCTTAAACTATTAGACATTTTAGAACAAATAAACATTATTGCTTCACTTTAAATTGGTCCATGAATTATTAAATCACTGTCAAGACCTATATCATCATGGGAAAGAATCATGTTTATGAATCATAAGAATTGAAGCATGAAATTTATGTGCAGAATTGAAATGTACATACCCCAGGAGAAAATATGACAAGCCCAATAGTTTCCAAATGCACTTCCTCTGAGAAGTCATCAGTGTCTTCTCAGGCCCCCAAAAAAACATGCTATGAAAATTTAAGTCACTTATAAATATTCATTTTCATTAATGAGAATCTTTGCCATCTATGTAGACAATAGCTACCTCCAAGGGTGATACTAGTACACTTTTACACACCTTATCAGCAACAATAATCATTTCCCAGAGAAAAATCACTTTTCATTTCAACAGACATTTTATAATAAAAAAAATACCCATCAAAACAAAACACCCACAAAAAGACACTGCCTGTACTCTTCTAAATATTTCTACTGATTTTTGGTATTCTCTAGCAGTGGGGTTTTTCTTTTCACAACTACTGCTACCATGGCAACCCCAAAAACACATTGCCATGTGCTGTGCCCTTGTTCTGTGCTTGACATGGCACCAAGTAAATGGCAAATGGAATCCAATTTTCTGCTCACACACGATGCTAATAGAAATGCTGAGACAATAGCTGTCATTAACTCCTGAGTACAAATAAGGATGAGAGATGTATGTTCTGAAGATGGTGAGGATGATATTTGCAAAACAGTCTGTACCGATAATGGACAAGTAGTTGACTATGGAGAGAGAGGCAACATGAGCTGCTACATGGCTCAATGCGCGTGAATGTTAAGGTAACCTTTATATGTCCTATATATAGGTCACGTTTAACACAGTCAGTCCTTAGAAAAGCAATTGTACTGGTGTCCATCTCATTTACGGTCATGGAAATTTCTTCCATGCTTTGTCAAGATATAGTCCTAATTAATAGGAGGAGTCATTTAACAATAAGTAGATGATACACTCACCGTAGGAGAATCCAATGAGTTAAATATGTGGCTAGATTCCATTGTGACAGCTGACTGTGGTGCTATATCCCTATAATACCAGGACTCACGTGGCAGGCTGAGAGGGGAGGACATTTTATGGCCAGCCTGGGCTACATCGTTAGAGCTCTACAAGGGACGCACAATGTGATTTGATCTCAAAGAACAATTATCACAACATATGAGATTTTTCTTTTTAAATGTAAGTTTTAAATTTCATTTTGTGTGTGTCTTTGTATATGTGTGTGTATGTGTGTGTGTGCGCTCTTGTGTGTGTCTGTGTGTATGTGTGTGTGTGTGTGCATGTGTGTGTGTGTGTGTGCGTGTGTACACTCATATACGTCATGAGGTACAGGAGAAGGTTGGAAGAAAACATGCAGAAGTCTTTTCTTTCCTTTCTGTAGGTCCCAGGAACTGAACTCAGGTCAGCAGGTTTGGCAACAGTCAACTTAACCTTCTGAGGCATCTTGGCAGCCCTTTAAAATAAGGTTTAAACAGAAGTTCTTTTTCATGTGAAAATAGAACAGTAAGAAAGAGTGGGGGAAGCTTAAAAGAGCACCAAGAAGAAAAGCAGCGCTCTTGTCTCTCCAGAATGGCTGCCTTCTAAGGACAACCTAGGAAAGGCTTCTACAGTTCATTCTCATAGTCAGCTGTGATCTCATTCCAACAACCGAAAGAGGAGAATGGATGCTAGGTCAGATCCAGCTCTCAAACAGCATGGTTCTTAGTGGGGTCTACTTGTAAGAGGAAAGAGACTGAGCAGGAAGCACCTGCTGTGGAGGAGGAGGAAACAAGAGACTTGTTAGTGACAGGGGAGGCCTGAGTCCAAAAGAAGGCTGGAAAACCATGTGTAAACCTTCCAGTGCCTGCAGCCTGGGGGCAGGTCACATAGCTGTTGAGCCCAGCAGAGACACATATGGATTCATGAGGTAGCTTTTCTATTGACAACCACATTGATCTTCTAATTCTCTAAATTGAGCAGACACAGAGTATAACACAGCTCTCATGGCCATAGCACCAGGCTCTGAGCATGAGGGAGGTGTTTCTCGTTGGGTCGGAGAAGAAATAGTTCTTATGGCACTGATGCGGTTTAATTATTTTTGTCTGACAAGTCATAACATTGAGGTTCAGTTGTCAAGGGATTAAATAAGCTATAACCTAGGATGGTGAAAGGAAAAGACTCAAGATGTATGTGTATGATGTCTACATCTAAGTGGGTGGGAGGAAACTAGTCCCTTGCCCTTTGGGTTTCCTCTTTACTTCCCTGATGTACTCTTTACTTCTAATGATGAACATAAGCTTCTCACATTGATATTTTCTGCTTTGTCCATTTCTGCTTTCATTGTCAGTGCTTTGGAGAAATGAATCCAAAATTCTTAGCCTGTACCAACCAGCATGTTCAAGTGTTTCTTTACCCATGCCTTCTTCTAGAAGTTTCAGTCTAAGAGATCTTACCCGTAGGACTTTGATCCACTTTGGGTCATTTCTACTCAAAATGAATGACAGAGTCAAGTTTCAGTCTTTTCAGCACCAATTAGTAAACAGTCAGCCTTTTGAAAGCCACCTATAAAAGTGGCTCAGAGATGTCTTGACTCAGAAAGCCTTAAAAAATGTCATTCAAAGCAAATATTCACACTCACCTTAAAAACATCTGAGAAACTAGGCCATCAAAAGTATGCATATCTAAAAAGATCAATATGTGAAGTGTGTCCCTTTAAAGGAGCATGTGTCCGTCTCCATCTGTGTTACATATAGTTGGTGGGTGTGTATGCCCAGGCCAAAGAGCGGGTTGCACAAAGGATCAGTGCCCCCAAACTGCTCTGACTTCCAGCTGTACATGATTAAATATGCCGAGAGTGGTCCTGAGCTGGAGTTTAGATGTAGGTTCTCTACTCATTGGACATATCCAGGTAAAGTACCCAGGATGTGCTGCTGAAAGTAAGGAGTATGTGATGGATTAAGCCATGCGTGAACTCTCGCCTGCCACTTGGAGATGATTCTCGCTGACCAACAACAAATTGTTCCTAAGCCAGACACAGTTGCTGCACAGAAGACAAAGATATCTGGGGAAGACACTGGAGAAACAAAAGCTTAAGGCACCAGAATAAACACAGCATAAAAGTAAGTACAAATAGAAGTTCTAAAACCATTTTTTTTTACAATCTCGTGTCTCTTTGATCAAAGTGTCCTTTATTTTATTTTTATTTCCTTTCATCTCTTCTTCTTTCTCAGCTGCCTCCTTTGATGCAGTGTTGTGTGTGTGACTTACCGCATTTAATTAAGGTTGCCTGCATGGGCATGAACATTTGTTGTGTCCTAACATACTAGGTTCTGCTCCAGAACTAGAGAATGAGAGTTTGAAGGGGGTGGGTCTTAGAAAACTTTTAGATATCTGAGAACTTTCAAGCTAGCTGTTAGCTAAAGAATTAAGAAAAAAGAAAACAGAGTAAGCGTGGTTAATGCAGGTCATATCCTCAAAAATATCACATTCCAGCCAGATGATGGTGGCACACACCTTTAATCCCAACATTTAGGAGGCAGATCTCTGAGTTAGAGGCCAGTCTGATCTAGAAAGTGAGTTTTAGGACAGCCAGAACTGTTACACAGAAAAACCCTGTCTCAAAAAAAAAAAAAAAAAAAGAAAGAAAGAAAGAAAGAAAGAAAAGAAAAAGGAAAAAAGCGCCATGTGCTGATCTAACAGAAATACCATATTCCCTTCTAATTTGCTTTCTTTTGAAAAGGGTCTTTACACCAGGTGATTTTACATCGATACTCATTTAGATTCAACTCTAACAGGGCTAACATTTCACAAGGTTATGCCATTTAAGTATAATTTTAGCTATGCGACCTAGTTCTACTTATCTAACCATTTTAAAAACTATATTTGGAGAAAATCATGTGCTTTACTTTTATAGTTTTCTTTAGATTGAAGCAAAAAGCAATCAACCAGCAGCAGCATCACCTTTTCTGAAAACTTTCAAGGGTACTCAGGGAGTCTTGGAATCTGGGGATCATTGAACTCGTGCATACAGTTTTGTGCCTCTGGGTTTCTTCTCCCCCTAAGATAAAGGGTTAGTGCACTAAGCCTATATTTGTTCACAGGACAATATTCCTAGGAGTCTAGACGTAAAATTTATATGAAGTATTATTCCAAAATATTTCTCTCCTGTGAGCTTATAACAAGGGATTATGATAAACAAAATTTGTGTTTATGAACACTGTTTTTTAGAAATATATGTATATATATATATGTGTGTATTAAAATACTGATACATTTAACATATATAAACATACATTAAATATATATATGTATATTATTAGCACATTCGAGCTCCCTTAATTTTACTTCCAAAGAGTTTCTTACATTCAGTTAGTACCCTTCCTTCTCTCCGCAGCTGCTTTAGCCTACAACCTTTGAAATGCTTCACTGAGACCAACGTTGTGGCTTCCTCATGACTGTTTCCAATCCCATCTGAATTCCACTTTGCCATCAGATCACCTATCTGCAAAGAGGCATCATGATCTTATTCTCTACCTCAAAACTTTCCAGTGGTTCTCCTATGTGGAAAGTCAAAGTCTTAGCACAGACAAGGGCTGGGAGAAATACCAGCGATCATCATCAGTGTCCTACCCAGTCTCTCTCCTTAACACTTGTGTCCATCAACTGAACCCAGGTTCTTGTTCCCAGATTTGCCCCAAGTCTGTTATAAACTTTCAAGTCTCCCATGCTCTACTGACCAGCATTCTTTTTGTCTCCTTGTTTGCCTAAGAACCTTCATGTATAAGGGCTCTTTTCTATTAATTGTTATATTTTCCTTCCATTTCTTCCTTAACAGATTATAAGCAAAATAAAAGTTAAGATTCTAGCTAGGCCTGGTGGCTCACAACTGTAATCTCAGCATTTCAATATCTGGAATCCTGGATCCAGAGGAAAGCCAAGAGAACAATGGCAAAATGGACACATATAACATATATGCACACACATACATACAAAGGGCATACAAATGCCCAAAAGGGCTAGTTCTGTGGCTCATTTACCTTGGTATCTTTAGAGATTGTAGCAGTAACTTTATACACACAGCAGATGCTCAAGAAGTGGTGGTAAATATAAATTCAGTGGGCTTGAAATGCCTTCCAGTAAAATTTTGAAAAGAAAATATCTCCATAGCAGCATATCCAACCACATATCAGCTCACTCATATTCAGATGGAAATACACTTTATTTCAATGTAAGCCATGGGAACTTCAACAGGCTTGTATGTGCTGTGGGACACAGAGTTTGTCCCCAAAGGCAGTACTGAAAAAACAGGAGCTAATTGCTGAGCAATAGCTGAAGGATATGATGTGGCACGCCTTTAATTCCAGCATATGGGAGGCAGAGGCAGGTGGATCTCTGAGTGTGAGTCCAGCCTGGTGTACAGAGTGAGTTCTAGGACAGCCAAGGCTAGACAGAGAAACCCTGTATTGAAAAACCAAACCAAAACAGCAGCAACAACAACAACAACAAAAAGAGGGTAATAATCAGGCACCAGGCTTACAAGTGAATCTGCTCCTACCTGTCAGGTCTGCGTTGGGCCACCACCCCAGGTCACAGGCTCTGCAGGTGAACTCATCTTGCACGAACTCATTCTCCTTGCAGGCCGTGCAAATCCAGCAGCAGCTCACCTCTCCTTTCCGGATGACCTGCAAGACAGCAAGGTGTGCATTGTTCTCTTGGCTATTCTCCCGATCCAGCCTTCCAGATACTGAAATGCTGGGACTACAGGCGTGAGCCGTCAGGGCAAGCTAAATCTCAGCTCTTACTTTGCTTAAAATCAGCTAGGGAAGAAATGGAAGGAAAATATAACAATCAATATAAAAAGCTGCACACAGTACATGAAGGTTCTTAGGAAGGTGCTTGGCACCCAAGACAAGCTCCTGTTTCAGGTGAGTACTTGTCTTCATAACAACCTTGAACAACTCCTACCTGCTAAAGGAACCCAAGGAAGGGGTTTGAAAGCCCCATGATCTAAGAGATCAGGAGTGGACGTCAACTCATTCTGTTCTGAGTTTGGAAGCCTTTTGGTGGCACCTTTATACAATGACTCAACGACATTATTTTGTAGCATTTTAAAGAAATAATAATTTAAAACAGGCATGGTGGCACACATCTTTAATCCAGCTCTTGGGAGACAGAGGCAGGTGTATCTTTGTGAGTATGAGGATAGCTGGATCTATAGCGCAAGTTCCAGGACATTCAGAGCTACACAGTGAGACCCTGTAACACTACAAAACAAAAATATAACTTTATCCTTAGTTATGTTAACATTTATTAGTTACTTTAAAAGTAAAAACTGATTATATATTTTCTCCTGAAAAAGTCTTGCCATCGTTTAAATTTATTGCAAGAATGCTGTGGGAAGATGGACATGGACCAAGAGTTGGGGCTCGCTGTCTCATAGACTGGACACAGTCTATGATTTTTGATTTTGTATTTTTAGGTAGTTTTCTCTCGATGTGGACAAGTGACTGGACTTAGAGCTAGGATTCTTAGGCAAAGATATTGGAAACGTACCGTTTGATGTTTGTCCTCATAATGTGTTACGTTTTCCAAATTTCTCACAGTATCTAAGTTTGGGCCAGATGTTGGGCATGATGTTCATGATGAATCCTCAGGATGCTGCCTCTCTCTCTCTCTTTCTCTCTCTCTCTCTCTCTCTCTCTCTCTCTCTCTCTCTCTCTCTCTCTCTCTCTCTCTCTCTCCTCCCTGCCTCTAGTTTTCAACCTTGTCTAGCAAAGTTAGTTATAGCCAAGGTTTTCCTCCTTTGGACCTTGTCTTTGGTGGGGGATATCCACCCCTTTAACACTGATGTTATCTTCCACCTGCAAATTTATCATAGCCACAGCCACAGGTATCTTAGGATGCATGAAGCCCATGGGCTACAGGCTCAACATGTTTGCTATAGCAAGCCTAGAATGGTTTATTGTAGGAACTGTTCAGCCGCATTCCTAAAATCTGATTATTCTGGTCCTTTATTCAATTTTCAATTGTGTGTATGTTCAACAAGACATCTTTATTCTGGCTGGTAGAAACTGGGACATTTCTTGGCTCTGTGTCAGCTCTGAGAATTCACTTCCCTGGGCTTTGGCCTTTGCCTGGACCTTGAAGATTCTACTCTACTCATGTGCAGGCTGATGCTCAAACACTCAAGGGAACGCCTGTGCTAATTTCTTGGATTATTTATTTGTTTCCTGCAGGAATCCACCATCTTGATTCCCTGTTGCAAACTGCAGCTCTCCTGGCTTTCCTGGACTCCGGTTCTGTCTTCTTGAATTAGCAAGATGGCCAAACTCTGTGTTCTGTGTAGTCGAGCAATCAGGAGATTGCCTCCAGGCAGGAAGCCTGAGTGGTTTTAGGGCTTTCCTTGCACATTTTTTTTTCACTTCCCTGGCATCAAGGTCACACGCTGTCTTCCAATGTCAGAACACAGTGGCTTCAAATATTTGATCAAGCTTTTTCACTGTTTATGGCAGAAGGTACAGCCTGCACCCTGTTATTCCCGCATGCAGAGTAGCAGAAGTCCTCTGCTAGCACATTAAAAATAACAAACATTTCCATATATAAAGTCAGAATTAAACTGCAAATATTGTCATAATTTAAAGTGATAGACACCCCACCCAGCCTTCATAAATCTGAATTATTTTCAGGCAAATTTGAAATTTGTACCATCACTTTAGAATTTCAGCGAAAGATCAAATGACAGAATATTTTCAACAAATTTAAAAAGTTTTTTTTTTCTTATTTTACTTTCAAATGACTTTTGAGAGTACAGTGAAATTTAATGTTTTGGGGTTTTTTTAGAGTAGGTGTAGAAAATTTATATCTCAAGCAATAATTACTTTCTAAATGGTAACGTAAAAATGTAATTAATGAATCAATACTACTTTCTTATTTTAATTAAGATAATTCATATAGTAAAAGTTAATGTAAAATGCTGTATATTGGTTCAACCAGCTTTCATCTTTTATGTAAAACTAATATTACTATTTGCTGTAGGACAATGGTTTTTTATCCTGTCACTTGTATTATTTTTAATATATCATTGATTGTCCAGTAACCAGACAGGAGGTATAGGCCGGATGACCAGGCAGGAAGTAGAGATGGGGCAATCTGAATTCTGGGAAGAGGGAAGTAGCAGTCTGCAGTCCTGACCCAGCCACAGAGCAAGCAAGATGTGACTGCCTCGCCGAAAAAGGTAACAAGCCATATGGTTAACATAGACAAGAATAAAGGATAGTATAAGTTATAAGAGTTAATGAGAAGCCTGAGACAATGGGTCAATCAGTTCTATAATTAGTGTAGACCTCAGTGTATTTATTTGGGACTAAACGGCTGCAGGACTGGGCAGGACAGAAACCCCAGACAACAACTATTTAGGCAAATTGAAAAGATAATACTAAATAAATTTCCAAGCCCCACTTTCTGCATCCTTTTTATATCTTTTAGGTTTTCAGTACTTCAAACAAAGCTTTGGGATCAAAATGGCAAGAGCTAATCTACCAGTGGATTTTATCAGGAACGGTGTTATAACATTAGTGACTAGAAATTTTGTTGACATGTTACAATGTTTCCATCATTGCAAAAGGAATGGAATGGTAATGCTGATCAAATCCCATCCAGCTGAGTTCACATAATATAAATTTTATATTCTATCACATGACTGAAGTTGATTTTTCTCCCAGAGGACATTAAGTGTACTACTAGCAGGTATGCTAGAGCTTAGTTTAGGAATATTATAGTATTCCCACACCTCTGTCTCCATTTTGCTCTTAAATAACATGGACTTGGTATAAAACCTGTTTATTATTGTTATTTCTGAATAAAGCAGCAGGAAGAACTGGCATCAAATAGTAGAGACACACACATTTACACACAGAATCGCATAGTCTTTATGTTCTTAATTTAGTCATGTTTTTAAGTATAGGCATATTAGCTACCTGATAATTTTGCTCAAGAATGAATATTCAGTCTCCTAAATAAACAACAACTTTTTTGAGAATGATTCTAAAATTGGACTAACTAAACAACCAAAATACATAGAACTACTTAAGAACAATAAAAATAAACAGCTGTGCAGATGAAGAGGAAAATAACATTGAAACGACAGATCTTAAGAAAGAGTTATTAAGGGTTGGTTATTGCATGGATGATCAGAGAACGCATAATTCACCAGGGAATCTAAATCCCTAATGAGCTTCAGTCTTGCAGCACCTTCTCTAAAACAACCAAGCAAATTGTGTTGAAAGAAGAGAGTGTAAATATAAAGAATTGAAATCACCAATGTAATTTTAAAGATATTATTAGAAATCTCAAGTTTTCTCCAAAGGGAACTTCTCCAAGTTCTTATAGCTACTGTCTGGAAAACAGAGAGATCAACCCCTGTAACAATGCACCCACAAATCCTCAGAGCACATACCTAGGAATATCCTGTTCTCATTAGGAACAGGTATAAATTTTTGCTTAATGAATTATTTAAGATACCTTGTATCTAAAAAAAACTGACATCACATTAAAAATTATAATATCCCCTATACTTTGCTACTAAACAAATCTGTCTCTGCCTTTTTTTCCCATCATGAACAAACAGACCAAAAATCAGTAATAACAACAGCAGAGTAATATATGGGGCTAAAGTTGAACAAGATACTGCCTATCAGTTCAAATGGAGCAGTCCTCTGTGGTCCATATTTCTCTTTTGAAACTAAACCTCTCTCTCACTAATAGAAAATACAGTAAATGGATTGTCCAAAATCATGAGCAAGAAAAATTACTCCAGTTTTGAAGACAATATGTGTGGTTGGAATTTGATCTAAAAAATACAAAAGGCAGAAAAACAAAATCAGCATTGCTTTACTGCCCAACAATAGGAAATTCTGGCGGTGTATACCATGGTCAGCAGAATATGTGAGCAGAAGTGGAAGCTACTCCTTTCTCTTAGCCCAGTCTTCAACCCAAGCTCTGAGTCTTGGGAAAACAACCTATAGACCAACTTAAATGAAAAAGGTGTGTGTGTGTGTGTGTGTGTGAGAGAGAGAGAGAGAGAGACAGAGACAGAGACAGAGAGGTGGGGAGAGCATGCAGGAGATCTATAAAGCGATCTGTACAGACTCTTTCATTCTCTAGCACTTTGTCTCTACCAAACTTCCCCACCCCTTTTGCAAAAGCTCTTCTCCCTAAATCCGCAAACGCATCCCTTTGTATTTTTAAAGTGGATCACTATTTCTGTTGTTATTGTGAACTGTTGAAAAACCAGTGCTTAGGAATTGAAATCCGCACCTAGGGGAAACATGCCCGTTCCCATAATGACAGAGTTGAACACCGTGCGGCTGTGGGATGATAAGAACTTTGACTTGGCTCGCAGCCCAGCTTTGTAACATTGTAGATGCAAAAATGGAGAAGCATGAGACTCAGCCCCTGTAAAGGAGGGTCAGTAACACCTTCTATGGAAGAACCATTTCAAGGAACAACTTGTAAGCAATCCAATGTACTTCAACAAGGACTTATTGGGTGACTCTAAGTCCCTGACTTCCTTCCTTTTTCCTTCCTCCTTTCCTCTCGTCTTCCTTTGACTTCCTATCCATTTTTGTTCCTTCAGGTCTTGTGTCCTCTCTACATTCGTTCCCACTTGTCTGGGATAGAATTGCACAGTATCAAACTGCCACTGAAGGCTGTGTAGCTTAGTTCTTATGGTTCAAGGACACCTGTGAGATCTGTTGCCTACTTTCTTCTGGATCTATTTGGCAAAGAAGAAGGACTAAGGGCAAGAACACAGAAGACAAGGTTTCCTTTCCCTCCCTACCACATTGTGCATGAAAGTATCTTAGAAAAAGGCTCCGAATTCTTCCACTGCCCTTCTCTTTAGAGTGGAAATGGAGCCCCACTCTTTCTCATCTTTAGTTTGCCTCGGTGTTCCCTCATGCTTTTATAACCAGTTTTCTATGTTAAACACTCTATATTGGCATAGAGTCTTTTGAACAGACTAGAGCTATAAGAAATAACAATAAAATATATTTTATTTACCTTGTCCAGAGTTGACTCTCTCAATAAAGCAATAACCTCATAAGATATTATTTTTGGTGAGTTATATATGTCTAATAAGTAAGTAATAGAAAAAAACTGGGTTTTTAATAGCCTCAAAAGAAATTATTTTAATAAAGTTTTATGGATTCTCAAAAAGACATTAAATTATTAATTTAGCATTTATGGAATTTGATGTTTAGAAGGTTTTAGTTTGTTTATTTGTTTGTTTGTGAAGGCATCTGGTGTGGGAGGGCCTTCTGTCTATGTGTTGATTTTATTGGTTAATGAATAAAGAACTGCTTTGAGCCTTTGGCAGGGAAGAACAGAACTAAGTGGGGAAAGTTAGGCTGTATGCTAGGAGGAAGAAAAGGAGAAGTTGGAGAGACGCCATGGAGCTGCTGCCAGAGATAGATGTGCTGAAACTTTGCTGGTAGGTCACGACCTCGTGGTGATGCACAGATTAATGGAGATGGGTTAAATTAAGATGTAAGAGATAGCCAATAGGAAGCTAGAGCTAATGGGCCAAGCAGTGATTTAATTAATACAATTTCTGAGTGATAATTTCAGGTGTAAGCTAGCTGGGCAGCCGGGAAGAGCAAGTGGCCTCCCTGCAACAAGGGCCTCCCTCCACAGGCACCACTTCCCAGGTAATACAAATTCATGCATGTTTTATAATCCATTTCAGGCTGACTATTGTTGCAGTGGCTACTGAGATCTAATTCTCTATCCCAAACCTGGTAGGTGGCAAATTAGTGTTGTTAGAATATAAGTTTTATTATTTGGTAATGGGATTCAGATTCCATTTCTTTCTCTACGTCCCAAGGTGTTTCTGGGAAATAAGCAAACATCTCCCTTATCCAGGTGCTACTGAGAACAGGCACATTTTTCTCTTGCAGAGTACAGAATATTTCTAGAATTGGCCCCTGAGAGATTTGCATTTATGGTAAATAGTCTGCAGTGGTTCAGCAATGATTACTGGGGTACCTGGTAATAACCTCAGTAGGGTGTAACACAGTCACACTGCCAGAAATGCTTCAGCATCTAGGCAAACTGATACATGCAGGCAGCCTTGTCTCTGAACTTGGGTCAAACAAAAGGCCTCTCTTCTGGAATGTGTAAGTGGAGTACTGTGTGAGCAAGTGTGTGAGCATGTGAAATAATGTGTGTTCATGTGTGTGAGCATGTGGAATACTGTGTGAGCATGTGTGCAAGCAACCAGTCACAGCCTGCAGAGGGCAGAATCACAGGAGATGTTGTACAGGATCTGGAAAATTTTCCCCGCCATTTTTCTCTTCTACCCTATATCCTAAAAAACAAGATTACTCTATTTAACTGTTCAGTAGTGGTCATCTAGAAAGCCAACTCAATGTCAACCAGACTGGAAAAGAGCAAGAAAGTCATTGAGCTGGGGCTTTTCTGTTCTCCCCACGTATGGCTTGTCATCCAATGTTTTGTTTTTCCTATATGTACATATCAACCAACCAGGCAAACTAAAGGGCCCAATACAACAAGAATCCACTGGTCTGATGCCTCGTAGTAACAGGCAAGGGGAAGTCTGATGCCTCCGGATCTCAGAGGACATATTCCTATGTACTACCAGATGACCAACTGTGAAAGAGTTCCATCTAGACAAGAAGGTGGACGTCTACAGAAAAGCAGCGCTGTTAGCTCATCCATGGTGATTTGGCTGGAGTCACTCGTGCGCCACTGAAATGTCTCCGCATACTCTGGAAGGTGATGCTGTCTTGCTATCTCCTTTGCCTCACATTATCCAGGTCATGTGCAGACTCCTTAGTGAACCACTGAGTTAGTCCATGTTCTGTTCCTAAAACAAAATACTAGAGGCTACAGAATTCATAAAAAAAGAGAGAATCATTTAGTTCACAGTTCTGATGACTGAAAGTCCAAGACTGGACAGTACTACGTGGCTGCTCCCGAGGGCTTCTTTGGGTAACATCACAGTAAAGAGGAGAAGGGATGGCATGCAGAGGGTCTAAGCACATGAGCAACCTGACTATGTAACACACTACTGTCATGATAATATTTTGAATGAGACAAATGATGAACATTAATCTATTTGAGGATTGATACCCTCCCTCAGTGACTTAATTACGCTTCCATTGGTCTCACCTCTTAAAGGTCCCACCACCTCTCCACATGGTCACACTGAGGACCGAGTCGTGGCACACAAACCTTTGTGGCACACATTCCAACTATAATACCCACACACTAAGGAGCTCACCATGGCTGTGGTGGCCATAGTAAGAGTTCATTAGCACCCATCTATCTAGCAGCCATGAGTATAATTAAATTTAACGTAACTTCTTCTGAGAAGGATGCAAGATAATTACAACTACAGCTGCTCTCAGAACTTCATTATTTCCTTAAAGTGGCTAGAGCTACCATGAGGTTTTCCTCCCTGACACGTCTTCTGAGATGCTTCAAGCTCTTAGAGGTACCAAACCTTTCAGCTTTTCTAGTAGTTCATATAAAGCTTTTCAATCCTCCACAGAAAAGCCTAGGTTAGGCTCTGGCCCTAGGGAGCTTAAGTATACTGAGTGCTCCGCATGCCTTGGACCTCCTCAGCATGGGGTTAGGGGAGTCTGAAGCTCCAGGGCAGAATAAAACATCATGATGACACAGGGAGGGGTCCAGCACTTCACACAAGATCCACGCCAGCCCCAGCGTGGCGTGTGTGACATTTACGTGACAGCCGGTCTGTTTCTTCAGATGAATCACAGTGAATTAGAGCTGGGGGAACCTATTAGTTTATCTGAGCTGCATGCCTGCCAGCTCACCGCCCCTCCCTATACTCTATTGCTTCCTGCATCATCCAGCCAGAGTGTAAATAGCCATGTTTCCCAGCCTTCTTCACTGACCTTTCTCCCCTCCCCCTAGCACATTCAGCAAGAAACCCGGTATTTCGTATTTATTTTCTCTAGTTTTCTGCATATAGTAATATTATGAGCTACTTACTTCCTCTCCCCTGAATGATTCTGAATACAATTACAAGTTGGAGCCTCTCTTTGTTTAAATAATAGTCCACTTTGGGAGAACCAAAGTACTTGGTAGGGAAAGGGCAATGCTAATCACAGTATCTGCATTGTTTTGGTGTTCCTTAACCCCATGCTGGGTTGTCATTTTAGCTCCATGCTTGGATTTGAACAGCTCTGCCTTCTTTAACAACAGCTGGAACAGTGACCAAGTGATATTACTGGTTTGATTCCCACATTTACTTTTGTTTCTAAGTTTTCATTTTAAAATAATTGGCAAAATGTTGTATCAAGTTGGGCAACATGGAGGGTTGATATATGTATGCATTGTATAATGATTGCTACAGCGAAGTTCATTAGCACATCCATCACAGTCCATGCTGTGCTTTAGCTCTCCAGAGCTTTCTTTAGTAATAGCTGCCACTATGACTAAGCACCATTACTGGCTTCCACACTTAGTTCTGTTTCGGTTTTTAATACTGTTATTCATCTCCTTGCTGCCTACATTATATGTAAGTCCCCAGCCTGTCACTGCTATTAAAATCAGAACTTAAACTCTGTAGTTTTTATAGTTCCTAACCAAATATCTAGAGATCTGAATATCTAATATCATCTAAATAGCTATCTAAATAGCTAAAAAAAAACAACAACAACAACAACAAAAAAAACCTATATCCTAGCCTAATAGTTACCTATGTCTTAGCTTTCCTTTGCAGTTTTAGCTAAACATAAGGGCATGAGCAGCAATCTTGGGCACCCTTTCTGGATAGTCTTGTTTTCAAACAGCTGTTCTTCTTACTATGGCCATGGTGGTGAATCTCATTTCTAACAATGTCCAGGGTTGCATTTGCAGTTTACCTTAATCTGGCCTTTTAAGCAAGGCTCGCTGCACACAGAGCGGACCATCCCGCTTTTGTTCATCTGGATTTTGTAATCGTCGATGTTCAGCACGCCTTCATGCCAGGTTCCCACGTGGACATAGTCATAGCGATTAGCTTCGATGTACTGTAGATTCATGATATCATACCTGTAAGAAGATAAATGCATGTGAGTTTTCCTAGATGTTTTTTTCTGATGGAGAAAACAGTGACACTTGTAAATAAATGGGTTCCAGAGAAAGAACAGCAATCAGAACTAAGGATAATCACACATCCCTGCACCAGCGACAGTTTGCTCTGAATATTTCCTATGTTCAGGAACTATCTGTGTGCCACCCATTTTTGATAAATAATTCATTGCTATCAAATCTTTTCTCCGGTTATACTTCAAAAGGTAATGGTATATGTGTTTCGTTGATGAACTCCTTAAACTTTGTAGGACACTTTGAACAAGTAACAATCCATGAGAACATTAGTTTCCGTGCTTAATTACCTTTATTTCATATTCCCTTTTTACACTCAGTTGTAATTTTCATTACGATAAGGTTTTAAGTGGGAGATGGAGGAAGTACGAGGCTCAGAATCACTAAGTACAAATAAAACAAGAGGCCCAAAAAGAACATCTTCGTTAGTAAAGAGGTCAAGGATTTACCGTGTGTTATGGAATGTATGTGTGTATTATATGTTGTATTTGCTCCATATGTGTGGTGTATGCACTTGAATGGTGGTACCCGTGTGTACTTGTGGAGTCTGGAATATGACATTTGGCATCTTCTATCAATCTCTATCCTGCGCTTAGTGCCAAGGTCTCTTATTGAACCAGAAACCCATCATTTTGGCTATGTGGGTTGGCCATTGAGCTCCTGGGAGCATCCGGTTCCTAACCCCCCATGTTGGGGCTATAATTATGATTAACTGTTCCTGGTGTTTTATATGTGTGATAGGGATTTGAACTCATGCCTTCTTGCTTATCAAGCAAGCACTCTTATTCATAGTCCCATCTTGATAGCCAATTTATGATTTTGCTACATTGATATTCAAAGAGATCGTTTCCCTGTTTGAGACAAACATTTGTGAAACCGAACAATCCGAGCCAGCTATGTCAGTATCTTCCAATGCTGCACAAAATACTGAAGTCTTCCACAGTAAGCGTGGCACCATGCACTTATCTTTTATTTTTCTGTTTTCTTTTCTCCTCCAAGCAATGTTACTGCCACCAAAGTGTCTTTCAGGAGCCAGAAGATATTTTTCCCCAGGGATACAGCGACAGACAGTTAACAATACAATAGATAGAACAGACGATTTGTCATCAGGACGTGTGAGCTGGAGCCTTGTCTCACATTTAAAGAGTAAGCTATACTGTTCAGGTCTGTCACTAATTTCTGCAACCTTCTTGGGGATCATATATGGACTTTGGAACCTAGGACACATCAGAAGTTTCTTTATAATTAAGAAATATGCAAATTCATGTGCTAAGACCCTTACTCCAAAGTGGTTGGACAGTGATAGGGTCATAAGGAAGGAGCCCTCACTCAGGGTTGAGATTCTTGCTTCCAAAAAGCAACCTGAGAAATCTCCTTTGCCTTTCTAGTGCATATGACCACCATCAGAAGGAACCATCCGTGAGTCAGAAAGCAGACCATCGTCAGAACCAAACCTGCTGATGCATTGATCTTAGGTTACCCAGTCTTCTGTATTGGGTCCACCAAATGTCTACTGTTCATAAACCACAGGGCAGATGGTATCTTAAACAGCTCCAAAGGTAAGACTCAGCGTGCATTTGAAGCATTACCTAAGACCGTTCAGAGTTCTACTTCTAGGAACATGTTAATATACTGACTTGTTCTATTACATTAAAAAAAAATGGGAAGACACTGCTGTTGGCTTAATCCTTCATTCCTGACAATTCTCTAGTGATCTTCCTTTTACTTTTGTCCTTCTATAACATACAGTAGCTTCTCGAAGCTCTCTGCTTGGCTTCTTATTGGATCTGCTGAGGGACTGTTGTCTGCGGAGCTCCGCACAGTCCTTAACCTCCTGGACCAGAACATGAGTCATCACAGCTACCTCGCCATATGTTAGACTGAAGGAACTAGATGGCCTGTCCTTCCTGAACAGTCTTCTCTCTCACCGGGCCCCCAGGCCCCTGCTTTCTTCATTCCAGGATACTTTTCTTTTTGAACCTGTGTCAGACTGAGTAGCACTCTCAGTACTATGGACAGCTACTGTGAATCAGCCTGTGCTGTCTTCTGAAATCTATTGGCAGTACCTGGCCTACTTCCTTATCTAGACAATAGCTACCCAGTTATTGACATTATGTTGCCTGTTCTTAATGTGCAAATATGTCTTGTCACCCACAGGGTAACCCACATCCAGCTTCTCCACATCCAGATTCTAAGAGTGTCTACATGTAGCAACTTCCCAAAAGAAAAGCAACCTACAGAAAATAGAGGAACTTTCCCCTTGCCCAGTGGGGAAAATTTAGAGTGTGCTGGGAGCTCATTATTTATCTGGTTTTTGGCTGATACTTATGATCTGCCTTATTGCTGAGGCTTACTAAAATATTTCAGAGTAGCACTGAGTGTGGTTAAAAATGGCTATTTAATTGTGAGCTCATAGATCACACTCATCTAGGGGTCAATGAACAATCTATACCTCCAATACCTTGACATCCGGAGTGCATGCCAATGAAACTGTTGCGACTGTTCAATACAAGTCTTTCCATTTTTTCCCATTAATTTCTGCACTTTACTCCATAGTAAAAATGTGATGCTTCCTCCCAAGTTTAGTGATGGCTTTGCAAGCTGCTAGCTTGAGCCATTTCTTCCCTATAAATCACTTCCTGAGGTTCTTATTAGCACCTCCTCATTCGCTCTTTCATAGCGAAAACCAGTTCACACTTCATTAGCATTTGGAAACTGAAAATTTCACAATATTTTCTTATGAAAACACTCTTTAAAAAAAAAGTTTCAAATGCTGGAGGAAAAACAACGACAAAACTACCTAGAAGGTATCAAGGGAGGAATGCAAGCTTATGGGAAAAAGAGCTTACAGTATCAGCATGTAAATAATAAACAGAGTACCCCGCCCTTTTAACTCTGGGGTTTCTCCCAGGTCTGTCCTTTCATTTTATTTGAAATATCCTTATGTAAATAACGTCCATATGAAATCTTACAGCACTCACTTAATGTTATGTGATGATTAACTAAATAATTACCAGAGGGGCCACAAGCATGTGATATTAAGACAGGAACTAGAGCCCCAAGGCAGGTGATGCGAGGAGGAATTGGACTGATTAAGCTGACCAGCCTCATGCAGGAAGAAGTTTACCATGTAATTAAAGATGGAAGATGTTGAAGCTGGTTGCTTTCTTATTATCTGGATGACTAATATATAGAAAAAGAGGAAGGAAATGTGCATTTCTGGAGTGTGAAAATTCTCTGGTCCTGTGCTAATTAAACCCTAAGTGAATTCCACAGGTGTTTTGGAGTTCTGCTGTTGCTGTTATTACTATTATTATTATTGCTGTTTGGGATCATGGAGGAGGATTTACAGTGCAAGTCTGAACCTCTGCCAAGCCTCATTTCTAGCAGATTCAGGATTAGAAGAGTGGGATTAGATGGGTCTGGATCTCGGTCCCTTTATGCTCCTCCTGACATCACTCCCTAAGGTACTTATAGCCCCCCGTTCCCAGACCCTGCAACACCATCTCAGTCTCATTCCCATTGACACCTGCCCCCACTGAACTGGCAGCTTGGAAGGAGTCCTGTAGTACACGATTTTAAATGCTGACAAAGGCATATCATTTATCCCGCATTGAGCTGTGGGATTTTTATGGGGAGCTTCCAGTTAGCCCACACCGGAGATTCTCCACAGGAAGAACTTGACACTTCCATGCGAAGGCTCTCATGATACTTCTATGGTGACTCAAGAAATCTTCCACCAATTCTGCCTAATTTGTGGGTTAGACAAAAAGTAGTGTGGTGTGCAAGGCGATTGCAAACCCCAGAGGCAGATCACACTTGTTCTCTGTTGACATTTAGTGACAGGCTTACTTTGACACTCTTTCATTATCTGTCAGAGAAGGAAGTCAATGTACCAAGAGTCATAAGTCTTAAATAATTTGATGTTTCACCTTAGCATAAAACATGTTTCTCTAGGAATCTCTAAATCTATAAAACCACACTCTGGAAGATAGCAGGGACTGTATGATGGGTTCACCACATCATTTATAGGCTCAGAGCCTTTGGCCATCCTGCTACAGATTTCAATTCCTCTATCACTCTTATTATCTCTTTCCTAGGAAAATCTATATGAATGAATACAGCTAACATTGACACAGAACACATCCACTGCGTACCAGCTATGTATGAGCTCTCTAATGATATCAAAACAAATGTTGCAGAACAAGTTGTGTATAAAATGATGCAAAGAAAATTTTATATATATTTCCTTTTCTATTTGCTTATTGTTGTTTTTTGGAAAGCCACTACAAACCAAAATCCAGTCCACAAACCCCTGAGTATTTCTTCTTTTGAGACATATGAACAGAACAGAAACATACTTCAGCCTGAAAGATAAAGATGTGTGGTTTGGTTCTTGTCTCATAATATTAATCAGGCATAATGTGCATAATATTTCATAGGGAGAAGAGCACTGTGTCCATCAGTGTGAATGGTGCTGGCTAGTGCAGGCAGTGCTTGCTAAGGTCCTACTGTACAAGTGTAATGCTTTCAGGAGATCTCAGGAATCCTGAGGGAAAGGCCAGGTGATTTCTTGGTGAGGGTAGCTAGCAGGGTGAAGGAGTCTTAGAGTTAAACATGAAGTATTTTGACCTTTTCAAAAGTGGTGTGTTCTTAGTTTCATCTAATTTTTTATGTGTCTAGGTGAATTTATCCTCAACACTCCCAAACTGTGGAACCCCAGTTGGTGCTATCTGGCTCAGAGGTCATGGGAACAGAGATTCTTTACCTTCCAGGAGCATCCCCCTTCTCATCGAACCACACCTCCTCTCCAGAGACACCAACAAAGGAGGATTTGATGAGGAAATCCAGGAGCTTCCTGCCGTCAATGGGCTTCATGGCATCGCACAGGCCCACGTGGCCAGGACACAGAGCATGGTGCATGTTCTGCAACCCGTGTGCCATGGCGTAGATGGCGTTAATGACAAACCCCATTTTACTGTCCTGGACGTAGTTTTCTTCTAAGCTTTCATTGCCTGGAACAAGAAAAACAGATCACTGCCAAGGTCACAAGCATGAATCGAATCAGGGCCACATACTCATTGCTCAGTGCAAATCGGTGCTGCACACTGAAAGCTCAATACAGACTAGGGCTGCACAATCATTGTTCAGTGCAGAGCAGGTCTAATTATCCAATACTCGGTATAGTTCAGGACTGTAGACCTTAAAATGGATCATGACATTGGCAGAAGCAAAGCCCACTTTGAACTGACTGTACTATATTCTGTCTCAAAAGTAGTGTTTTCCATTCCCCTTTCGTTATTAAGTTAATATTTTATGAGTTATAGAGCAAGCAGCATTGAGGTGAAGATAAAGAATTTTTATATAAGTAAATTATCAAGGAGCAATGGAAAGAATTCTTTTCCCTTTTCGTTTGCATGTACTTGTATGCAAACTTCCCTTTCTCGTGGTAAGGAAAAGCATTTTTGCATCTGTTATGATGATCTGTAATTCATGGTAATTCTGTTTGTACAATGTCAAGCCTCTGACAGCTTGTTTTTGTGACTCTCTTTATATTGTCATCTCTAGTGACATGCAAACCCAGTGTTAGAAGAATTATGTTTAAAACACATTTGTCAATCAGCAGGCACTCTGCTAAAGTGTTTCATGGTGAAGAAGTCATATTCTACATCAAATTTAGCCCTTTCTACTTGTGAATCCCAAGCTTTGTTCCTTGTGAATTTTGAAAGCCCTGAGATAATTCCTACCCCTGTTTTAGGCGAGTAAAGCTTGCCCAATTTCCAACTAGCTTTATAGTCACTGTAGCATTAGATCTGAGCTCCATATTGGAAATTTCCATTTTAGAACACAGATATGTGTGAGAAAGTTAGAGACCATTTGGGCTTTGTGAAATAAATTAACACTTTTGGAAAACAAAACAAACTTTGCCTATATCACCAGCATACTTTAGGGAGCCTGGACTTGGTCTTTAGATTCACTCTTACCAAGAGCTAGCTGAAGGTATTTAGAGAGTCTAGATTGAGCCTTGAGAAGGAACAGTAAGGAATTTTTACCTTGATGTTGAACTTGGAATAAAAATAGAAATTACTAAAGTTCTATTTAAAGAATGGTCTATTTAGTTGGAATTGAGACAGATACTTGAGTGCAGCCCTAAGAGTGAGGTGCAAATTATGGAATCAACTCAAATCCATCATCCAAATGCTTGAAAGGTCCATGTTAGAGTGGAATTTGCTTAAGTACTCTTTGTCAGACTGAAAGAAAATGTTCCAAGAGGAAACCAAGAATAAGAGGGGTCAAGAGGGCATTTGAAAAATCAAACCTCACAGAGTGAAGGCACAGCATTGGAATAGGCCGAAAGTACAAATGCACCTTACAAAGGTGGTCAAGTCTTTGAAATAAGGTCACCGAGGTCTGCTGGTATCCCCAGGAAAACCTATCTTAACCCAGTGGTGCTCATTCATCAGTACCAAGGCAAAATGTACTCTTGGATGTCTGTGAAATCATTGCTGTCCTTTAGATCCTTATTTAGGGTGATCACATAACTTATCCAAAATGGGTCATTTCTTTTCAGAATGCAAGTGAGTGGGAATAATAACGTTTCCAGAATGTAAGTGCTAAGAAGGCAAGCTGGGGAAACTGATATACGTTCTAGAGGCTGTGACCGCCAACTGTACCTATTTAGTGATTATATATGGGTAGGATTTATGTATGGACATAGGTAAATATGAACACATGTAAGTCTACTATATAGTCAGTAGAATACTCTCGTTAATTTTGACCAATTTTATATTTATTTAGTTTTTAATGGCATAACATAATAGCTACAGATTTTGAGTTTCTGTTATAACAACACTCAGTAAATGAGAGTTTCCAGATAGAAATTAACCTTCCCATTTCACAGACAAACATAGAAAGAATAGGCTGTAATATGGATCCAATGTCTTTCCTCTTTCAGTTATGCTCAGTGGGGCAGATACAGGAGGCAGAAGGCCGGGTGTTGTGCTGGGTACCAAAATCTTTCTAAGCCCAAATCAGTGTGTCTTGCTTGGCTCATTCCACATGGGCACAGATGACGTACTAGTAGAAGTTCAGGCATTTGGTCCACCAACAGTGTATCATGACAGAGAAGCACAGCCTATCAGTATTTGTCATAGAGAGACCTAGGAACCCTGACAATGTTTCTAAGCAATGTTTGCAAGGTAAGTCATTCTTGCTCACCCAGTTAAACCTAAGAGCACAGAAATCTTCCTGTCCTCCTAGTCCACTGGCTCTGCACACGAAAGGGGCAGCTACAAGCCCTAATGAGTCCACTATAGTGAGTGAATTTTTGGCTTGTACAAGAACATTTGCTTTGTCACAACTGCCCCAGATCATATTGCAGAGATGTGTCATGTGCATCTATCTATATCTATCTACTTATCTATCTATCTATCTATCTATCTATCTATCTATCTATCTATCTATCTATCTACTTATCTATTATTTACCTCTATCATCCATCCATCTATCCAACTATCTATCTACTTACCTCTGTCATCCGTCTATCTCTATTTATCTATGTATCTATCTACTTATCTATTTATTTATCTCTGTCTATTTATCTATATATCTCTATTTATCTATTTATATATCTATCATCTATCTACTTACCTCAATCATCTATCTATCTATCTATTTATCTATCTATCTAATCTATCTATCTATGTATCTACTTGCTTATATTTATCTAAGTAACTATGTGTTCTATGGAGTGTTAGTGATTACTTGTTTGCTTGTTTTCCAAGTCCTCCAAAGATCATATATTTTCAGAAGCAGTGAATTAATAATTGAAAATTACCAACGTTGTTATTTGGTGGGAAGGTAAAAGCATTTCCATTCCCTGGGATTTATTGCCTTTTCATAACACCAGTCTCAGCTTTATTTGTGAGAAGGGGATTTTGTGTTTCTTTTTCTGTGGTGTGTTAATTGTTATAGACTACTAGGAGGTCATTAAACTATCACCTTTTAAAATATACTAAGTAGAACCAAATAATTGAGGTTGACGGTGTTTATTTACCTTCAAAAGAATACCTGCCTGACGGCTTCATGGAGCATTGTGAAAATAGCTACCTCAGCTCTAAATAGTAATTTTGTTCTTGCTGCAGACGCACAACAAACACTATAAATTGTTCCTGGAGTCAGTGGCACATAGGCCTCCATGAGCTTGGGAATTCACATTGAACATTCTGAAATCAGGGCACTCTGGTGCTTGGGCAAAGAACCAGCAGTTCGTCATTGATATTCAGGCCGGCTATCCAGCACAATGGCATAATGAAAGGAACTCTGGACTAGACACCTGCACAGCCGTATCTAGAGAAAATCCTCCCCCTGCCTGTAAACAGCGCACTTTCAAGAAGCCCTGGAACTTGGTCTCAGTTTTCTAACTTTGAAATAGCACACTTGGCTTAGAAAATCTTGCTGAAGTTCTGTCCCTCTTTAACCTCTCCACACTGCTCCTCCATCTCCAATTACTGGTCGTTGTGATTGGCAGAGACCTTCATCTGTATTATCTTTTTCTCCTCTTGCAGAAGAAGACAGAAACTCGGAAGTCAAACTGAGTGGAAAAGAGTTGCCTTCCTTCACCTAGTGCTTCTTCCCGATAACCTTTGCTCTTTAGCCTCTCCTAACCACTCACCCTGAGGGCAGAATGAGAAAAGGGGCCTTTGGCTGGGAGTCAGGCATTTCACCCAAAGATATGATTTGGTTCTCTGGCCTGCAGAGATTGTAAAACGGTAGGCTGTGTTTTTCAAGTTGCACTGGAGACTTGGCAGGTTATTCTGTCCAACTCTAGGGTCATTGTTTAAAAGTCATTTATGGGTAGGTGTGTAACTAACACAAGTCACTGATAATTTTATTTTTGGGGGGTGGGTTTCAAAACTTGTAGCCACACATGGTAGCTCACACCTATAACCCTAAAGATTGTGGGGCTGACACAGAATTACTGAGTGTTCAAGGCTCAACTAGGCCACATTGGGTTACATCATGAAGCCTTGACTCAAATAAAACAAAACTCAAAGCTTTCTCATTGGGAATAGACTCACCTACAGTAAAATGTAGAAGCTTTTACTATGCAGGTAAATGAATTTTCACATACGTGCATACCTATGTAACTGCTATGAGATATCAGCATAGGACATTTTCAGAAGATAAGCATGTATTTATGACTTGCTTCACATATACTGCCAATGTTTCATCCTTTTGATGGTGCAGTTCCCAAGTATTTGACTTTCAGGTTCTGCTCCAATTGGTACATTTTTAATTTTTCAAGTTCTGTTTGCTGTTAGCATGCAAATATATCATTGGCGTTTGCATAGTAGTCCTAGTGTCCCGCAACCTTGATAAACCACACTTGTTTATTACTGTTTATCTTTGAGACAGGGTCTTGACTTTGAATAAACAATCCCACCTGGCTTATCCAGCATAGATCAACATGATTGGGTGACTTTACTTACTAATTCTAATTTTACACAGTTTTTAAATTACTTTGTTCACTAACATTGACTATAAGACTGATGTTTAATCAGCTTGCTCCAGGTCTACTTGTTTGAAAGCAGATTTAGGAAGGAAGTCCACTGGTGAGCCCTCTGAAATACCCATATGAGTCTTCAATGGGTAACTGACAAGGACAAGGACAAGGATAACTGACAAGGACAGGGATCATGTACATGTGCAGCTATTTCCTGCCAAATAGCACTGTGCATGCCTACAGCAGCCCTGTCCTGAGGAGGCCGCATGACAAACGGTATGGTATTTATAGCAAAAAAAAAAATTACAAAAACTTACATATGTATTTGTTCTGCGTTTTTTAAAATAATACTGACCTACTTTATGTGTCCTAAGTTGCACAATATAGACAATATATTGAAATAGCAGCTCCAGTTAAAGCAACCTTGCTGGTGCCTGCACTTGCCATTGTGTTAATTTGTTCCCATTAGGATGCCTATGAGTCTGGTAGTATTGACTCTTTGAAATCTAGGTCCTTGGCATTAACTTCAACTTGAGAAGATGAATACAATAAGCAATATTTTACTTTCTTATAAAATGGGGGGAATTCTGGGAACTATCACTAAATACATTTCTCCCTGGTTAGGGGGGTACCTTTCGTTGTCTTGGCATTCATCTCTCCACCGCTTCGTTTTCTTTGACAGTGTTATATGTTCAAGACACGATTTGATACAGTGTCATTCAGATCGGAATAGAAGGGTCAATGCTTATTTTCTATGGTTAACAAGTCAAGTGAGGAAGATGACACTCAGATTCCTTCACATTGTCAAGTAGTAGATTTACTGAAGGAAGAGTAATCAGGCCATTTTGAAAATGCCAACTTCCAAGTATACAGTAGCCTCAATATGGCTTAAAGACTTAGGCAGCTACATTTTCTAGATATCTTTCACAGAGAGAATTTATGATAAAATTCAGAATAGCCTAGTCTATGGTCAAGTCTAGGGCTTGTGAATGCTTTGTTTCCCCTGATACTGCATTTTTCTCATCTCACAAGCATTTGCTCTGCTAATATCACAGAAAAATATGACCTTCCTTTTATTTTCTATTCCTTGTATTAAAATGTAAATGAACTCCTCTGTGGGATCAGAGGGAAGAAAAGGAAGGTCATTTAGTCAAGTCTATGCTATCAGTGTAATTGTTAGTCGAATTCCTATTGCTTAATCCTACCTGCTCTTCATATGGGAACAATCAGACATCTTTCTAAAGACGTTTTCACAATCTATTGTTAAGACAGAAACTTCTCCATTATATGGTACATAAATAGCAGGCTCCTTACAGTTGAAGATAATATATGGTAAGCCTCAGCTCCCTGAAAACACTGCTGTGTTTAGTTAATTCATATTTCAAAAACTTATGGTGTGTGGGAATAACAAGTAAGGAGAATTGCCGGTGTGTTTAAATATCCTGAGGATACTTAAGTAGTATTCAGCTGAATTGTGGGACTCTGTGCCTCTCTGAGGAGAGAAAACAGGGCAGCTTGCTGTGCCTTTGCTTTTATTATTGCTAGGGCAGAGAATAGCATCATCGAATTGCAAACCACACCCCCTGGAGTAAAATCTTTGCAGATTTTCAGGAAGTACTTGGCAGCTCACTGTAGAGACTGCATATATTACAGAGAGCTGGAGCTTTTGTTGAGTGTGGGAAGTCTGTCTGTTGTTAAAATATACCAGGAACCAGCTCCTTCATCAACCACCTGCTGCTCTGGAACCATTTGAAGCCCGCTTCTCTCTTGGTCTCTCTTGTGTGCCAAGGAAAAGCAGGTCTACACGTATAGCACTGTCTCTATGTCTTTATGGGTGAAAGGAAGAATGCTGCCTTTTATGCATGGAAGTCCATGGTTTAGCGCTCCCATCTTCTTTGACCTCCTATCAGCAGGGTGTTCCTTAAGAGTCACCGCACTTTCATACTGTAGTGACTTAGACGGAGTGACTTAAACAGTGGAGAGAGTAGCCTTGGCTGAACCTTAAGTACTGTGGGGGAGACCGCTACTAACTTATGACTGCTTTCCCTATGGCTCCAGAGAACAGCTCTGGTAACCAATACAGGGTCATGTTTATTATACAAATGCAGTCATCAATTCTATATGACATTGCCGTTCTAAATTCAGCTTGGTGATGGGCTTTTGACCGGTATGATACAGCATTTAGAAACTGACCAAATTATATACATAAAAATATAATTTGGGACACATTAACATGTTTCATAGTCTTTAGGGTTTTAGTCCTGTAATCCGTAAGTCGGATGAGTGCAATGAGAGCACTGGAAGTTTCCATTTAGTAGAGAGTTTGGTATGTAAACACAGGGCATGTGGTTTATTACATGCCTGTGGCATCTGGAAGGAAGTTATACTGTGATTTTTCACTTCAGATTGATTGCCTCCGGAGACTATTTGCTGATATTTACATGAATAGTGTAATGAATTGATCAGTCTAGGCAAACCATGACACCATCTTGTCCCCATGTCACAACTCTTGGGATTTCTTGAAAGCCATGTTCCCTTGTCTGTGATGTCTCCCAACAGCATCTCTTGGACAAATCAAATTTGGGATTCCCAAGGGCCTACTAAAAACTCATTGCTAGTAAGATTTTGTCGATAACTGTCACAGACATTTTAAAAAGTAGCTTCTAAGATCAATATTGTCAAGAACACATAGACAAAAATCTCTTAGCCAGAAACTATCAATAAAACACATGCAGGGTCTAGACTTCATGCAAATTCATTTGGATATGCCAACCACTCAGCTCAGACTGTGAGGAGAATATTTACAGAAACAAGAAAGCCAAATATAATTCTATACTAAGAAGGATCACCTTGAGAGGTCACAGGGCTGATCCAAATCTGCCCAAATTATACTCAGAAAAGGAGTGTAAGCATTATTCTACTCTAGTAGAAGGAAATTGCTTCTCACGGGACATGCATTAACAAATCTGAAATAGCTGCCCATGCATATAACAAGGTTAAACAAAAAAATAAATCAATGGCAGATGGTATAAGCAGTGTGTATCACTGGAGGAATCAGAGGCAAAAAATAAAGACAAAAAATAAAGTTAGAATAAACTATGAGGTATGAGAATACCATGAATTTAATAAAAGCTAATGAATATATATAGAAATGTCTACATGTAGTTTTAAATTCTTTAAAATTTTATGTATATGTACCTGTGTTACCAGTGTGTTTCTGTGTCTATGAATGTGTGCACACTTATGTGTAGGTGTCTGTAGAGGTCAGAAGAGGGTTTCCGGTTCCCAGCAACTGAAGATGCAGTTGATTGTGGGCTACCCAATAGGAGTGCTGGGAACTGAAACAGGGCGCTCTACAAGAACAGCAGCAAGCACTTAACCACTGAGTCCTGTGAGTGGTTTTATATATATATATATACATTTCCTAGTTATGCAAACCAAAGAAAAAGCACTCAAAATTTCAGAACTACTCAGTACTCAGATCTTGGTTTCTAACACACATTCACATACACACGCATGTACCAGCACTCTTTGGAAGAGAAATGATTTAGAGATGGGACAGGGGAGATGGCTCCATCATTAAGAGCACTGGCTATTTTTCCAGAAGACCTTGGGTTCCCAGCACCCACATCGTACTTCACAGTCACCCATAACTCCAGCTCTATGACATTCAACATTCTTCTTTCTTCCACAGGCACCGGGTATGTATGTATGTATGTGTGTGTATGTATATATATATACATATATGTATGTATGTATGTATGAATGTATGTATCACAGATATATGTGCAAACAAAAACAAATACATGTAAAATAAAACAAAAATAAATCTTTAAATACTTTAAAAAAAAGAATTCTATGGAAGGTATGGTAAATATGCACAGTGAGCCCTGGGATTTTATGTTCTCCAAAAAGTGAAAACTCCTCAAAACTAAACAATAAAGCCAAGTAAAAGACTTCCAGTCGCCAAAGCTAAAGCAATTGAAACAACCAAATCAACAATTCTGTATGGGAATATGATCCAGGATATAAAATAATTGATCATACCAATATAAATAAAGCATAAGAGGGGAGAGATAAATTTTAGTGGAGGAGAAAATACAACTCTTCCATTCAAAATAATTGCAAATCATGTGGGTAGCTGCTTTGTCTTTTACATAGCCCAATGTGATTCTCCACTCCTGGGTGTTCGTGCAGCCAGTGACCTGCTTCCTAAAGTAACAGCATAAGAAAAGCTTTGAAGGTAACAGTTCATAGTGCGAGACTGGGTAATCACACCCGACCCACCTGACCAATGCTGACCCAGTGTGCACTAGACTCTTGGGAAGGTGTTTTTTCTTCTACCAGTTACAGAGTGGTGTATGAACTGCCAGACATATACCAGCTAAGTCCAATTTAAGGATGTTCTATTAAATACCCAACTGGCAGTCCTAAAAACTGTCAAGGTCATTATACAAAAGGGCATTTGAGGATTGTCCCAACCTAATGGGAACTCAAGAAGACATAGGGGAAAATGGATTAAAATATTTTGAATACAAATTTGAGGGGGAAAAAAAGAAAGGAAAATTGGTAAAAAAAATCTAAGGTTTGAAGTTTAATTAAAATAATGTATCAATATTGATTCATAACTGTGGTGAATGTCAGGCAGAAATATAGGACATCAACAGCAGGGAAAGCTGAGTGCTTCATGAGCCTATCACACTTTCCTCGCAGCTTTTCTTTAAGAGTTTTTTAAAAAAAAAAATTCCTAAGTGTCTAAGAATTAGCGTCATATCTCAGTCTAACATCAGGTAATAAGAGATAGCATTCTCAAAAGCTCTGTGGCGGGGACTTAAATGGTTTAAAAATATTATCTAATTCACCTCACAAAGCCTAATGGAATGGATGACATTGGCACACTCAGCCTTCCCCCTCCCAGTTCTTCTCCACAATTTCTTTCAGCTTTTCCTGCTAACCCCTCTGCATTCCTTTATAACTCCTGCCAGCTTCACAGAATCACTGTCTACCAGGGATCCCCAGTGGCCACACTAGGCTGGGATTCAGGTAGGTGACCTTTATTGTCTTTCCTGTTCTCCATCCCAGGCTTCACCAGATGCCTTACCCAGAGTCCCTCCAGTTCTTTCCCGCTGCCCCTGCCATCCTTTCCTCCTATCTGTCTACATTCCTTTGGGACACCAGGTGATCCACTTAAGCCCTCTCTTCCAGTGACCTCACAGCCACCACACTGGGCTGGGACCCAGAGTGTGCAACAGCAAAACAGCAACTGAAGAAAGGAACCCGACTCAATAAAGACAAGACCATGCAAAAACAAAAAACAAAAAACACTTCAAATACCACAAACTCAGATGCCTGGATTCAAATACAAAAGCACAGATATGAGTAACCAAGACAATAGGCTTCTCCAGAAGTCAACAATCCTATATGTGGGAAAACATGACATCTGTCACCATAGTGATAAAAAGTGGTTGATGTATAAAATGATGCTTGTCCTATTTTATAGACCATCTGAAACTTAAGAGACCTTCTACACATTTTATCTCAATATGAGGCTGTCATGATTTGCTTCACATAAGTGTTATGATTGTAGAGATGAGATTATTTTCACGGCTCTTGAATATGAATACTATTCATTGTTGTGTGTAATGTTAATGTTAACTTTACATAACAAGAATGATTTGAAAAGAGATTCACCCTGAAGAATCAGTGTTTTTGAGTCTATGAACCTGGGACTAATCTAGCCACAAGTTGCTTATAAATTCATCTTTCAAGATTTGGTGGGAGTTCCCAGACTCTGCCATATGTATTCCTTCTGAACATAGTTGTCCATGCACTAGAAAAGCTCAAACACACCTTCTGTTCTAGGAACACACACCAGAGGAGGTTAACTTAACAGCCACTAACCTAGTGTTCTAAGTATTTATACAACCTGGCTGTTAATATAATTTACGGGGCAAATGAAAAGAAAACTCTTCAAAAAGATTCTAGGGCAACACAAAGAGCTCCCCAGGCATCACTTGCTCATGCTTCATGACTAGAATGGAAACAACAGATAGGAGTGAGCTCACTTCAGCTGTTATTCATATGCCTCTATGGAAATCTTGCTTTTGTCACCTCCGTAATTATACATTTTCCTCATGTGACTCTTCTTAACCCTCAGAGTATAAATTGTCTGATGACCTGAATAAAGTTGACTATTGAATGAGAAAAAGAAAAGAAAATTTCAAAAGGAAGAAACCAAGGTAAGTAATAACAAAGCGAGTGTGAAATAATAAATAACAGAGGCCAGTAAGGAGCTCATCACCGTAGTTCCAGAAGTAAAATGCACTGATAATGGAGCTCTCTTTCAATCGTGCACAGATGCTCCTTCATGGGACTTGACTTAAACAGCTGTGTGCATGTATTCAAGGCACTGGAGTTTCGGGGGATTTGATGCTTTGCAGCCTCCTTCAAGCGACCTCACAGAGGAAGGGGAACCTGATTAGGAGAGACACTCTGAGCTGTCTGAACACTGTGGCTGAGGTTAGACAAAAGGCTTGGGTTCCACTTCTCTGATTTCTTACATAACTACAAACAAAAGAGTAGGAGCAGAGATGACTTGTATCCTCAGCTGTCAACAATAAGGACTTTACAGAATTAATTTGCACCATGGCATGTGTACTCTATCTATCCCCAGGAATATTTGCAATAGGAAAAGCAGGAAAAAAAGACGGCCAATATGACCATGCAACATGGATCAACGATGACAGGTTTTACTAGTGGTAAGGTCAATAGAAAAACCATTAAAAGCCTTTTCACTGAGGCATTACTCTCCCAGCTTTGCCCTGATAGCTCACGGAACTATAAAATGAAAGCTGCAAAATTTTGTCTGTCCTATGAGTGAATGACAATAGTCACTCATGCTTGCAACTTCTCCTAAGAGTTGGAACACCATGCAGCTTTTTTCAAGCTGTATTAGTTTAAGAGGAAAGGCCTGTTCAACATGCAAGGTGTATTGTGGCGTAGTGTGTGCTTCTACTGTCCTGGATTCCTGCAGTTTAGTGCTATTCTGGTGCCAGGAATCGCAGCTCAGAGTAGATTAGACACAAAAGAAAAAGATATTTTGCAAGTCATTTTGAGGCTAGAAATCAACCAGAACCTTTTATCTAACACTAGTGGCAACAGAAAAATGCACCATTGCAAGACCAGAGTGGACACTACCTGTATATGTGTGCAGCCTGAATTATTCAAACACTACAAGTTATTCAAACAATCCCCTACTACATTATCTCAATTGTTCTTCTACAGCATGACTGACAGCTCAGGAATGAGATGATGATCTAACTGGGTGTGGTTATTACTGATGGTGACTACAATACATTTCATAACATTCTAATAAAACCTAATATGATTACTATAAGCTATCATTTGAGATTGCTGAATAAAACTATAATATAAAATGAAGTGTCTAGTTAATGTATTAGTCAAATTAGGAGCTCTTTGTGTCTGTAGGAATGAAAAAAAGCTGTGTAAAAATGGGGGAAAAGGAAAAGTTCAAGCAATTCTTTCAGTCTAAGTAGGAGGGATGTTCCTCAAATCCTTGAAAGGCAGAAGCAGGTTTATATTCCATTTTAAGATCATGGGCTGGGTATAATTGGAAGAGAATTGTCCAAGGCTCATACATGGTCATGTCCCTAATGGAATAAATATATCAGTATGTGAAGTAATAGAAATTTCTAATAGCTGTTAGAATCAAATTAAAATGACAATCTCAGATCATTCATTGACGTTATTTAATATGAAAAAAGGAATTTAATCCTGCAAAGATTGCATTGTTATTTTGAAAACGGCTCACTCAGCAAGTCATGAAGCACACTGCACATGTCTAACTCAATGCTATTTGTACATACACAGGGCGGAATAGTGGAGGTTCCACTCTAAGAAAAAGAGCCAATCACTGTGGTCTCCCAAAAACTCTCATGGAGGAGATGAGACCTAAGACTCTTATTAGACATAGATAGTATAGACAGAGAAGGCAGGAGACAGAATGAGAAGCTCCTTAACAGTAAAACATAGATGAAAACAAAGCCCCGGGAAATGCGGGCAGAACATGGAGGATCTAAGTTTCAATGAGCAGCTTGGATAAAGCTGACGATAACAAAGGCCACTATGTGTTGAGACCCACATAGTGGGTCTGAGGGTCTCGGGTGCTAAGCGGGAGGTGAAAGAGAGCCCCTGTCATCTTCAGCACAGAGCACTCAGGTCATCGTACGACACTAATTATGACACTTGTCTTCAGACCCTGTCTCCTACATGGACCTGGCTGCTGTGGCTACACCAGCGATGCCCACTGCCACAGTACATTATGTCTTAGATACCCACCAGGTTCCAAGGAAGGCGGTGAATTGTGAGGGTGAAGCTCATCTTCTATCGGTGGCTCAAACCACATTCAAAATTCAGACAGGATAGTTAGCTTGTTGGTGTTGGTTACTTTTCCTCTAGAAATACAATTTCACTCTTACTTTCATCAATATAATATCTAAATGTCTGTTTTATCATATCTTGGCCAACACCAGATACTATAATTTTGCATATTGTCAGTCCATTTGATATATGGACAATCATTAATGATTTTTGTCTTTTTTTGAATTTAAGAGTAACCTCTTTCTCTTTTCTAGTATATTCATCCTCCAAATTATTCTCTCACTACTTTGAAATTGATAATGATAATAGTTATTAAAGTAGAATATTTTAGGCAGTTACCTTTTTTGTTAATCCTGTTGTATATTGTAGATAAGCACAAAATGTTTCTGACTTATCAAAGCACACCACTAAGGCATATCATCTTGCAAACAGGAATTTCTTGGCAGGAGGCAGCTGGAGGTAATGTATCTGGATATCTGCCTTAGCACACAGACTTCGAGTTCCATGAGAAAGCAGAGCCATGTGCCGGCAGCAATCCCAGAAACTAGAAAGCTGGCTTTAATATTTGTGCCATTTCCATATTTAGTTTACGGCTCTCGTTTACTTTGCCTAATGAATGTTTTACCAACATCCCTCTCAAGTGAAATCCTTTCATTGAAAAATTAATCCAGTATTAGTTTACCCAACATGTGACATTTTTAGAACCTCTTTTAATTTCTCCATGACTATCATCACCGGTCTTTTTGAAATTCATTTGTGAAATTCCGATTACTGGGCACCATCAGAGAATGCTCCCTTAACAGCAAAAGGTTTTACTGCTTTTATAATGTAAAGCACTTTGGAAGTCTCACACACTTCAAAGATCAAGAGTCATATCCTGGGAGGTGGATTAAGAAGAATTTCTTGGCAGAATTCCTGTGGGGAGGCACATGAAGAACGAGGGGCATGGGAGCTGAGATTGACAGCTGACTCAGAAGTTGATATTAAATACATAGCTAGCATGAAAGAGAGCAAATAAATAGCATCTGGGTGGTGAGTGCGATTTTCCCAGGGAGAAATTCAGAGCACAAAGACACATTATGTGGTCCTCATTAGTTTATGTCACTTCATTGGCATTTCGGTTCCTACTTATAAAATGGGCATAGTACATCTTCCACTTAACAATACACATGCCTGCTACTGGAGAGAGAAGAAACAATGAGCCAGGTGCTTCAAATCAAGAGGAAGAAAGAAGCATTGCCGAAGTACAAGTTATAACACTATTAGGACCTTTCTGGCTGAGTTCCAAAACCTCAGCCAAGTCTTAAGGTTTTCCAATATTCATGAAGTTATAATGAAGTTCAAGAGGCCACAGATTTCATTTGCAAAATGTCAGGCAATGAAAGAGAGCTTGGATTCCACTCTTAAATTATTCCTAACTGAAGGCAGATAGAATCTATAAGACCACTCTCTGCCATCTGTGAGAATCACATTTAACAATGAGAAAGCAAAGAAATGAACATTTTTTCCTCATTAAATGATGGCCAAATTCAAAGGGAAAAGGACTCTTAACTGACGAGAAATTATTTAAATGGGAATTCACACAAGAGGAGTATTTTCTGTTTTTACATCAACAGGAACACAAAAAATACCTGAACAAAGAGACCTTCATGACAAAAGCCTCAAGCTGATGGTGATCCAACAGTAGTAAAGGATGGATTGAGACATACTAATAGCAACCTGTGATTGGACAGGAGCTTCCCACCCTGTGTGTCCACACAGCATACAGCATCTGTTGCCTTGCACAACTCCACACCTCACCAGAAAACGAGCTTTGAAGAATGACATATGCAGGATGGATTTTTGATTCTGCTCTTAGTGGAATCGGCTACTCCAATTATAAGTCAGTTACAAATCCTGCAGATTTCCCGCACATATCAGTGAGGATAATAGAGTCAGTTTTCTGGACAGTGATGACTCAGTTTACCTAGTGTTTGTAACATATGGCCATACAGACATGACAAGCCTTCTTAGATATGGGTTCTTTATCTTTCTAAATGAGAAAGAATGCTTAAAGTAAGGTTCTGACATTCCCAGTTTGAGTTCTATGTTCAGGCCTTGGGATCAGAGTATGTTCGCAGATTGGTAAGGGAGACCTTTAGTTCTTGATGCTGAGACCCTGCAGATTAGTGAAGATGACCCAAGAGCAAAACTCTTCCTGGTCATTCTGGTTGTCACCTTCTCTTTCCCCAAATCTGACAATAGGACTGATAATTAAGTTCTGATCTAACTGCTGTCCACCTCTCTGCCCGTTCACTTCCTGACAGAAATCCTAATTAACAGCAAATGGCTGAAGGAAAACCCAGCCTGAAGAATAAGGATGTTACAATAATCATGTCTGACTTATTTCTTCTCAATTTATCTCAATCTAAGGAAAATTGATACTGAACAAGAAATAAAGAATTAAAGACTTTACCTGGGCTGGACAGAGGGAAATATGTTACTATGAATATAGTGAACAAAATTGCTGCCTATACAGTTTGACTTATTTCCTGTCCTGGAGGAGATCCCTTGCATATTAGGTCCATTCTTTTGCTATATACAAAAGAGTTCCCCCCCAATCAGGAATAGCACATTCTCTGAGTCAGGAATGGTCTCTTTCTAGGCACACAGAGCATAGCTTGCTAGGTGACAACAGACAATTCTGCATCTACATTTTCCCATGTAACTATCAGAAAATGCAGTCAAATCTACTTGAGTACTTTGGGGTTTAATTCTGTTTTTTTTATTTATAGGTAGGTGTGTGTGTGTGTGTGTGTGTGTGTGTGTGCGTGTGTGTGTGCGTGCGTGTGTGTGTGTGCGTGCGTGCATGCGTGGTATGTATGAACACACATGTGTGTATGTGTTAAATGCACATGCCTGAGAAGATAACACCATGTGTCTTCTTCAATTACTTCATTTTACTGTTTTGCTTTATTTCATGCAGAGTATCTGTATCTGGAGCTCACAGGTTCTGGCTAGTTTAGCTAGCCAGCTTGCCTTACGGATCCCTATACAGGTAACTATCCTGCCTTTTAAGGTTTATTTGATTTACAGGAATCAAAATGCCAGTCTTCACATTTGTGGCAAGTCTTTTATCCACTGAGCTATCTCTTCAATTATTTAAATCTGTTTTAAATTCCTTCCTGGTAATTGTCCCAAACAATATGTAAAGATGAGGTCTAATGAAGAAGAAGAGTTATTAACTAAAAAAAATTACTCATGTTAAGACAGAATCCAAAAAGCAAGCACCTATACAAAGCACGTTGATTTAGGGTTATTTTGATGCCAAGAACAGCCCCTTTAAAGGATTACACTCCAGCCATATCAGATGAAAGCCACCTACTTCATTTCTTCAGAATAGAAAAGTACCTTTAAGGGCAGCTCTGTGCTCTGGAAATGGATAAGGAGTCATAAATACCTTTTAAGTTTTTAAAGTAAAAGGGTGTCTTTCAATGGATGTTTCTGCATGAAAGCTCCTGGAATCTTGAGAATTATGTTACATAGTCAAGGACTCTCCAGTTATAATTAGAGATAACTCTCTAAAATCAAGGTTATAGTAGATAAAATCAGATTTTAGTAGATAACCAACTCAAATTGGTTCAATCTATCCTGCAGGAGAGAACAAAGCTGGAAAGGCATATCTGCTTTTAGTCAGAGAAGGTTAGTCAAAGAATGCCTAAGAGATGTGGCACACAGGAGGGTACCGACCCTCTGTTGTTAGACCATCATATGGAAAATGTGAAAAAAAAATACATGGGCAGCTTCTAGGAACTATTCCTGACTGACAGGAGGCAGCAAAAGAGAGATGTCAACACTGTCGGACTAGGTACGGGATTGAGCCAACAAACTAAATGACCTGGGACCAGAGTCCTCCTGAGAATGATAAGATGCTAACTAAACTTCAGCTGTCCCATGCTGGGCTGCACTTTGTGACCCACAAAACCATTACATAACAAAGGGTGTTATTTTGAGCTGCTAACTTTGCCATAATGTGCTCAGGCAGTGGTAGAAAACTAACACTTCTCTCACCAGCTAATCTGCATGGGGTATGAATTTTTAGACATCCCTCCCCAAAGAGGAGATAAAAGGCTATTCTAAAGGCAACTGGACTTCATACTTCATGGAATCTGAACCGTGGTGCACTCAGGACTCTTTCCTCTGATAGGTAAGAGACAGAGGAATGGCCCCATTACAGAAATGATAACTAGAGGGTGTGCTGTTTCCATTCCAGTAGAGTGATTCACTCTGATTTCCATGGAACCTATCTCATCATCTACAAGCCCTGTTTCCCAACCAGCCAACTGACCTTCAAGGCCATCCTTCAAGGACAATTCTTCACCAGACTGACTTTTCCCCCACAAATTCCAGGTTATAAAAAGAAAGCAAATAGTGTATTTAGGATAATAGCAGAATAACCATGCAATCTGCATACTTGAGTATACAGATTTCAAAAAGAAATGCCATTATTTATTTATTAATTATTTGGTTGTTGCTGTTTGTTCAAACAGAGTCTTCCTATGTGGCTCTGACTGACTTGGAACTCACCACACAAACTAGGTTGATCTCAAACTAGAGATTCACTTGCCTCTGCCTTCCTGGTGCTGGAATTAAAGGCATGTGTCACCAAAATAGCCCAAGTTAGGGGTGCCATCTTTAAGCCCATGTTAAAATTGAGGTTTTCTTTCATGTATTTGAACCAACCGTGTTGCTATAACACAGGGCTTTTACGATGCACAGAATAAAATCTACAATTCAAAGTAGGATCAGTGGCAACATATTTGCTAAGTGGTTGAAGTGGAGGAAGACCATCAGTGCCAGTTGTTACTGTAGTATTAGTAGAAAACAACTAGTAAACACTTGTTTAAAAGAAAGAAGTTATTTGGGGGAGCATCCTTTCTCGTCTTTTGAATTATTGCACACGCTAAATCAAATGACAGTCAACAGGACCAATGACAGCCAGTGCACTGGGCACCTTCTGTCTTTTCACCTGGCACAGAGCTCCAAGGGGAGGCCGAGGGTTGCTCCAGTTGCTTCCCATTGACTAATTGGCATGCTCCCCTCATTTGAGAAACCTGCTCCTGCCTGTTTACATCATCTGGAGTTATAGTTTGTTTACTTTTACAATGGCTCTCACTTAGTAATAACAAAAATCCTTAACCCGGGTATGTTAGGTAATGGATGGAACTAGAAAAAAGCATACTGAGTGAGGCAGCCCAGACACAGAAAGACAAACATGGTGTGGACTCACTCATAAGTGGATATTAGACATAAAGCAAAGGAGAACCAGCCTATAGTCTACAACCTCAGAGAAGCCAGGAAACAAGGAAAATCACCCTGGGAAGGGGAAATGAACAAGATCTCCTGAGCAAATTGGGAGGTGAGGGAGGGGAAAGCGTGGAAGGGGAGTGGGGAGGAGAACATGAGAGATTTGGGAGGGTTGAGTTGGGGGAAGGATAGAGAGGGCGAGCAAGGAGGGAGATATCTTGATAGAGTGAGTCATTATAGGGTTATCGGGAAACTTGGCACTAGAGACATTCCTAGGAATCCACAAAGATGACAGCTAGGAATCTGAGCAATGGTGGAGAGGGTACTTTAACTGCCATTTCCCTGTAAGTGGATTAGTAACTGCCTTGACTGTCATCATAGAACCTTGGTTCAGTAACATGAAAGCAGATGCAGAGATCCACGTCTAAGCACTGGGCAAAGTTCCTGGAGTCCCGTTGTAGACAGGGAAGAGTGATAATATGAGCAAGAGGTCAAGACTGTGACAGGGAAATGCATAGAAACAGCTGACAGGAGCTAGTGGGAGCTCTCTGACTCTGGACTGACAGTTAGGGAACCTGCGTAGGACCAAACTAGACCCCCTCAATGTGGGAGACAGCTGTGTGGCTTGTGGGGCCACTGGCTATGAAACCAGTATTTATCCCTAATGCATGAACTGACACTTTGGAGCCCATTCCTTAAGGAGGGGCACCTAGATACCGGGGGAAGGTCCTTGGTCCTGCCTCAAGTGATGTGACAGACTGTTGATTCCCCTTGGGAGGCCTCATCCTCGCTGAGGAATAGCTGGTGTTAGGGTGAAGAGAAGGTGGGAAAAGCAGGAGGGGAAGGAGAAGGACCTGGAATTGCTATGTAAAATAAAAAAGATTGTTTTAAAATATAAAATAAAAAGTGAAAAAAAAAGAACTCCAGAGAAATTATTTGTGAGAAATCACAAAAAGATAGGTTTAAGCTTTACACATTGGTCATTTGGGGAGCCCTGTTTCTTTACTCCCATCTTTGTCTACTCTCTCCAATTCACCAGATTCATTTCACAGTATTACACTTTTAACAAAAAGGAGGGACATCACAAGATCCTGACCACTTGAGATAGTAAAAACCTCACAAAACATGTGAGCTAATTCTACAGAGTCCTGAACTCCATTGTGGAGTTCATAGTGCTATTGATGCCAGGATGCGACCCATGCAAGGATTTCTGAGATAATTAGGTAGATACTTATAGACCAGAGACTCCAAGCTATGTTCAAAGCTATGTTTTATCTATACTTTTAGTTACTTGTAACACACATACACACATGCATGTACACATACACATACACAAATACATGCATAACCCCTGGTAATTTATCTTATTTATATCCTGGGAAGGATAATATAAAAGCTATAGCATACATTCATAACCTTTAAGCCAGTGGTTCTGAACCTCCCTAATGCTGAAACCCTTTAATATAGTTCCTCATGTTGTGGTGATCCCCAACCATAAAATTACTTTTGTTACTACATTATAACTGCAATTTTGCTACTGTTGTGAATCATAACAAATGTGTATGTTTTCCAATGGTCTTAGGACAGCCCTTGAAAGGTTCCTTTAATCCCCCAAGGGCTCGTGGTTCACAGGTTTAAACACTGCACATTTAAGCAAATTTGGGTCTAAGAGAGAAGTGTGTCACTGGCTAAAGGATATTCAGGTTTTCCTTAGGGAAAGTTCAAAGATGCCACTATTTGACAGAAAGTAATAAGTGGTTCAAGAGAGAAGGGAGAGGTGAAGCGGGGAGAACTCCTACTAAGGCCAATGACACAGCATTTATCTATGGATGGACAGGTCAGATTGCCCCCCTGCTTTTGCTCCCCCAACCCTATGAGACTCAAAAATACATAAATAAGGCTCCCAGCAGCAGCCTTTTTAAGGTTATGGTATTTTTGTCAGAGAAAATAATTGAATGAAGTTTGCAACAGATTTCCTGCCTTGTCAGAAGCTAAACAGTTTCTCGAGGTGATGCTGAGGTTATTTCACTGATATTTAATGAGAATAAACTCTATGAAGAGGGAATGATGGACAGGGACAGGAAGCAACTTGTATACAACATCATCAGAATGTGAGTGAACATTTTCCTCCACATAGCTCTTCTGCAGAGAGGGCGTGGGTCTCTCAAGTCCCATGGAAGAAAAGAAAGATACCTTATTACATTGTGTTTTATCAGTCATTGTAGGTGGAATATCTCCATTTAGACAGGTTTGCTGTGTCAGGAGCCCCTTTCTACCTGTTTTTCTGAGAAGATGCAAGACTTCACTCTAGATTTCCATGAAGCCTTTAAGCAAAGAAAATGTCAGTGAAAATTTAAGTGCTCCAGATTTTGTTTTCTGATGATTGCTTAGTTTTACCATTAATAGAAAGTAAAAGGAATATTGTTAACAAATCCTTCTGGGAATTCTGAATCTCTCCTCTGCTGTCCTAAAGAACTAATGCAAAGGAGCTCAATCAAGAAAAAAGGAAGTTCCACTTAGTCTCTTGCAAGCAATCTCTAAACACATTTTCATACAGTAATTCTGCTGGGTAAGTCTTTAGTCAAGTTCAAAATTCTAAGAAAAAATCATATAACCATGTATTACATACACATAAGGCACACTAATTTGGAATAAAGAACTATTATACTAATCCCAGCAATAGTGGGATAAATTGCAGTATTTCTCATTAGTAGTAGTTTCTTCTCCCACAAGGGAGATTCTCTCTACTTGATGGATGGTGGGCCTCGCATTGGTCAGTGAAGTTTCAGTGGAAGTGACCCAGTTTTTAGTATAATTAGCCAAGCTCTTTTCTCATCACCACAACCATCAAGTTTTCAGATAGAAGCTTTCTGTGCTTGACACCCAGAACACAAAGGACACAGAAGATATTTTGTGGCCAACATATAATATACACAGCATGTAAACCATATTAATTTTTATTCTAAGGCATTAAGAGTCATTTATTGCTGTAGGAAATCTTACAGCCAGTAGCCTTTAAGTTACCTGCCCCCTTGGGCATGGCCTTTTATACTATAAATGCGGATGTAAAGCATGCACTTGCTTTCTCTTCCAGAGGCAGGATTCAGTTGCTGTTCCCCGTTCGAGCAGAGGATTGTGATCCATGAGTCTACCCCTAAATAAATAACCTCTTATTACACTCAATTCTGAGCTAGCGTGGGATTTCTTTTTAGCATCTGTCTTCATCTGGCGCCCAACGTAGATCTGAACTCCACACCAACAGAGTGGACTGGTCTAAAAGGCCCAAATGGTAATGAGAAGTGGACAACAGCAGCAGAAAAACATTGGATAATAGAAAAGTCTTCTGAGTTAAAATTCAGTGTATTTCAAGGATGTGTTTACCTCACAATGGAAGCCAGGAGATGTGCTATGTTGGGGAAAGGGGTTTTGCTCTTGTTTCAACAGGAAAAGTTATGGATACTATGAAAATCAATAAATATTTGGTTTGAAAAAGAGAAAGCTCTTGAGAAAGAGAAATGACAGCTCCTCCACAGAGATGACAACCAATCAAGTGGTTAAAAAAATCTCATAAGCATTGGGGCAGGGTTCTGTTCTTGTCTTTACAGGAAAATATTCATCAAGTAAGTCGAGAGACCCTGGACATCTAGATGCTTAAGGAGGAAAAGATAATTATCCAGATAGGATCACTAAGCAAAGAGAATTATCACTTATGAGGAAAGGTCATCTGAGGGTAAGATTCGCTGAATAGTAACTAGAATAATGGTCATGACTCACTTAAAAATCAAAGCTGGCTTTGGAGTTGAACAACGGCTCTGTCTTTCTCTAAATCCAAGCCTGTTGTTAAAATAAAAATTCAGAGTTTCTGTCTCATGTCAGGAGACATCTGGTATGGAACAAAAAGAAGAAAGAATTTAGAAAAAAAAATTTCCTTTCTTTATACCTTTTCTTATCTCCACCATACCTTTCATTGAATATATATCTGTATAAATAATGTTTAAGTTTTCCACAATGAACAATGAATTTTCCTGCAGTAATCTTAAAGTTTCCAGGAAGAAGATGAGGCCCCACAACAATGACTTCATCTGATTAATATGACGTCATGATACTGATAGCATTACTATAACACCTGTTGTTATGGATACCAGCCGCTTAAAATGGTTACAACTTGGTTACCTGAAATGGTGCACTTTTTTATAATGTTCTGGACAAATCGCCAAATAGGAACCTCAGAAAAACCTTACCAAATACTCAGAGACTATTTGCAGTTATACCAGACAGCAATTTTGGAACTTAACCATCAGTTTACTTTCACAAGATCCAAGAGAAAGAACATCATCCCCACCACAGCTGGAAGTAATTCTAGAAGATGACATCACCTCTCCCAACAAAGTTTGTCCTCAGGGTTAGGGACATCATTTAGAGTTGATTATAATTGGTACAGGGTTGGAGGTTGGGGGAGAAATTATGTAGGCTCATGGATCTCTTTGAAAGAAAAGTGGGAAATTGGATAGGAAAATAGATTACTGTGCACTTACTCACACTAATAATAATAGTGACTAATAGAGTGAATATTTGTGAGCTATTATCTTTACATGAGTAAAAATTTTTGTATATTGATGCAAACTTAAATTATATTGAATATGTTCATATTTTCATCTACAATATTTGTATACCTAGGCAAAGTTATTTTGTCATATTATATGTCTGTATGCTTCTACTTTGCTTAAGACATTTTGTGTATTGATATAATTTAAGATATATTTATCATATTGTAACATAAATTTTTACCTCTGATCAAGATACTTATACATTGTTTACATTTTGAGGTCATTGTCCTCATTTGTTTCACAGTTGTTTAAAGATTGTTTAATATCTTAATATGAAGTCTTAGTCTTTAAGTTATATAGGTATTAAGAATTATAGGTAAATAGTCATCCATGCTTGTCATACATACAGTTAGACTAATCAGGTTTTTTAGATATATAGAGATTGTATTCTTCATAGATAGGTAGTCTTCAACCACTTCAAATATATGTAGAATATGGCATTTAAATAACGTAGGACTCTGTTGACATGAGAAATGATTGCTTTTGGCAGCACCAGTCTATTCCTGAGAGAATGTTGAGGACTGAAGACACTCCACTTGGAGCTTGTTTTCTTCTTGGCAAAATGGGCTTTTGGGCAAAGAACTGTCCATGCATCAACCACTGACAAAATGCACAATGTCTGGACAAGACAAGCAGGATACAAGAAAAAAGACTGTCAAATCTTGCCAAGATAGAATAAGATAGTTTTGAAATTTTCAAGCCTCTAAAAATGGTCTGTCAGTTATTCTAGACATTAGCCAAAGTTGATTGTTCCAACATTGCAAATGAAACTTTGGGTGATTGTCCAAGTAGCCAGTTGTCTCTGTCATTTGTTGCACATTTTGGAAGTTGTTTGATTGCACTTCCTGCTTACTCAAGTAATATTATTTCTCTTCTCGAGTTTTTAATGGGATTGAAGACTAGATTGTTGTAGTTACTTTCCTCTCATGATTGGCCAAGTTATTTATTATACAACATTTAAACTCATTAGAATAAGATATTTATTGAAGCATTTATCACATATTTCTTGCTTGATATTGTTTATGCTGGCTGTAATTCTAATTTTTATACCTGATATTTGTTCTTATTGTATATAATTTTGTATTAGGCTTATAATTATTTAAATAAAATGGAGATGTGTTGTAGGAAATCCTTTAAGTTACTTGCCCACTTGGACAAGGCCTCTTTTATTCTAAATGCAGATGTAAAGCACATGCTGGTTCTCTATTCCCACTGTAGGATTCGGTTGCTGTTCCCCATTCAAGCAGAGGATTGTGATCTGTGAGTATACTCTTAAATAAATAACCCTTTATTATACTCAATTGAGCTAGTGTGGAATTTCTTTTTAGCTTTCATCTTTAGTTTGGTATTGTAGTGTATACTGTATGAACCTATTGAACTAATTCAGGATTTGGTACTAAAGATTAGAGGGATACCGTAATGATGCAACCAATCATAAAACATCAAATATAAGACACGTAAGAACAGGTAGGTGGTAATCTGTGAGCAGATCTGAAAGGACTTTAATGTACAGTGATAAAATGTTATATGGTATTGTCATGTGCTTCAACTTGACACCAGACATGCTGTAAAATGAGCTTGCATGTTTAGGCAAAGAATTAGGAGGGTTAAACATGTAGAGGTTGGTGTGGGAGAATTATCTGTATTCTGTCAATCATATTTTAATAAAACGCTGATTGGCCAGGCAGGAAGTATAGGCGGGAAAGCCAGACAGGAAGTAGGGGTGGAGCAAAGAGATTGGGAGTATTCTGGAAGCAGAAGCTCCCTCTGCCACTCCTGCACAGACCACCGAAGAGGCAGCATGTAACTTGCCCAGCTGAGAAAGGTACGGAGCCATGTGGCTAATGTAGATAAGGATAATGGGGTAACATAAGTTATAAGAGCTAATAAGTAGCCTGACCTAATGGGCCAATCAGTTTATAACCTTATGGAGTCCTGTGTGTGATTTTCCTTGGGAGTTGCCGGTTGTGGGGTACCGGGCGGGACAGAAACCCCAACAAGCCAGCTCTCGATGGTGTAAGAGGTGAAGATGAAATTGATTCTCATTTCTATCTGGGAAAGACCACATCAAGAAGTTCTGGTGCTGCACACAAAAGAACCAAAACAAAACATAAAAGGCAATATACATTCAAATTTATGCCTCGGACCAAGAAAAGTTATTTTTTGTTACAATCCAGGGAATAATTAATTTGTCACTCATAAATTATAATGTGAAAGAATTGGCTAAAAATAAAGTGAACCTGTGACATTCACTAAAAATTAGGCTCAATGCACCTAAAGTTAAGCCTACAGAAAGGGTCACATCTACAAGAAATTTTAGGCACGATTATTGGCATGTCTTTACTAGTATACTAGGTAAAAAGAAACTATATAACTTGTCAGTTTTAGTAAGAATATTAGAAACCTAAAATCTAACTATACTAAATATTTTAGTCTAAGCTAAAAATGAATGACAGGAGCAACTCAAGATTTAAAATTCTTCTGAGTTCCCTATCTGCCTGGGACCAGAAAGAAAAGTAAGACATACACACCAGAGGAACAGTCTCTAACAGCCCATCACATGAGGCTGAAGAGGATGACAGGAAATAAGGAACCTTCCTGAGAACAAATGCAGGGGCACATGTCTTCAGTTGCTGATATGGTTTAACTTTCAGAGACAAACAATGAAAATGACTTTAAAGTCCCGCCCCTAACTCTTGTATATAACTGCTCTCATCTTCTGGCAACAGCTCCAGAGAAACTAAAAACAGCAAAAATCAGTCAATAGAAAGAAACTGTAAGGACCAAGTGCAGATTAGTGGTATAGTGTTTGCTTAAGGTGCACAAGACCTTGGGTTGAAGCCCTAGCAACACAACAAACAAACAGATGGTTTAGAGAGTCTAATCCTTGCTCTGTCTAAACATTCTATCTAGACATCTAGGATGAAACAAAGGTCCCTCAAAGATGTCTCATCCTCATCACTGAATGTGCTGAAAAATTCTTTTACCCAATAAGAAGGACTTTAGAATAACACAATTAATCTACTCTTGAGATGGGGTGACTGTCCTGAATTATCTGGATGAGGTCCATTTTACCACATGAATTCTTAACAGTGGAAAGCCCATAGTCAGCGAAAGGGGTGGTTGAGTAAGAAATTCAGATAAATGCCCTGTTCCTCTCTTTGAATGTGAAACAGAGCCATGAGCCCAGGAAAGCAGGTGCCCTCCAGAAGAGGCAGAACACCAGATTCCCCTCTAGGCATTCCATCATTTAATGTGGGTCCACTGACAGTTTTCTTTCAGGTCAGTGAGATTATTCTCAGGCTTCTGACCCATAGGCATTTAATGTAATAGGTCTGCATTGTTTATATCACCGTGTTTGTACCAGATTCTTTACATTAATATTAAAAATTAATTACCATCTCTACTAATTATTTAATGTGGATATGATGCAGTGGTCTCAACCTTCCTGATGCTGTGACCCTTTAGTATAGTTTCTCATGTTTAGTGACCCCCCTCCTATAAAATTATTTTGTTACTTCTTCATAACCCTAATTTTCCTACTGTTATGAATTGTAATGCAAATATCTGTGTTTCAAAATGGTCAGAGGCAACCCCTGTGAAAGGTAGCTCAACCATGAATAGGAGTTGCAGCCTCTACATTGAAGACCACTGACATAGAGAAGCACATTGTTTAGCCATGATTTAAAGTTGGGAATGCCTATACTTGTAAGCAGAACAGGCCTGTCAATAAATGAACACAGTCAACAGAAAAGGCTGGCTCAGCATTCAGAATGGTGAAGCTTTTATGAACTAACTTGGAAGCCGCAGCCAGATGCAAAACAACAACAAAGTGTTCAACTTGGATAGTGCTAGAATGGATTTTGAGTTATTTTTAAAGTTATTTTAAAAAAGTTATTTAGCAGAGATGAAACTAAGGAACTAGAATGAGGTTATGACACCTAATTTCTGCTCCCATGACTCAATCTTCCACCCAGACTCCATCTCCAAAAGGTTCCATGGCGTCCCAAAGCAGCACCATCAGCTGACATGTATTTCAAACTCATGCGTCTGTGGAAGACATTTCATACTCAAACCATAGTAGCATGAGTTTGAAGACCAGCTCATGAGTGTGTAGAATGATGCTCTAATACTGTGATAGAGAGATATAGGCTACAACATAAGCCTTACTGGCAGGCTGATTACTCATGATCACATCTCAATGCTCAGAGCAGAAAAACAACTGGTGATATCAGATCTGCCTTCAAAAAGCAGCTAATGGGGAATCTATTCCTATGAAACCTATTTAGAATCAATCTTGATTTCACAGGAGTCCAAAAAATATCATGTTAAATTGCTCTCAGGATTAAAGAGTTTGCTTTTAATGAGGACATGAAATAGTCCCCTCACCCTTAATGGCAAACTCCAGGTAGCAAAACTAGTGGAGGAATGGTACTATGCAAAGTGCAATTCAGAAGTGTCACTGACTCTTGAATACTTGTAGCCACCTATCTTCCCACTTAAAATCCTTTAAGGTTTTCTCTGCTCAATCATCTATCCTCATCATGAAGAGGAGGCCCAAGGAGTGCGCAAAAATAAATAAAACACATACCCACCATTCAATCCAACCATTTCAGTTATTGTTAATATTTTAAATCCTTTTTACCTGTTATTATTCTTCCTATGTACATATGTAAGCATGCCATGGTGCATGTGTGGTGAGCCTGAGCTGATGGGTCATTTTAGTAAGGTTTTCTTATTTAGATAGATATTCTTCAACACTTCTAAGACCTATAGAATATGGCATTTAAAGTGATTTAAGAACTTATACTTTTTTCAACAGTCTGCTTCTGAGAGCACTGGTCTACTTCAAGAGGATGATGGGCATTGAAGAGACTCCTTATAGAGTTTGCTAGCCATTTGGGTAAGAAACTGCTCTTGCCTGGACTGCTTGATGGTATGCTGTATGAACTGGACATGCAGGACCCACAGAAAAGTGACTACTAAACTTTCCAAAAGATGAGATGGTCCTTCAGCGTTCTTGCTTTACAGAAGAAACTGCTAGACATTCTGCAGGACACAGAAGAAAGCAACTGATGAACTTTTCCAGTACAGGGCAGAACAGATTTTCAAATTTCTTGTTTCACTGAAAAGTCTGCTGGATATTTTGGGCCTGTAGGCTGAAGATAGATGCCCCAACATTACAGAAGAACTTTGGGTAACTGTCCACACAGCAAGATGTCTCTGTCAATTCTAGAGTTTTGGAAGTTGCTTACAATGTATTTCCTATTAACTTAAGTAATATTATATCCTTCTGGGGTTTTTTGCTGAAGTTTAAGAAAGATAGCATTAGTTAATGTTGTCCTTAGTTATAATAAAAGATGAATTAGATATAAAACTTTAGACTCATAAAGAAATAGTGTAACTGTAATTCTTACTTGATACCTGTGTTGTTATATGTAATTTTACTATGTTAAATTTAAAACCTTCCTTTTTATTTAGACAGAAAAGGGGAGGTGATGTGGGATGTTCTTTTGTATATATGCCATTTTTATTGATTAATGAATGAAGCTGTTTTGGCCAATGGCTAACCAAAATAAAGCCAGGTGGGAAATCCAAACAGAGATATAGAGTGAGAGTAGTCAGAGTCAAGGAGAGCCCGTGTAGCTGTCGAAGGAGACAGACACCACCAGAACCTTACCAGCAGGCCACAGCTTTGTGGTGATACATAGATGAATAGAAATAGGTTAATTTAAGATATAAAAACTAGTTATTGAGAAGCCTGAGCTAATAGGTCAAACAGTGTTGTAATTAATATAGTTTCTGTGTGATTATTTGGGTCTGGGCAGCCAGAAAAGTAAAGAGTAGTTGCCAACTACACACTTCAATCTGAGTAAAGTTCAGAAAATATTTCCCTGTGCTCTGAGTTCAAAGGAAGGCAAAAGCCTTTAACTTTTCACTTAGAATGAAGTCACAAAATGTATTGAATTTTTTCTGCTGTAAAAATCCTAGAAATTTTCTGTTGTCAGTTCTGTGTGTAGTATCTCTATGATTCTTTCATGTAAATTTAAATTACATTTCAGATTTAATCTCCATATGTCTATGAAATATTATTATTAACAAACAATAGAAACTTTCACTTTCTATATTGTTCTTATGCATTTGAGAGTCATGCAAATCAAGTGAGCTCTGTAGTCGTGTGATAAAAATGCAGGCATACTTATGAAAATTTTCACTAGCATGAAGAAGAGAAATTAACCTATTAGCCTTTCCATATTATTGATAGCTACATTTCTGTCATTCATTTTATACTTCTGGATTTTATTTTTGAGTGCAATATTGCCGTTAGTTTCCATAGAAACCTTTATTAAGCTTCATTTCAGATTTTGCTATGTAAATAGAGTTTACATGCATTAGATTGCTGATTTGAAGACTGAGGGTACTGAGCCAAGGCTGAGTGATTTGGAAATCACTGAGACTAATTAAAAAGTGCTTTATGCAAAGTCCACATCGCTGTTTAATTAGCTGACTACATCAAGGGATTTGGAGATGGGTTGGAAAAGAACAAACTGACATAGCCTAGCTTCTAAAATTTTAATCATTGGGAGGACAGTGGAAAGAGTGGCATTATACAAATCAATCATTCTCTTGTAGCAAGCGACTTAACTACTGGAGGGATTTGTATCATGTTTGCATTGGAATAGCACTTTATCTTTCCTAACAAGAATCACTGGACAGGTCCCTGGGTTGCCTGCTCATGGGGATCTGGGTTAGAAAGTACCTGTAGATACCTCGCAAATTCATTTACATTTCTGTAAGCTGATGGATGCCCTACCTTAACCTCTGAGTCTCGGGTTCAACAACTGCAACATGATAATAGTACCGACCTCACACAGATGCTTAGCAAGTTTAATGAAATAATTTGAGGGTTTTTTTTTTTTACAAGGAAATAATACAACCTGGAATTACTGCTGTCTCTTGCTCATCACAAGGGATTGGTTTCAGGAAAATTCCCTTTTACAGACACCAAAACCTAAGAATAATCAGGTCTTTTGAAGAAGCTAGAGTAAAACTGGAATATAAAATCTACCAATCCTCCTGCATATTAATATCAAATCTCCAGACAAGCTCTAATGTTGCAGACAGTGAACATTCCATGACAGAGCTGCAAGGTTAAGGATAATGGCGAGAAGGAAGCCTATCCATAGTATTGATGTAACGTTCCTCGAGTAGTTTCTCTCCACATTTGATTGAGTGTGCAAGTGTGGAAGCCACGGGTATGAGGAGTTGACTGTACCTACTTCTAGTACTGGTGTCATGTATGAGCAGAGGAAGACAGTGATTTTGGACATCTCACAGAAATACAGTTTTTGAAGTTGCAAGTTAACATTACTACATCCAAAGATGTGAAATTAGAGGAAATATACAATCAATCCTTAATCACCTGTACACAGTGTTAAAAGATATTTACTTTTCATTACTCTAGAAGCTCTTGTAGCATAAATAATAAAACCTAGAGACAGAAATTGGGGTTCAACCCCAAAACCAGAAAAGCAAAACAACCAAGCCACTATAGATGTCTTAACTCTGCCAAGGCTGGGAGACTGACCACAAACTAAGCTGACTAAACCTCTCTCTCCTCCTATTTTATATTCCTTCTAGTGCTGGAATTAAAGGTCTATGACTCCTTAGGACTGGGATTAAAGGTGTAATCATCACCATTTGGATTTGTTTCTGCATTGATCTTGTGTAGCCCAGGGTGTCCTTGAACTCATAGAGATCCATCTGACTCTGTGTCCCAAATCCTGGGATTGAGGTGTATGTCACCATTGCCTGACCTCTACTGGTTTTAGCTTAACCTCTGGTTCAGGCAAGATTATTTATCAAAATACAAATAATATACTACTACAAGCTCTGATTTTTTTTTCTGATTTTAAAAGCAATGCAATGACAGGTGTGGAAGCAAGTACCACTAATCTCCGCACTGAGAAAGTAGAGGCAGGTGGATCTCCATGAGTTTGAGACCAGTCTTCTCTACATAATGACATAGTGAATCTCAGGGCAGTAGGAACTATACAGTAAGACTATGGAATATTTTTATTTTTTATAGAATTTTAAGTCATACATTTGACATATTACATATGGCTTTTTAAACACGAACATTGCTATTTCTCTTAAATTTATAGATTTCTGCCATTAAAATTTCAGTGGCTATGTAACATTTTTTATATAGATAATATAGTTTAGTCATTCCACATCATTTGTATACATTGAGGTTCTAGACCATTAACTCATTAACCAAAATGCTTTAGTGAAGTAACAAGAAAATTTTTCTAATTCACTCTTTTCCATTTTCAAAATTTTTCTTGTGTTTTGTTTCCCGGAAGTGGAATTAATTTTTCCAAAAGTTCATTCTGGAGAATGAGTAGTTCACAGGCTTTTTGAAAATAAAATGTTCCAAAAGTCAACTCCTACCAGCCCTGCATGAGACCCTCAGTGTTTTTCCATTTTTATTGCCTTGTGATAATCACAGTGTGTATGTGATTCAGTATCTCACATTCAGGAAGATTACACTTCCTATGCTTTTGATATTGCAGCTTGTCTTTATGGTCCCCATTTAATAGCTCGCTCTGCAATATTCTTTCCCATAAAAGCACCATAATTACTTAGCCTTTCTTATCTTATTGTTGGACATTTAGGATGCTTCCAATTTTCCTTATTAAAAAACAATGAATATGAGACAGGGGGTTTTTCTTGGCTGTTGCTGTTACTATTTTTAGATTGTTCCCTTATAAAAGATCCCTAAACATGTAATTACTAGCTTAAAAGCATGGTAGCTTGGGCTCTCTTAGAAACACGTATATAATTTTGTGGTAGGGCAGTGCATAAGTGCGTAAGTTTACTGAGCTCACTGTGTCTTCAGCCTCTCTTCAAATCTACTCCATTTATAGTCACAACTTTGATTTTATTTTTCTCCTTCATTTCTCATTTCTACTGAGAAGCAACTGGAAGCAAATGGGAACAATGCCTTATAATTTACTGTACTGTATTGTCTGTTGTCCACGGTATAATAAAACTATCTGGTGGTAATGCTCACCCATTCATGACTTGTAGGGTATTGATGACTAGTCCTATGCTACAGGGTAGATGTGTCCTCTAAGTACACATTGGTATTTCATTGGAACTGAACCTTTAGAAACTGGATCTTCAAGAGACCACAAGAAGGGAGTTATTGCCTATATTGCAAATGGGGGTTGATAAAAGGCTTTAAACTTGTTCCCATTCTCTGTAGGGCATCTAGGAAAATAGAATTCCAAGACTCCTGGCAGAGTTGTACCACAGTCCCTTGGAGACTGCCATTAGAGTTTAGACTGTACTTTTTTATGATAAGTTTGCTTTATCATTATTTTTCCAGTTATGGTGACTTTGTACTTGGATTTACTTATCACACAAGTGAGATCGGAGAAGACTAGCCCAATTCAGTTCCTACCACATATAAGCTGAGATAGGTCCTAATTTGTTTTCATCCATTGTATTCTAGTGTGTAACTTCTCTTTTTCCTTTTGGAAGTTTGGTCCCAGTGTCAATTCACAATTCTGAAAATCATCCAAGAAACTGACTGTCGATCAGGGTTGAGGAAAATGTTATATCTTCGCACCCTCCTCTGCATCTGTTCTTTGAAATAGTCTGGCTTAGAACTCAAATGAGAATTTTAGGAGGGGCCCACCACACCCAATTTTCCTCTACTACTTGAATCTCAATTAGCCTTTAATTTATTAGTCTTAAGTCCAAGCCTTAACCTACTCCTATTCTGCTTCTTAGAATCCAGTTTCTACGCTTTGAAACCACCTGAGCTCACTTCCAGAAAAGACATAGTATAAATCATAAAGAGGCAAGTCCTCAGTGGAAGATCTCTGAGATTAGCCAGTCTCCAGCCTTGGGAGATGAGCTATGAGCAGCCAAGAGCAGCAAAATCTCCCAGCTGACCCTAGATTTACGAACTAAGCAAATCATTGTTATTTAAGTCACCAACCCTTAATGGTGGCTTGTTTTGAAGGTGTATTGTAAAAGTAGATAACTGATGAATATTCTCTATAACCTTGCAGTCTACGACCCTGGCAGAACAATAGTTTAATTCTATTAAGGAACAGAGCTCCCAGCCTAGGGAAAGTTCAGTGTATTTTTTTCCTCTTCAGAGGAATGATACAGCATTACACCCGGGCCTCACAGAACAAAAGCAAATATTTGTGTAGTTCCTGAGATAAAGAGGATTTTACCTAAAGCAGTGAAGCTACACAACTTAGGAATTCCAGTGTGCACAGAGGTAATGCTGAAGATGGGACCCATTTACAGTCAAGTGTTAATTGTACAGTGCTGCATGCGACCTGCGGGATCTCATGCTTTGTGGAAATATGTATCAAAGCTTAGCTGAAATCATAAAATTCTCCAGCCTTGTGTTGTGTCCAGACACTGTAATTTTTCATGTTATTTTCACATAGAGATCAAACTCTGACAATAATTTCATGCGATATGAACAATCTTCACCAGCTGCCTATTTCCTATCAATATTTTTGTTATTATTGATAATTTGTCTTGTTTCAAAAATTAATTTATTTGTTATGATTCAAGTTTGTTGTTTTAAAATTGTGTGTGTGTGTGTGTATACATGTGCATGCACAAGCTGGAGATACAAGTGGTTCCTATACAAAAGCACTATGCCCTCTTAATTACTGACCCATCTCTTGAGCTCCCTAACACTTAGTTTTATATTTATTTGTGTGTGTGTGTGTGTGTGTGTGTGTGTGTGTGTGTGTATGTATGCACATGCATGTGCTGGTGTGCACATCTGTTCTTTTTGTTCATTTGTGTGGAGGTCAAAAGAGTTTTGCTAGTTGTCATCTTCCATAATTTTCTGCCTATTTCTACCCAGGCAGGGTCTTGAACCTGGGGCTTTCTTTTAGTTAAGTTAGAAGCCAGAAAACTTCAGTGATCTCACCCTCCATGACTCAGAGTTGAGATTGTGAATATTTTGTCTCTTGGGTGCTGGGATCAGAACTCTGGTTTTCATGACTGCAGAGGAAATGTCTTAGCTGCTGAGTGAACTGTCTAACCTCTATTTGTTGTTGTTTTGTTGTTGCTGTTGTTGTTTGTTTTTCTAGACAAGGTTTCTCTGGCTATCCTGGAATTTACTTTGTAGACCAGGTTGACCTTAATCTCACAGAGATTCACCTGCCTCTGCCTCCCAAGGGCTGGAATTAAAGGTGTGCCCCAACCCGCGTGGTGATTTGTCATATTTTTAAGACAAGGTCTTGCCAAGGATGCCTTCAACTCTCAATCCTCCTGCCTCAACTAATTGAATGTTGGAACTAGAGGCCTGAGTCATATAATAGGTTCCATATTGACACTGTTAATCAGCACTGTCAAATGTAGCTGCTACAGGTGCCTTAACTGTGTGTCAATTTAAATTAGCTAGACATAAAGGAAATACATTCTTGGCCTCTCAATCTCACAAGCCACAGTTATTTGTCGGTAGCCACATGTGACTGGAGGCCACCTTAGTGGACAGCAGAAAGTCAGATTTCCATTACTGCAGAAAGCTGTATTGACCAGCCCTTTTCTACAGTGTGTTCTAGTTTACAGACTCCATAAATGCAAATGTGATTATCTTCCTGGTTATGTTAAAGTATTCATAAGTTAGTGCTTTGGGTGACTGTTGAATTAATTTTCTGACTGAAGAAGCCAGCTACAAGTCAATTCACTTTTATTGTATGATCCCAAGCTGCCAGCTTTCGGTCAGCTTTGCAGGTTTTGGTCAGAGACATCTGCCTCCTCAAAGCAGAGTCATGCTTGACAATGTGTCAGCCAATCCCTTTAGCCCATTCAGGATCTCACTCAGGATCACCTCAGAAGTGAATCTCACTCTCCATATTTCCGCAGTTGTCATAGCCCAGTGCCCATACCCTCAACTGCACTCTCAGGGGGCTTCATTAGGCACGTCCTTCCACCTTTCCTCCCTGCTTGTCCACTTACGGACTCCAACAGCACTGGCCTCGTTGCCCTTCTACCGGGTCAGCTTTTGTGTGCTCCTTCCTCTTCCAGGGAATCTCCTGCTAGCATTAGGATGCTGGCACTCAATGCATTCGTGTCTGTAGTTATCTTCCCAGCAAGGTTGTCTCCACTCATCCTTTCTAAATTGCAATCCTTCAATTCCGTTGGTTCTTACCCTCTCCATGGCTCTTACGACCAGGTAACAATGAGCATGCCCCAACCCCTGCTGCTGCTGCTTTCCTCCTCTTCCTTCCATACTTTTGTTCCTCTTCCTTCTTTTCTTTTCAGCCTATTTCCTTAAATTGAGTTATAGCCCTTTGCAGTAGTAGTAGGTGCTTATTAAATATTTATTTCATGAAAGAAATATATTTCATATAAAAATAATAGTTCTCAAGAAAAGCATTTTCTGTACTATAAGAAAATGCAAATCGAAGGATTATTTATTTAAGAAGAATTATCTAAGCCTTCAGAGATGCAAGACCTGTCTTCACGAATATTATAGTTTAAGTAAGAATGTGTTTTATAGAAAACAGAACAATGAAAAGTAACATTTCATTAAAAGCCAAGGAAAATGGTCAAGGCATTGTGCTAGGTGATGAAGAGACACAACTCCAATTTCATTATTTCTGGTTATTACAGAAAAAATAGAGAAATACTGCCACTGCTCATTCTAAATATCTTGGTTTTGTAAATAAGGAGTCAGATTGAGAAGACTGATTGGACTTTTGGAATTCTTACCCTCTATAAGTCTATTTCAGAGAGAGGAAAAGTCAAAATGTGTGCGTTGCAAACAGGTTTGCTGTGTAGTACCTACCCACCCCTTCCTCCTGCCTTGCAGACAATCTATATTTCTTAATCTCCCTGTTAGCCATATTGCAGATGTCCTAAAAACTTAGATGGGAAACAGATCTATATCAAGCAATTCTCCCACAGAACTCTGTTAAATAATAGCAAGCTAGACATATCATACTCTATATGTATTGACATTATAAACTTTTCTTACAGAAAATCTAAGTATTATTGAAAAATAGAATATTCTATACAACAAACATTTTCTTACCCTATCTTGCAAAAATTCATTGTCTTAGTTTATTTATCTGTTTCACTTTGATATGTCCTAAGAGATTACATGCTTAAAGGTCAGGAGTTATAGAGTATACTCTTTTCTTTCCAATTGCTTCTATACACAGGGTGTTTACATGCAAGTGAAATGAATAATAAATTTCTAGGATGTTCTAACTATCTCCTAACCTATATCCAGGAAACCCACATCTTTGTCGTGCAACAAAAAATGAGACCTTTAATAGAGACAAATCTATCACTGTGGGCAAATCTTCATGCTATATCATATTAGTGTGATCAAATGGCTTGGAATGGCATTATGATAGACCAAAGACAATTTATTTACTTTTGCATCATGGCTCTTACTAGAAAATGACAAGAAGTAGCCATGTCCCCACTCAATAATGATAATTAAAATAATAGTTCCAGTGTTATAAGTGTAAGTTAAGTAACTCCTTAGGAAAAAACATCATTCTTTAGGGTCCACCAGGCTCCTAAACACCTTGGAAAGACATGCTACCCTTCCTACTGACTCGAGCAAGCCGTGTTCCAGCAGCCACTGTCCAGCTTGAAGCCATCCTCTGGCAGACAGGTGAGATTGCACTTTCTTGGCACCTGTATCCACAAATATCATGTTGATTGTATGGCCCAAGATGACTTAACCCTCTCCTCCCCTGACCTGTGTATTAAAGCAGTCACAGAGAAAAGAACCAAATCAATGATGCTTATGTGTGTCTGTGGCCACCATCACCTGAGCGTACAAAAACATCTTTTCCTCTAGTTCAAATACTGGATGTCTGACTGCTCTGTTTGCTGTTTGTTTGTTTGTTTTTTTCTCTTTTTCTCATAGCTGCACCAGAGACTAGTCTTCCTAACATACAGGAATATAAATCCATGGTGGGAGGTGGACTAAATATGTTTACTTTATTTAAGCTATTGTATGAGCTAAACTTTCATTCCCCACTCCCGTTGGAACCCCAACTTATTCACATTCGGAACCTGTAATAGAAGTAGAGAAGATGACCCACATTGAGCTGTTACTTTGTTACCTGTGCAGATTTTTTTAAAATTGGGGTTTTCCAGGAGATGTCCAGGTAGACGACACTGGAAGCGGTGTTGCCAGAACTCGGGGAACCAAGGATTCCTTGTGTTGGTATCTAGCCTCAGCTTCAGGAAGTAGTCATCAAACGACCTGACCTCTGGAGACTGCAGCTTTATCGTGATTCCTCCGTTGGCTTCCACCTCATAGCCTTCAATGACTTCATCTCTGTCTGCCCAGCCATCACTGAAACAATGCAGGGATTGGGGTAAGGAGAGAAGAAGACAATGTCTCACAAATGAATTCAGAAATATCTACAAGTAAAGTAAGTCAGAGAAATTAGTCTACATTTTTCTTTTTTCTGCTTTTTCTTTTCAAGACAGGGTTTCTCTGTAGCTTTGGAGCCTGTCCTGGAACTAGCTTTTGTAGACCAATCTGGCCTCGAACTCACAGAGTCCACCTGCCTCTGCTTCCTGAGTGCTGAGATTAAAGTCGTGTGCCATCATCGCCCAATGAAGTTAAAGTCTACTTTAAGCCACTGTCACTACCCCTTTGGAGTTCCCCTTTGCTAGATAGGAGAACGTTGTGAACATCAAAGTTCCCGCGTGTGTCTTCGCACACAGAAAGTGATGTTAACAGTGATGATAGTGTTGCTAACCACAGCCAAAGTTCACTGATCCTTTCCTAGTCAAAGTGTTCTATTAATTACTTTCATGGAACAGATATAAAACATTTTCAGAAATTACCTTAAGTTTTACTGAATCCAGGCAATCAGGCTCCCGTGTCTAGTTCTCATAGTGCTAAATAATATAATCACCTTGTAATGATTGCTCACAGAGAGATAATAAAGCCCAAGTGCTCAGATTCTTCATACTAAGCACTCAACATGTGAGGGGGATCCTGCAGGTGGTCAGGGCAGTGAACTGGAGAGAATGAAAACTCGGTTCAATGAACCATGAAGGAGAGAGAACAAATACTCAGTTCAGACGGCCTTCATCAATTGGGACCAAGACTTTGGGGAGCCTGGTGCCACGTGGTTTATTCCCAACTAATTTAAACATAGCACAACTTGGAAAACAGTGTCCTGGTGTAGTACAATCTCTGGTGCACAAGGAAGTGTACTTAGATTGAAATTTGACTCAGGGGATATGTCATCTCTTCCAACAAGATGGGGCTAGAGACAGGCTACCTGTATTAGCTTAAGGACCTAAAGAAGGGTCTGGCCTGATCTTGGCCATACAGATAGCATAGACGTCATTTTGGCTATAAGCCACCTCAGATTGGGAATGTGGGTGCTTGGGGCAGGACCTCTGGCTCTACAGATAATGTAAAGGTCATTTAGACTATTAAGTATTTCTGGTCCTGGTTGTGGAAGCTTGCAGGACCCCTTGGCTCTAAGGATCATTTAGATTACTAGCCACTCTCAGTCCTGGTTGTATGAGTTTGATATAGCCCAACAGAAAAACAGATAATGGGGTTATTAATCATTTTCAAATCCCAGCTTTTTGATGGAAGAACAGGTACATCCTTCCCATCAGAAAGGCAATTCTGTGTTCTTAGCATTCCCATTCTCCCTGGAGATCTGTGAGTACAAAGCCTTTCTTGCTGTGCTCCCAACAAATGTGGTCTCAGCACTATACTCAAACCATTGTTAGAGTTGTGTGTTATGAAGTAACAGATGAATTTATCAGTGTTTGCTCCTGGGATAGTTTTTTCATTTCTCTCCTATGGAAGTGGCCAGAGTATTTGCTCAGTGCTATTCCACAATAACAGTATTCGTGGAAAGCCATCCCACTCCCAAATAGAAAAGGATCCTCCTACGTACTAAATGGATGCCACTGGCATTTTATCTAGAGGGTTGGACTTTTAAAATGTGTTCACCGTCTGGAGCACTCACATCTCCCATGAGTGATGTAGGACCAATTAAACTGAAGTGTGCATGTGACCTGAAAGGTACCCAAAACTGAGCACATCAAAAGGCTTGCTTTAGTCAGTGTTATTATGGCATGTGGAAAACATTGAACTCAGCGGTACTGAACTGAAAGAAAGTGGGTTTTTAACTGCCAGGAGAAACATTGGAAAAATATGACAAGACATCGTGGAGAGGTTGGTCTGGGTGACTAGGACATCTGGGCTTGTTTATTGTCACTTATATAAATTGGTCTCATAACTTCTCACGGAAACTAGGAAGCAAAATTCAGCATACATTTCAAAGGGATGGCTCCCAGACCCAAGAAGAAAGATATCCTAAGGTTATAAAAACTGGCAAGCAGTTGGGAGATTTTCATCCCAAAGGAGAGACAAAATAATTTACAACTATAGGTTTGTCAAAGTAAATGTGTGAAGTAAAGGGAAGTTGGACCTGCCCCGAGGAAGCTTAGCAGAGTTAAAGGGCATCTTAAGACCACCTTGGCCAGAGAGTAGATTTATCGCTAGACACATAGATATAGCATAGCCTCCTGAAACTAGTGGAACATAATGCTATAGGCTATGCTACAAAAGTGTCTTGTTTACTTTCCACAGAGCAGAAAACTAGACTGAGTGCATGTGATGTGTTCTCTCATTAGCTGAGCTAACTCGCTCAGTTCCTCTCTAGAGCGCTCCCCAATGAACCACTGTGAGTTAAAGTTTCAAGTCCAGACGGACAGATAGCAGTGCAGAAAATGTGTGCCTGAATTTAAGAGAATTTGAGGCAGAGTGTTGATGAACCAGACCAGAGTTATGTGGACATGCCTCCAACCCCGCTAAGAGAGCTACTTCACAGTCCTGTATACATTCCTTTCCGTCAACTCCATTCACATCACACTCACCGTGATGCTTAGATACAACTTCAACTGAGAATAAGATACATTATTTCCTGCCTGCCTTAGCATCACCAATTCTATTATGGACTTAAAGGTAGTTTAAACACAAAACGTATTTAAATACAAGAACAGATAGCTAACAATGCTTAGAAATCCTATCAGGTTAAAGAGGTAGTCAATATCACTATGAGGGAGAGCTTGGAAGTTAAACATAATAGTGTGTGTGTGTGTGTGTGTGTGTGTGTGTGTGTGTGTGTGTGTGTATTGAGAGTCAGCATTAGTCAGGTTAATAGTGGGGAGAGGTTTTGGTGGTCTCAGGTAGAGAGAGTCGTCAGTACAACTGAAGTAGGAGAAGTGTGGCCTAAGTTGGGATGGGCATAAAAGTTACAGACTGAGGAGCACGAGATAGGCTCAAAATATTATTGCCTGTTACTCATAAGGTCTCCCTTCCTCCAGCAGGTTAAGTGGCCAGAGTACAGTGCCCGGGATGGAGTGCTCTGCTCACCATCACTGAATATGAGAGAAAGTCAAATTGATTGAACAGATTAGATTGACTTAATCACCTTTCTTTTTGATCAACCTACTAAGAAAGGCATAGCCTTTAAATACATATTTAATTAATTGTCTGCTGGAAAGAAAGTGCAAATCATGATGAAAGGCAATGGGAATACTTTTAAATTCACGCATTCAAATATATTCTGTTACATCTTAACCACATTGACAACAGCTGGACATTTGAACTATACTTCATGTCATGTTCAAAAGCAGAGCAAACCCAAACCAGCTAGACTATCAAGGACTTCTGCCTATGGTTAATATTTGAAATAAAAATGAATTGCACTGTAAAGAAAAGAATGACTTTTTTACGTAGAGGTTAGTCTGGACATGTTACCTTCCGAGATTTAATATTGTGAGAGCTTTATTTAGCTGGCCATCTATTGAAGAAATATCATAATCTTAAGCAGCATATGAATGAAAATTGTTTTTCTTTGCTTTCTTCCCCCATCTCCATCTTTTCCCTTCTCTGTATCTTCCCCTTCTTTTAATCCCTCATTTTCTTGCTTTATGCTCCATTTTTGTAAAAATAAAATATCTTTAATCCCAAAAGCAGAAAAAGTTTGACACCCATACCTTAGGAACAAAGCATTCTCTGTAAACATGGATCAGTGTAGAATTTAGATAGTTGGAGCCCTGTATCCTTTGATCACAAGTTGAATGTTTTCACCCCTACTAAAGATGGCACCCCTTCCAAAACTTACAGCTGGTGTCAAATTTAAGAGTTCATAAAATAAAAGCAATAAAGGAATGTGGCAGCAAAACCATTCAAGCAGGATTACTTGGTGAATATTTACTTAAGTAATGTGTGATCGGAATAGTATATGAGAACCTAAATCTGTCTCCAGTAATGTGCAAGGAATTTTTATTGTCATTGACTATTTTTTTAAGCATTAGGTATCATTAAACAGCTTCGGTTGGCTTTGAACTCATAGAGACCCACATGCTTCATCTGTGATTAAAGGTGTGCTCAAAAATTCCCAGAATATATAAAAAATTTAAATAAAATAATCTACTTAGAAACATTTGTAAGGTAACTCTTCATTTTTATGCTTAAATTGACTTTATCTGTATATTCCTTGCCAAGTACACTTTACGGAGAACGTTCAAGGTCATTTTCCTGTTTTGTTGTGTTGGGAATTTGGGTGACAACATTTTGAGGGGATGGTTTCTATGAAGTATGCTTTCACGGGGAGCCAGCAGCGTGCCTCCTGGTGTGCACTGTACTTGACCTGAGGTGACTTCTCTCACCTGGTCACCACTCATGGGTTGGGAGTGCATCCAGCCTGCTGGGAGGTGGCTCTACCTCAGACATTGCTGGATTCGGAGAGGCACATTTAAAGCCTCTGGCAGCTCATGCTGTATCATCTGCTTCCCAGTTATGAGTTCCTTTCCCTGCCTGGAACCAGGAAACAAAACTGCACATTGTGGAGGAAGAGGGCTATTATCTAACAGAAAACCCAATGCCTTAAGGATTTCTCAAAAAGTACAAGAACCCCCAGTTCTTATCCCTCTTCAGTTATTTTATGTGTATCTATATTCACATGTGTACATGTGTGTGTTTGTATGTGAGTGCTGGAGGTTGACATTATGAGTCTACCCCAGTAGTTTCCTAACTTATTTTTGAAGTGTGGTCTCTCACTGAAGCTGGGACTTGTGGTTTGGCTAGGCTGGCTGGCCAGTGAATTCCAGGGAACCTTCAGTCTCTGCTTCCTTGGTGCTGGGGATATAGGCTCCTTCTGTTGAACCTGGCTTCTTTTATATTTGTGCTGGGGATCAAACTGAGGTCACCATGCCAACTTGGCAAGCACTTGGCTGACTGAGTTTTCTCCCCAGGCCTTGTTCTCAATATCTTTATTCAGCAATTCTTCAAAAGGCTATCCTCTCCTCGCCAAACCATTTTCCTCTTCCTCATAGAACTTCATGTTTGAAGCTTGAATAATTGTGAGATTCCTTGTACCAAACAAATTCTGACACTAATCACAGGAAAATATTGTTTCTTCAAACTCCATTAGTGACTTCACTAATGTTCATAGATATTACTTTTGCAAGAAATGGATAGCAAATGGTATAAATTATAAAATATATTAATGTTCCTTAAATACACAGTTATTTTAGGAAATATATTTATGTTTTATATTTCAATTTTATGGAAAACCAATTTTTCTTCAAAGTATTATGAATTCAAAGGATTCTATTATTTTTAATAATTTATTCTTATTTAAGAGGGTGTCAGAAGTCCTCTTACTGGAGTTACAGACAGGTGTGAGCTGCCATGTGGGTGCTGGGAGTTGAACTTGGGTCCTCTGTACGAGCAGTGTTCTCAACAGCTGAGCCATCTCTCTAGCCCCAAACATGGCTCTATTCTGAATCTCTAGTTTTTGTTTTCAACTGTGAAGCACGTTTTCTCTGTGAAGCCCTGGATGTCCTGGAACTAGCTCTGTAGACCAGGCTGGCCTTGAACTCAGAGATCTACCTGCCTCTGCCTCTGCTCTTTAGTGCTGGAATTAAAAGTATGCGCTATCACTGCCTGGCAAACTCTGTATTCTTAATCTTAAAATTACAACTCATGTGAAGTATTCTAAGCATTTTGAGACAGGACCTCTCACTGAACCTGCAGCTTGTCAATTTAGCTAGAAAAATCAGAAAAAGAAGAGGATAAAACAGTATCTTCAAAACATTTGTAGGATTAGAGAAATAGCTCAGTCAGCAAACTGAAAGCCCAGAAATCATGGGGGAAAAAGCTGGAAGGGAGTAGTGGTACATGCCTGCAGTCCCAGACCTGGAGGAATGGAGAGAGGAGACCCCTGGAGCTAGATGGACAACAAGCCTAGCCTACTTAGCAAATTCCAGGCCAATAAGAGACCTTGTCTAAGAAAAGCTAGATGAAATAGGTCTGAGGAACAAAAGCCAACACACACACACACACACACACACACACACACACACACACATGCATACACATAGAACTCACATGCAAACAAGCATAAGATTCTATAACTTATAATATGAAGTATATTCATAATAGTTGAAGAAATGTATCACCATGTAATTTAAGTGAGGTGATGGGAAATTTCATGAAGGTGATGTAGTGGCTTTTTTGCACCCATCATTTATACAGATGCAAATCCCTTGAGTTTTATCAAAATAAATATTCATTCATTCAATGACCAAAAAAAATAAGACCTTCAATTCCTATAATTTTTTTTATTTTTTGAATTTAGTACTTAGAGGTCTCCAACTACGACACAAGAAAATAAGGTAAGGATGATCTCAGCCCCATGGATTTGCTTGGAGGAGCCATAAGCCTGGCAATCCGATTTGGTCAGATATCCCAACACAAAGCACTGGAGAAAACAGAGCTACCAGGAGAGCAGTCTGGACTACATCTCCCTCCAGACTGTGCTTAACTGAATGGTAAGAAAAACTCCAAAGGTGAGAAAAGAACCAACCAAAAGACTTCGGAGGACTGGCACCAGGCAATGCAGAATTTAGTTCCTAGAGTAGAAAACTAGATACTTCTGTGGGGTTGGTTAAAATACTTAGGAAGGTCTTCTCTCAGTACTGAAGAAAACTTGCTCCTAGGTTTAATCCTGCCTAACAGAGCGAGATAAAAAGGAACCGAAGTTCTCTAACCTCCCTCTAGAGCTACCTTAAGAAATATAAAAATCCTTGTGCTCAAAGACTAGCAATACCATGTAATAACAATCAGATACTTAACTATATCTTCAGGATGATAAGAAGAGAAATAGTAAAGTGAAAAATCTAAAGAATTACTACGTAGTGAGCTGGGAGGTGGTGGCACACACGTGCCTTTAATCTCAGCACTTGGGAAGCAGAGGCAGGCGGATCTCTGTGAGTCTGAGACCAGCCTGGTCTACAAGAGCTAGTTCCAAGACAGGCAAAGTTACAGAGAAACTGTGTCTAAAAGAAGCAGAAAGAGGAAGTACTACAGTGCATTGTAGGCCAAATAGTAGGTTCCAAAGTCGTGTGAGAGAATGGCAATGGGTATATTTTAGATTGAAGAAAGCTCCAAGTTCTCAGGAGACAACATTAAAGAGACAGCACCCGACTTTGTGAAGAAATTATAAGAAGTAGCTTCCCACCTATATCACAGGATATGTTTGGGGAATTTCAGGATATGTTTTTTAATTTTAATTTTGGGGGAGGTGTTGCACTTTGGATGGCTCCCTGAGTTGTTTTGCAACGAGGTGTTTCCGACCTTATAATGACATAGAAATAGTGTTCTATTTGTAATAATAGTCAAAGCCTCAACTGACAATGTCATATGTAGAAGAAGCATGTGACATACATGGAGGAAGGGACGATGGGCAGCAAGGGCAATGAGGAGCCAGGATTTTGAAGATGAAAGTAGAGAGTGAATGAGCTATGTCTGAGTAGTTTTCCATGGCCTTTTTTTATATTTATATTTTTAATTTCATTTTACCTTCAATCCACAGTTCTCCCCTCCCCCATTCCTTCTCCCTTTCAGCCCACCTCCCCTCCTCGCCTCCTAATGGGTAACAGAGAATCATTAGACCTTACTACAAAAGCCTGTATGCCACAAGATTGGAAAATGTAAAAGAAATGGACATTTTTTTAGATAAGTACCATATACCAAAGTTGAACCAAGAACAGGTGAACAATCTAAATAGACCTGTTAGTCGTGACGAATTAGAAGCTGTTATCAAAAACCTCCCTAACAAAAAAAAGTCCTGGACCAGATGGTTTCAATGCAGAATTCTACCAGAACTTCCAAAAAGAGCTAATACCTATAATCCTTAATGTATTTCACAATATAGAGACAGAAGAGTCGTTGCCAAATTCTTTTTATGAAACTACAGTTACCCTGATACCAAAACCACACAAAGACTCAACCAAGAAAGAGAATTACAGGCCAATCTCACTCATGAACATTGATGCAAAAATTTTCAATAAAATATTGGCAAACCGAATCCAAGAACACATTAGAAAAACTATCCATTATGATCAAGTAGGCTTCATCCCAGAGACGCAGGGCTGGTTCAACATATGCAAATCTATCAATGTAATCCATCATATAAATAAACTGAAAGAAAAAAACCACATGATCATTTCATTAGATGCTGAAAAAGCATTTGACAAAATTCAACACCCCTTTATGATAAAGGTGTTGGAGAGACTGTCGATACAAGGATCATACCTAAATATAATAAAAGCAATATACACCAAGCCGACAGCTAACATCAAATTAAATGGAGAGAAACTCAAAGCCATTCCACTAAAATCAGGAACAAGACAAGGCTGTCCACTCTCTTCATACCTCTTCAATATAGTGCTTGAAGTTCTAGCAATAGCAATAAGACAACATAAGGGAATCAAGGGGATTCGAATTGGAAAGGAAGAAGTTAAACTTTCGTTATTTGCAGATGATATGATAGTGTACATAAGCGACCCCAAAAACTCTACCAAAGAACTCCTACAGCTGATAAACACCTTTAGTAATGTGGCAGGATATAAGATCAACTCCAAAAAATTAGTTTCCCTCCTATACACAAAGGATAAAGAAGCAGAGAGGGAAATCCGAGAATCATCACCTTTCACAATAGCCACAAATAGCATAAAATATCTTGGGGTAACTCTAACCAAGGAAGTGAAAGATCTATTTGACAAGAACTTTAAGTCTTTGAAGAAAGAAATTGAAGAGGATACCAAAAAATGGAAGGATCTCCCTTGCTCTTGGATTGGGAGGATCAACATAGTAAAAATGGCAATTCTACCAAGAGCAATCTATAGATTCAATGCAATCCCCATCAAAATCCCATCAAAATTCTTCACAGACCTTAAAAGAACAATAATCAAATTTATATGGCAAAACAAAAAACCCAGGATAGCCAAAACAATCTTATACAATAAAGGAACTTCTGGAGGCATTACCATCCCTGACTTCAAACTCTATTACAGAGCTACAGTAATGAAAACAGCTTGGTATTGGCATAAGAACAAAGAAGTTGACCTATGGAATTGAATAGAAGACCCAGATATTAACCCACAAACCTATGAACACCTGATTTTCGACAAGGGAGCTAAAAGTATACAATGGAAGAAAGAAACCATCTTCAACAAGTGGTATTGACATAACTGGACGTCAACCTGTGGAAGAATGAAAATAGATCCATATCTATCACCATGCACAAAACTCAAGTCCAAATGGATTAAAGACCTAAATTATCAATCTGAACACACTGAATCTGATAGAAGAGAAAGTGGGAAGTACTCTACAACACATGGGCACAGGAGACCACTTTCTATGTATAACCCCAGCAGCACAGACATTAAGGGCAACATTGAATAAATGGGACCTCCTGAAACTGAGAAGCTTCTGTAAAGCAAAGGACGCTGTCATTAAGACAAAAAGGCTACCTATGGACTGGGAGAAGATCCTTACCAACCCCGCAACAGACAAAGGTCTGATCTCCAAAATATATAAAGAATTCAAGAAACTAGACTTTAAAATGCTAATTAACCCAATTAAAAAATGGGGCACTGAACTGAACAGAGAATTCTCAACAGAAGAAGTTCAAATGGCCAAAAGACACTTAAGGTCATGCTCAGCCTCCTTAGCGATCAGGGAAATGCAAATCAAAACAACTCTGAGATACCATCTTACACCTATCAGAATGGCTAAAATCAAAAACACTAATGATAGCCTTTGCTGGAGAGGATTTGGAGTAAAGGGTACACTCATCCATTGTTGGTGGGAATGTAAACTTGTGAAACCACTTTGGAAATCAGTGTGGCGGTTTCTCAGGAATTAAGGGATCAACCTACCCCAGGATCCAGCAATACCACTCTTGGGAATATACCCAAGAGATGCCCAATCATACTACAAAAGCATTTGTTCAACTATGTTCATAGCAGCATTATTTATAATAGCCAGAACCTAGAAACAACCTAGATGCCCTTCAATGGAAGAATGGATAAAGAAAGTGTGGACTATATATGCATTAGAATACTACTCAGCGGTAAAAAACAATGACATCTTGAATTTTGCATGCAAATGGATGGAAATAGAAAACACTATTCTGAGTGATGTAACCCAGACCCAAAAAGATGAATATGGTATGTACTCGCTCATGTGTGGATTCTAGCCGTAAATAAAGGTCAGTGAGCCTATAATTCGTGATCCTAGAGAAGCTAAATAAGAAGGTAATCCCAAAGAAAAACATATAGTTATACTTGTGGATATTGGAAGTAGACTAGATTGCCAGACAAAAATTGGGATCTTAGGGGTGGAGGTGGGGTAGGATGGGGGTAAGGGGACATGGGGAAGGAAAAGTGAGGAGGAGACGATGGGGAGACTGTGGGGGAATGGAATGATGGGGATGGAGGAAGGGTGGATATGGGAGCAGGGAAGAAGATATCTTAATTAAGTAGGCCATTTTAGGGTTGTCAAGAGACTTCACTCTAGAGGGATTCCCAAGTATCCAAGGAGATGTCCCCAGCTAGTTCCTTGAGCAGCTGAGGAGAGGGAGCCTGAAGTGGCCCTACCCTATAGCCACACTGATGAATATCTTGCATATCACCATAGAACCTTCATCTGGCGATGGATGGAGATAGAGACAGAGACCCACATTGGACCACTGGACTGAACTCCCAATGTCCAAATGAGGAGCAGAAGGAGGGAGAACATGAGCAAGGAAGTCAGAACCGTATGGGGTGTGCCTACCCACTGAGACGGTGGGGCTGATCTAATGGGAGCTCACCAAGGCCAGCTGGACTGGAACTGATGGAGTATGTGATTAAACTAGATTCTCTGAACGTGGCGGACAATGGCACTGGGTTTTGATCCTACTGCATGTACTGGTTTTTTGGGAGCCTAGTTTGTTTGGTTGTGCACCTGGATGGAGGGGGGAGGACCTGGAACTTCCCCACAGGGCAGGGAACCCTGACTGCTCTTTGGATTGGAGAGGGAGGGAAATGGGAGGTAGGGAGAAGGCAGAAATTTTTTAATAATAATAATAAAATTACTTTTGTAATAAAAAAGACTCTCTTTTTAATGCTCTGAAATGACAAAGAGAATGTCAGAATCTTTCTGTTTCTTTGTGAAATGGATTTATTTTTCTAACTTGAACAAAAGGTCAAAGCACACCAATTTGTGGGTTTCTGAAATTCAATGGTTTAGTAAATTCATTAATGAATTCCCCCAACAGACACAGTACAGCTGATTCTACCCTCGCTTTTCTACATCCTACTATCACAAGATAACAAGATAGCAAAGGCCCATACCACTTTGGGGTCAACAGCCGTATGGCTTGTTAATTCATAAAGGTCCAAACAATTTCTGATTTCTTTTCATTCAAAGCAAAATATGTTTTAAAAAATTATTGAAGTTTCTCGTAAACTAGTCAAATGTCCTCATACATGATTCCCCTTAAAATAATAACCTAGAAATCACAAATGAAAAGTAATCAAAAACCAATAAGTGAACTTTGGAAGCTAGAAATAGTGAGAAACCAAGACCAAAAGCTCTGGAGGATGGAAAATGGAGTTCTCGCATCCATTTCTTCACAGCAGAGGTTCCGTGAACCGTGGAATCATGGAACTGAAGTGGACACTGCAGCATACAGTTGGGAGCTTTGGAGACCTGCCAAATTAGAAAGCACTAGAGCGGATATGACACCTATGGGCCTTTGGAAGCTTGAGTCAGTGCCTGGGCTAGGATAGAAAGCACAGGCATTCACAGAGCACATGGTGATGCATGGATCTAAAACAGAGCCTGTGTCCTTGTAGGTCAGGGCTGCAGGTCTTCCTGAAGCCCACAATTTATAAGCTTGGGTTACAAATTTTGCCCTTGAACTGTTAGCAGGTGGTGTAAACTTGAATAGATGGAAGACAGCAGGAGGTTTCAGATTCCTGGAGGGGTGCCTCAGTGATGATTAAAACCATTCCCTCTTCCCCCCTCCTTTCACCTCCCCTCCCCTCCACATCCCTTCCCTCCCCTCCTGTCCTGTCTATCCCTTTCTCTTCCAACCTCTTCCTCTCTGTCTTTTCCCAGCTCTCATCATAAGATAACTAACTACCAAAGACCCAAGCAAAAGGGCCAGCCAGTTATGGACTGATATAAAAGCCAAAATCCATGAACTTATAAAGTCACTATCACACACACACACACACACACACACACACACACACACACACACACACACAGGGGCATACACATGTGTGCATGCGTAAATCTTTTTAAATTCTTTTTAAAAATTGTTCAGAGCCCTCACACAAAATAGTAAGACAGTGTTTACAAATGGCTTCAAAATCTAAGGAAGTCTGACAGTTTAGTAATAAATGGGGCAGATGGAGAAGTGTGTAGATGTTCTAAGTTCAGTTAGGGAGTCACGCTCAATGGCCTGCTCTGCAACAGGCAAGTGGACTTGTTTGCAATATATTGTATTTTTAAAGTATGCAAAGAGGGGATAGAGAGATGTGTCAGCAGTCAAAACAGCTTGCCACTCTCCAGAAGAACTAGGCCTCGTTCCCAGCACTCACAGCAGATGGCTTACAGCCACTTGTAACTCTAGTTTCAGGGAATTTGATGTCCTCTGATCTTTGTGAGTTCCTGTAAGTGCATGACACACATAAACTCTCTCTCTCTCTCTCTCTCTCTCTCTCTCTCTCTCTCTCTCTCTCTCTCACACACACACACACACACACACACACAGGCATGCACACAGGCATACACATACATGCATACATAAATCTTTTTAAAAATTATTCAGAGCCCTCATAAAAAATAGCAAGTGAAATGACAGATGTGTTCATTAAACAATTAATCCATATATATATATACATACACACACACACACACACACACACACACACACACACACACACACACATATATATATATATATATATATATATATATATATATATATATATATACCATAATGGCACACTGTACCCCCAAATATATGCAATGACTGTTTGTCAATTAAAACCTATTGAAATGAGCTCACTGTCATGCACGAATTTATACACGTGTGTGCCACACACATACATACATGCACACAAGAGAAGTAAACTAACAACATAACATTTTGGTTTTAAAACATTTTACTGACATTGGTTACAACCTATCTCTATGCTATGATAAATCCCAAGAATATAGTGATATGAAAGACTTAATAATAATCAAAGATCCTGCTGTCCAAAAAATGGCAGAAACAATGTACATTCTTCAAAACATCGCCAACCGCTAAGGAATCAAACAGAAACTAGAGAAAGCATTTGAAAGGCAAACTGTAGCTAGGGACGCGGCACAGTGAGAGAGCACCTGCCCTGCGTGAGCGAGGCCTTGAGCTTCATTCTCAGCACAGGAAAGACAAAAGTAAAACAAAAACACAATAACAAGAAGGGAGGAGAAGAGAAATAAAAACATGGTGGCATGAAACCCCAAGTCTTTCAGTAATTACAACTTAATACATTGGTTTAACACAGAGTTTTCTATTACTTTGAAGGGAAATGTTCATAGCTGCATCTTCTGTGAAATAGAGTCCTCCAATATGCAAACATATCAAAAATAAAAAGTAACAAGGGAGTTACCAAACAAACGCCAGCCAAAGTGAGGGGAGGGTTTATTTTAATATAAAACACAATTTGTTTTCAGCTCGATTTCATTATCAAGAGCAAGAGGAGTCAGTACATCTTAAGACACAATAATTTGACATTTATATACCAAATCACACTGCCTCAAGATAGAAAACAAACTCATGAAAATCTTTATTTGATTCTCTTTTTGTACTACATTATACTTGGTTTAATTATTAGATCAAATGGGTAGAAGTAGAAAAAGTATTAACTGAATTTAAATAAAATACTAAGTAATAAATAAAAAACACGTTCTGTGGCTCTAAGGAGGATGTCTATTGTCAGAAATGTTTGTATTGGAAAGAGAGTAAAGCAAAAAAAAATAGAGCAAAATGTAAACTTTAAGAAGGTAACATCAGTCACAATGTGTCCATACCTGGCAGATTCATACATAAGGATCACGAGGTTAAGACAAGCTAAGGTTATGTAGTGGGACCCTAAGACTTTATTCCCACAAGAGGAGAGAGAGAGACAGAGAGAGAGAGAGAGAGAGAGAGAGAGAGAGAGAGAGAGAGAGAGAGAGAGAGAGTCAGCTGAGCTAAAAGAATATTGCTTCTTAGAAAACAATAAAATTTACACAATGGAGTACTACACAGCAGAAAAAATAACAACATCTTGAATTTTGCAGGCAAATGAACGGAGCTAGAAAACATTATTTTGAATGAGGTAACCCAGACACAGGAAGACAATTATCACATGTAATCACTCATAACTGATTTTAAAATATAAATCAAAGAAAACCAGCCCATAAAGCACAATCCCAGAGAACCTAGACAACAATGACGACCCTAAGAGAGACATACATAGATCTAATCTACATGGGAAGTAGATAAAGACAAGATCTCCTGAGTAAATTGGGAGCATGAGGACCTTGGGAGAGTATTAAAGGGGAGGGGAGAGGCAGAAATGGGAGCAGAGAAAAATGTAGAACTCAATAAAAATCAATTAAAAAAAAGAAAGAAAACAATAAAATTACAAGATCCACAGTCATCTAGATTGCTGATACAGATGAAGAAAACACAAATGTGTAGCTCTCCCAGCTGGACTGGGAGTGATGGAGCATGTGATCAAAATGGACACTCTGAACGTGGCTGGCAATGAAGGCTGACTGAGAAGCCAAGGACAATGGCAATGGGTTTTTATTCTACTGCATGGACTGACTTTGTGGGAGCCTGGTTTGTTTGGATGCTCACCTTTATAGACCTGTATGGAGGGGGGAGGACCTTGGACTTCCCACAGGGCAGGGAACCCTGACTGCTCTTAAGACTAGAGAGGGAGTGGGAGGTGGGGAGGGGGAGGTGGGAAGGGGGAGGGAAAAGGAAGGCAGGGAAGAGGTGGAAATTTTTAATAAAGAAATAAATTTTAAAAAAGAAATCAGAAAAAAAAGTAAAAAAGAACTAAGGGAAAGGGATCAAACAGAGACCTAGAATAAGAAAAATAAATCAATAAAATGAATCCTAAGGATATTCTGCTATCATAGATCAGTGCCTAGCCCCATCATCACCAGAGAGGCTGCACTGGTAGCTGATGGGAGCAGATCTGCAGAGACCCACAACTAAACATTAGGCAGAGAGAGAATCCAGATTGAAGCCTTTCATCTGTTTCCTCCCCTTGGAGCTTGGGAAACCCCATGGAAGAAGGGGATGAAGAATTGTAGGAGCTAGAGATTTGAATACACCAGGAGATCACAGCCCACAGAATCAGTTAAGCAGACTCATAGGTACTCAAAAAGACTGAAGTGGCAATCACAGAACCTGTATGGGTCTGCGCTAGGTCCTCTGCATATATGTTGTGGTGTGTAGCTTGATGTTCTCCTGGGACTCCTAACAGTGGGACTGAAGACGTCTCTGACTCTTCTCTGCTCTTGGGACCCTTCTCCTCCTACTGGGTTGCCTTATCAAGCCTTGATATGAGAGTTTGTGCCTACTCCTATTGAATCTTTTATATTGTGTTCAGTTCATATCCCTGGGAGGCCTATTCTTTTCCAAAGGCAAAGAGAAAAGAAATGAAGCTGGGGGAGTGAGGAGGGGGAACTAAGAGGGGTGGAACGAGGGGAAACTGTAGTCAGGATATATCATAATAGAGAACAGAGGAAGACTGGATATTGTAGAGAGAGGGAGATTTCTATACATATACATATATATGGAAATATGTGTTCTTCATATCTATTCTTCATATATGTGTTCTTCATATATATAAATTCTTCACATATATATATATATATGAAGAAAGGTATGAAAGATTAAGAAGTATTAACATCAAACACAACCAGCATATATCAAGCAAAGCAACATTAGAGTTAACCTGTTATTAACTCAAAAATTCATCAGAAACAAGAAATAAATAAATGACATTAGAGTCATAGAAGTTAATATGATAAATGAGAAAAACTATTCTACTTAAAGGTAACAAAGATGAATCTCATACACATAAGACTGATTAGAAATCAATTCTAAGTATAATATTTAAGTCACAATTACAGGTGACATTTCTCTGGTTTTAAAAATTAGAATCATAGCTTTGTTTTTGAAACATGATAGTTACTGGGAGACTTGTGGGCCTGGGTAAGAGTCAATTTTCTTACATGGAAAGGAGTTATATGAGCATTTCTGCTTTATTAGAACTCTTTGTGCCCCCTTCTGCCTAAATGTTATATCCGCAAAATACATATATTTAAAAAGAAGACACAAACCAACTTTTAAAGTGATTCTGAAAAAAAATCCTAAATATCAGAAGTAGACATGCTTACAAATGTATACATGAACACCAAAGCCTGAAGTGCTCAGAGTTAAACAGACTGAGAATAAGACAGAAACTGAAGGATGTCTGTCACTTCAAATCAAGTGTCATTGGCCTAATCTATTAAGTATGGTAAAATTAATATATTAAATCATATTCCCAAGAAAGAACCAAAACTATATTGCATACACCTAAGAAACTATTTCAGAAAATGTGAAAATAAAAGATATGTAAGTACACCTGAGAAATATAAATAAAAATAAGCCAGGTATCATAATTTAAACATAAAAATCAAATAACTTCAGGCAAAAGCAGATCTTAAATTCAGGTAATTAATAGCTTTAACTCCATATGTAACAATAATTTTCTTTTGCTTTATGACAAAACTTATTCACAGGTTTGGGTAATTAAAACATAGTCATCTTTAGGGATCTTAGCCAGTCTACCTCAGTCTGACCTTTGGTCTATAATGATTCACATCACATTGATCCCCTAAGAGAAATGAATTCATCCTATCCCAGTATTTCCAAATGTTTTTACCGAATGCAACATCAACTCAGAGTCCAACATTTTCTAAATCTTATCAGCTCTGCATTCCTCAGTCTCATCACCTCAGCATCTCAATCACGTCTGAGTGTGACCAGAAATGGTCCTGCATCTGGGAGCTTGTGAAATTCGACAATAAGTGATCTGGTCCCAAATAAACATTGGGACATGAATGAGATCACACAGATGTCCCATTATACAGAAGGAAAATGCAAAAGGAAAACATGCCTACCAAGTACAGCAAAGTGAAAAACAAAGACAGCCAAACAGCAGATCCTGAGGACTGGGAGTCGTCCTTTCATCGAGGACTGTGTCCTATGGATGTCGGAACTGGCGTGTGAGTCATATGTTCTCTGGGATGTATGGTCATGTTTACAGATGGGTAAGCATACCTTGTTCGATCCGTGTCCTGCCTGCCCAATTTTGTGAGTCTGACACTTTTTTTTACAACTTTTTTTTTATTAAATTATAAAAGTTTCCATTTCCGCCCCTCCTCCCAACACCCTCCCACTCCCCCCACTCCCTCTCCTCCTCCCTCTCCATCCCTAAGAGCAGTCAGGGTTTCCTGCCCTGTGGGAAGTTCAAGTTCCTCCCCGCTCCCTCCAGGTCCAGGAAGGTGAGCATCCAAACAGACTGGATCCCCAAAATCCAGTATATGCAGAGGAAACAAGTCCCAGTGTCATTGTCAATGACTTTTCAGAAAGGCTCCGGGCCAGCCACATTCAGAGAATTCGGCCACATTCAGAGAATCTGGTTGGATCACGTCCTCGTTCAGTCCCAGTCCAACTGGACTTGGTGAACTCTCATTAGATCAGTCCCCTTGTATCAGTGGGTGCTCGCATCCCTCGTGGTCCTGATTTCTTTTTTCATTTTCTTCATCCTTCTGCTCCTCATTTGGACCGTGGAGGGCTCAGTCCGGTGCACCAATATGGGTCTCCGTCTGTATCGCCATACAACGTCGGATGAAGTTTTCCTCTGCTCTTGCCTTCTTTGCTCACGTTCTCTTTCCTTCTGCCTCTCGTTTGGACCTAGGGAGCTAGGTCCAGTGTTTCATGTGAAGCTCTCCGTGTCACTGGTGTACAAAGCTTCCGGTGTTTCATGTTTGCCAGATTTCCTTAAGAACCTGGTAGGTTCCATGTGTGTTCAGGAAATGGATCTCATTAGATTCTTCAACAGCTCTTACATAATCCTCTCTCTGCTTGTAGATTCTGTGTGTATGGCTGAGAAACCAATAAGGATTATTCTAGTCTCTTCAGAGATCTTCCTGTGTAACTGGATAGATTGAACTCTCCCTTCTTTACATTTTTTAAAAATTTATTTTACATGCCGTCCCCAATTATCCCTCCCTTCTCTCCTCCCAGTCCCTCCCTCCTCTACTCTGTTTCCACTCCTCAATCCACTTCTCTGCTTCTACTCAGGAAAGGGCAGATCTCCCATGGATATCAACAAGACATGGCATATCAATTTGCAGTAAGACTAAGCACCTCCCCATATATTAAGGCTGGCAAGGTGACCCAGTATGAGGATAGGGTCCCAAAAGTCAGTAAAAGAAGAAGAGACAGTTTCTGCTCCCACTGTTAGGAGTCCCACAAGAAGAACAATCTACATAACTGTAACATATATGCAGAGTGCCCAGGTCAGTCCCATGAAAGCTCCCTGGTTGTCAGTTTATAACTCTTAATCCTGTTCATATAGTGACAAAGTGTTTTTTACATTCTGGACTGGCAAAAATTTCCTGAAATCATTTATTCTTGCCTAGTAGCTCCTTCTTCAATTTATCTTCGTTTCACACTCCACTGCAAATCCCAAAACAAAACAAAGAACATGCAAGCCCAACACCAACAAAAATAAACTAAGGTGAGCCTTTAGCCATTTGTTTAGAAATCAGCAAATATTCAACTTCATAATGTGTAAATTTTGTTTTCCCTATAATTTCAAGACACAATTCAACAAAGTTTTCAGATCTAATATAACAAAGACCCCCTCTTCTTCCAGTTTCAACAGCAAGTTTCCCATCTCCTTTGGTCCTTCACCAGCAAGATTTTATTTGTCTGTACACTGTCTGCTCATAACCTGACCATTTCTCAGGACAACATAGGTGTTCTCTACTATGCCCCTTTCTGCCTTTTGATCCCTCACTGCCAGAAGTAATTGCATCTACATTCTTGCCTGTACTCCATTGAAGACAAGTGAGGCTGCTGTCCTGTTTAACATCCTCCAGCCTCTATCCATGGCCCAACCCAAGGTCATTCTGGCACTGTATGTGTTTGTTATGTCAGTGTCTCACTACCCAATCATAAGAGTTTTATTAGTTTCTCGTTGCTGCTGTAGCTGGTGATCATAAACTTGATGGTTGGAAGTAAAGCAGTGTGTTAGATTACACCTCTGGAAATGATAAAGCCCAAATTTCTCTCACTGGTCTAAACCAATGTGATCAGAGTACTGTGTTCTTTCAGGAGGCTAAATGACCAAATCCATTCCTCCCTTATTCTAGATTCTGCAGATAGATGGCATCTGGAAATTAACAATACTCTTCCACTGACAAAGGCAGAAACTGCAGCACTTTGACGTCTCTGTCCATCAGCACAGTTGCACACTGACCTTAGCCTCTGTCTTCTCAGACATTATGATTGTCCAGTTCAGAAAATATGAAATAACTTCCTCACCTCAAAATTATAATTTTAACTTTATCTATGAAGTCCTTTATACCCTATAAGAAAGGCAACGTGTTTATAGGTTCCAGTAATGAGAAAATATATGTCTTTAGGGCTCTCCTTTTTCTACCTGCAGCAGAGAGTAATGAGAGTTTACTATGAAGCAGGAGTAAGTAATGTCTGTTTAGATGATTTGTGTGAGAGTAGACAGCTCATCAGAAGGTATGAAACTTAGCATGAATAAATAAACTTTAGAAAGGAGACATGTCCAGAGGGATGAGTAAGACTCCAGGGAACACTGAAGACATATGGACACACATCTGAGAGTCTAAAATTATATTGTGCATATCGCTGGTCGGCCAACCTATCAAGGGACCAGTATATTAGGCTAGCAAGCAAACAACTAACAATAGCATCAGATCTCTTTTTGAGATGTCTCTGACAGCAGTACAGAAACCAAGTAGAAAAGTCAGAAAACTAAAGCCTACACAGGTAGCTGAACTCATTTCAGAAAGAAAATATTGTACCTCTACCTTAAGACCTTTTTCGATGTACTACAGTGATATTATGATTGACTGAAGTGGAAAGGGGGAAAGTAAAAGACCCATGGAAATTTCCTCAATAGAACCCTCATCCCCATGGGAGGAAAAAGCTGCCAGCAGGATGGATCACTGAGCTGCTTTCAAAACAGCTCTAGCTAAAATTACAAGAAAACTCCAAATCCTTATATGTAAGAAGAAAATCCCCTTTCTTGCTAAATCGTGAACAGCTTCCTGATCAAACTACAATAAACATCTAGATTACTGGAGCAAAATTTTTCCTCAAAACTTTGGAAACTGTCTTCTTGTTTTCCAACCTCAAAGACTGGATCACCTGTCCAAACTAAGTAAATATACAGAATAATCCATGCCACCATTTCCTTAATGTTAGACACCACAAAAATAATGTTGCAAGACTACCATTCACCACTACATTCATCTGGGCCTGCCCACCAATCACAGTTTATAAAATGCTGTACAGGAGGTTGCCTGGTTGAGAATCGTCTTTGTTCAGGAACATTCTTTCAGGATGATTTATTTTTTGCCACTAGCTAAGGGCATCACTGTCATTTGAGTTAGGTTTTTACAAGCTGATTTTTAAGTCCCTTGTCATGAAATCTTGCCAGCATGGATGCTTTCCTGTTATAAATCCCTCCCTCAGATCCAAACACAAAGCCCTTTCCATTAGCCGGATTCAGTTGACAAAAGTGTATGTATGTGCTGGCATAGTGATAAAATTTAAAGAGATTGTTCCTGCATGGAATCCCAGGATTCATTTAAGAAAATCAAATTCAGTAAAGCAGAAGTGCAATGCTATAGACAAATCATGACATTTCAGCCACCAGGCGTGCTTCTTAAAAAGCAAGCATGCGGTGATGCTTTTTTTTTAACACTACACACTATGTAAATGCAAGGATTTTCTAAGTAAAATATCATGTAGTAAATAAAAAGCACATCCTCGTTTAATTCTTTTCCAGTTGTGACCCTTTTATAGTCTGAGTTTTCTTAAAAGAAATAGCCTTTGAAAAACTGAAACATAAAATATATTAAGAGGTTCAAGAGTGACTTTTTCAAATGACTAAGATTTAAGAAAAAAATTTTAGAATTTCAAATATACAAAATAATTCAAATTCAATGTATTCATTGAATACCACCAAGACATACAAAGATAGATGTGACTACTGAAGATTGCATAGAGAGTATAACTCAGTGTAATACGAGTGTGACAAGGCCAACATTTGGATGAGCCATGAGTGAGATAACCTGGGACATAACACGAAAATTAGATTGCTGCAGACAGGATAGATTTCATCCAGCGGATGTTTAATTTGTAAACTATGCATTAACATATTTTCCAGACAGCGGACCACTGAAGAAACCAGGCCCAGCTCCTGCTCTTGGACTCTAATAGAACAGCCACGGGTAGGTAAACCACAGTGGTAGCATAATTTAAATTTTCAAGCTATAGATCTATGTGTTAAGTACTATTCTAAGTGACTGACATGCCTTCTCCTGTTGTACTTACAGCAGTCTCAAATACCAATGGGATTGATCTATAATTTCCCAGGGATAAACTCAGTATAAGGAGATGAAGCTAGCAGAGTACAAGAACAAAGACTACCTATCTCTTAGCACAGTGAAGATCCCCTGAAGGGTTTTATAGAAGGAAGCATAGGCTTAATCGTACAAGAAAAATCATTACTGGCATTGAAAAGATGCAGAAAACTAGAGCCAGAAAGCCTGGTCAAGGGGCCTGAGAAGCAGTCAGGACCACAGGTCATGTGCCTGAGAATCCGTCTGTGAGAATTAAGCACAAGAGATAGAGACTATTCAGGGCACATCAGACGCAACTTGGTGATGCCTAGGCATGAAAAGGCGGGGCAAGAAGGAGTCTTTGATGCAGACTGGAGTCACAAGTGGAGGGCAGCGACATGGGGAAGCCTATGACAAGTTTAAAGAAGTAAGTATTGGGTGTGGCCTTAGGGATGCTCTGAAGGGATTCATTCTTCCATCAGAAGGAATTCAAGAACCAAACAGATATTAATCCTGAAGATTAGTCTCTTCTATTTTAAAATTCTCTGAGTGCTTGAACTGGAAAATGATGACCTGACATAAACACCCTGAACTATGCTTGCTCCCATTAGATGACTGCTGGAACCAAGACAGGTCCATTCTTGTTTCATTTGATTTCAAAGACTTTCTTTGTAGCTAAGGAAGAATTGCATTAGCGAGGCTAAAGATTCCAGTGCTTGCATGCCCTGAGGTGGATAGTTCCTCTTCAGAGCTTCTCTTTGCATTGCTGGTAAAATGAAACATCCATTATTGTTTTAGAACCCAGAACAGAAAACACTGGATTTTGAACAGATAGTTCCTGAAGACTCCTATCTATAGATTAAAATGAGGTGCACTCATATCATGAAGAATGGCAACTCTGGGTGGCAATTATAAAACAAATAAATGAATACCAGGGTTGTTAGAGTCACCTCCGCATCCTTCCCATTATTAAAACGCTATTTCCTGGCCAGCTATCGAGAGGGGTAAGACACATGCCTATCAGCTGTCTCGGGTCATTTATCTAAGTGTCTTCAGGCCCTGCACCGCTTCCTCACCACCTGTGGCCTGACCTTTGACAGTGCACTGACAGCCCTAGAACAAGACAGAAGTCTAGCAGTCAAGTCTCACAGTTCACTGCAAAGAGTCAGAATCAGAATTCCTGCATCCAGCGAACCTTGGATTGCCAAAACAATAGTACTTAAAATGCTGTTGATCTATTTTGAAATTTTGAAGAAAATAATCCTGAGAAATCAAATGTTTCTGAACCTATCCTATGTGAGCTACAAATGAGGCTGAAAATTCCAGAAGCGTGTGAATCCTGCTTTTTCCAGGGTCATACTGCCCATGTTGCCTGGTAGAATTTCAACTATGGCACTGTCCAGCTCTTGAACCTTGGGAAAATTTCATAAATGATCAGTATCTTAATTTTCTTATCTGCAAGGTGGAAAGAATAATAATAATGCATGCTTTTTTAGGACTATGTAAACATCTGATGAACTGAAACAGGCCTGTCAGAGAGCATTCAATAAGTTTGAGCTACTATTAGTTTCTCTTGGTCTTTTTCTAAGTGGGCATGACAAAAAAAAAGGTGTAATATTACTGGCCAATCCTAAATTCATTGGCAGCATGCTAAGTTGGCTTGCCATTGGAAAGAGGAGATGAACAGTGGCATCCTTTCCTTGTATAAGTATTTGGTAAAATGTCTTACTTCCTGCTAATTTGCAGGACCATTGCAGCTTTCCTAGTTAACACACATTTTCAACAGCATAAAACCTGGAGTTCCATGTAATTTAATTTTCTTAAGGTAGTTAGTGTTTCTGCACTGCTTCATAACTTTATAGGAGTGATTTTTATATTCCTTAATCATAACAAATCACTTCCTTCTCAATCAGTGACTTTAAACTGTAGTAATTTATCCTCATTCATATATCTGTGGATGATGTAGACAGAGCTGATTCCTACCGCTCTGGATATGTTCCTTCAAGGTGGACTTGCTGCACTTTGGACTCCAGTCTGATTCTTACAGACTCATCCTGAGCCTGGTCTGAGGCTGAGGGAACAGGGCCGACTGGCTATGGGGAGGATGATCCCCTACCAATGATGACAGAATTGTGAAAGACAAAGGCAGGCAGGTAAGGAAATTTCACATTTCCTGTGTTTGTTTAGCTAGCATTTCTCTGCCTTCCACAAACAACATGGTTGAACTAGAAGAGGTCAACATATATAGATCCCCCTGGGAAGGAGAAATAGACAAGAACTCCTGAGAAAATTGGGAGTGTGGGAGTGAGGGAAGAAGGGAAGGCAGAAGGGGAGGAGGAGGGGAAAAGTGGAGTGGAGAGGAGGACTTGAGGGAACAGGATTGTCAAGATGGGGGTAGGACAGAGATGGAGAGCAAGGAAAGAGATATCTTGTTTAAGGGAGCCGTTATGGGGCTGGCAAGAAACCTGGTACTAGAGAAATTCCCAGGAATACCCCAGCTAAGACCCTAAGCAATAGTGGAGACGGTGCTTGAACTGGCCTTACCCTGTAGTTAGATTGATGACTGTCTTAAATGTCATCATAGAACCTTCATCCAGCAACTGATGGAGAGATGCAGAGACCCACAGTAGCGTACTGGGCTGAGCTCCCAAAATTCGAAGAGTGGGAGCAAAGAGAATACCAGCAAAGAGATCAAGATCATGATGGAGATACCCACTGAAACAGTTTACCTGAGCTTATGGGAGCCCATTAACTCGAGCCTGACAGTGATGGAACCAGCGCAGAACCAAACTAGGCCCTCTGAGTGTGGGTGACAGTTGGACCACTGACAGTGAGACCAAAACTTATCCCTACTGCTTGTGCTGGCTTTTTGAACCCATTTTCTTTGGAGGGATACCTTGCTCAGTCTATATATAGTGGGAAGGGCCTGGTCCTGCCTCAAAGTGATAAGCTAGACTTTATTGATTCCACATAAGAAAATTTACCCTCTCTGAGGAGTGGATGGGAGGTAGAATAAGGGTGAAGGTGGAGGGAGCAGGAGGAGAGGAGGGAATGGGAATTGGGACTGCTATGTAAAATGAGAAAAGATCATTTTTCTTAAAAAAATAATTAATTAATTAAAAACAAGGGTCACACACTTCTGGAAAAGAGGAGGTAACTGAATACTTTTTAAAATTGTTTTTTGCTATTTGGCCTTTTTTTTAAAAAAAAATTCTTCTTCATTTTACATACCAAACGCAGTTCCCACTTCTCCCATTGGGAGTCAACAAAACCTCAAGGAGGGGCTTATTCCTGCCTCAACTAAAAGTGATTACTTCTTAGCAACCAGGTCACCTATCAGGTGTTATGTGGCCTGTGGTACTGCAACTCACAGTTGGGTATTTACTGTTACATTGTTTGAGAGCTAACATTCCTTGTCTTTTTTGTTACACAATTAATTCAATCTAATTCAAGGTTTTCGACTACAAATAATTTTTTAGCAAGGAAAATGTTAATTTTTATATATCATGAATTCTGGCCTAGAATAATGCTCAAATTCATAAATATTTTCAGAATTAATAAACAGAATATTGAAATACCAAAAAAACATTTTGCACTAATGATTGACTTTTGGGAGAGGGAGAGTAGAAGGAAAAATAATCAGTCTCAACTTTCTTTTTGTTTAATCCCTTATCTTATTAAAAACATTCTTTGAGTGGCAACAGTTAGCCATGTGTAGTCTAGGCTGTCGGGAAGGCGGGCAGTATAAAAAGGACACCAATGAATGAGGGAAGTAGTGCGGAAGAATTGTCTGTATTCTGTCAATCATGTTTTAAATAAATGCTGATTGGCCAGGCAGGAGGTGGGTGTAGGCGGGGAAACCAGACAGGAAGTGGAAATGATGCAAGGAGAGCAGGAGAATTTTGGGAGGAGGAAATTGATTCCTCCACTCCTGCCCAGATCACCGAAGAAGCAGGATGTGAGCTGCCCCACTGAAAAAGGTATTGAGCCACATGGCTAAAATAGATCAGAAAAATGGGTTAATTAAGATGTGAGAGTTAGCTAATAAGTAGCCTGACCTAATGGGCCAATCAGCTTTATAACTTATAGAAATTCCCATGTGATTGATTTTCTTTGGGGCTAAACAGCTGTGGGAACCAGGCAGGACAGAAAACACAAACAAGTCAGCCCCTTCATGTTACAGGGAAGGATAATGATAGGGAACTAAAATGTAAAATAGAGAAAGTAAAATGCAATAATGAGTCTACTGTGGATAATGTGAACAGAGAGGGTCATAAGGAAAGCAATTGTTCAGTTGATGCATGTACTATCTGAAGTGAAAATTACAGAAAGAGCGTTGAAATCAGGACACGCACCATTGTAGTCACAGACTTGGAAAGGAAAGGAGCAGCCTGATTAAGTTACAGAATGAGGTCAGGGCTGACAATGTTCTCAACTCTGAATCTAAAATAAAAACCTCCTCAATCTTCTCTTCCTTTCCTTTTCAACTCTTTCTTTTCTCTTTTATCTTTCTTTTTTCCTCTATCCTCCCTCCCTCTTTTTTCTCTCTTTCTTTCCTTCTATCTTTCTCTCTTCTCCCTTCCTCCCTCCCTCCCTTCCTCCCTTCCTCCCTCTCTCCCTCTTTCTTCCCTCCTTCTTTCTTTTTTCTTTTTCTTCCTTCCTTCCTTCCTTCCTTCCTTCCTTCCTTCCTTCCTTCCTTCCTTCTTTCCTTTCTTTCTTAACAGATTCTTTGGTAGCCCAGGCTGTACTCCAATTTTTTATCATGTAACTTGATCTTCTGATATAACTGCTCACAGTACAAGTGCAAGGATCACAGGCACGCAATCACAGACAGTTTGTATAGAAGAACCCCAGGCTTCATGAATGCTCAACAAGTATTCTACTATCTAAGCCACATCTTCAGGTTCCCAAATTTCTTAAATGACTCTCTTGGATGATGTACAGTAGTCACCTTGATTTATAATTACTGGTGGCTTATCAGAACGTGAACTGCTGTAGTGTAGATAGGGTAATGTAATGTTTACAATATTCACAATGTCCACTCAGGGTTACTTTGAATTCTAGGTTGACAAATGTAATGAAATGCATGAATGGAGCTTTCTAAAGCATGTAAATCAGTGACACTTTAGGCCCAAGATGGGGTCAAATCTAGAATCAAGGGGAGGGGAGATTCTCAGAAAAAGCTGCAGTTTGAAAAGAGGCATTTGCATTTTCTTCTATGATGCAAAGTTGTTTTGACTTTCATTTTCATTCTCCAGTAATATAAAATATGAAAGTGTTCAATATGTATTATATAATGTAGAAGGCCGCAGCCACATTCTCCATCATCAAGATGGCGCCGACATCCGGCTTCACCACCAGGTGAACGCACACATGTTGGTATCTTTCCACTTCTGTGTCCCCGCCTACTCCCGAGGCATCACCTGGGACTGGGAGCAGCGGACCAATCCAAGAGTGACATGTCCGAAGCAGGGTCTGTTTCCTTTATAAGGGATGGGTTCCATCTTATCTGGGTCCCCGGCCATGTTGGCTTATGCTCTAGCTCCCAAGAGGATTAAAGCCATTCCTGCAGAAGGATCCTAGTGTTCCGCGTGGTTCTTGCAGGCGAGGCCGAGCGCGGGGCATCTGGTGCGATACCCGGGAAGAAGAAGAACTTTGCACCGCCGGAGACCCCTTGGACACAAGGAGGATTCAGAACTGCAGGCATGCATACTCAGAGAGGTACGCTCTAAAGTCCAGAGAGCATATCAGAAACTGAGCAGCAGTGGGAGGTTGTGCGCGCACTCAGATAAGTTAAAAAGGACCCCCCAGTGATTCTAAGAAAGTAAAAATGGGGGAGAAGGCTGATTTACAAGGTCAAAAGCTTTATGTTATGTTGTTCATGTTGTCTTTTGTGTACTGGATAGGAGAAAGATATTTAAATTTAGAAACTGCTAAGGATATGATGTTTTGGGAAAGAGGTTCTGTTTTCTCCTCCATGGAGGATGGGAGCCTAAGTATGTGCTTGAGATCCACGTGGTTTGAATCACCAAGACCTCCTGAAATGTTGTAGTGTATACCCCTAAAATTCAGCGGCCCAATTCAGCAGGAAGCAGCCAAAGAGATTAACGACGCCCAAATTCCCTAAAAGATTAAATGAGGTCCTTTCAGTGATTGCAGAGCAGCAAGCCTGCTTCTCTGAGTTCCGCTTTGCTCCGTACACCGGTTTGGGCTCGGAGTGGGTGCAGCTGGGGCTGGAGGGCAGCTGGAGCGGAGTTTTGCTCTATGGCTATGGTGGGAGGCACGTTGTGCCGGCTCGGTTGGTGCCTGGCCTGGAGGGTGTCACGGCGGTGCCAAGAGTGAGAGCGGTGCCACAGGCAGCCGGGCCAGAGGGCTTACAATGTACCTGGAACTATGAGGGTCTCTGAGGCTAAAATGGCTTGGTTCCATTTGGCTTTGCTAAATGATGCTGACTTCAGGCAGGGCTGGTCGTAATTATCATAATAAAAGCGCAATTAAGGTTTAGACGCAGTAAACAGGCAGTACCGTATTACATCTACATAGTGCGACTTAAGTTTTTAAGAACTGCTTAGCATTTTAAGAACTCAAGTCCTCCTGAAAGATTGCTGTGTATACGCTTGACTTGTCTGGTGTTTCAGGATCCGCAGGGAGGTGGATGCGAAGGGCCCTTGGATTTTGGGGTGATTGGGTCGTTGGCTGGATCTGTGAGAGTTTACAGTCACTTTTGCTGTGGCACAGGTGTTGAGAGTTGGCTAGTAGAAAAGCGGCCCTGGTCGCCGCCTCTCCCATCGGCCCCTTGAGCCGAAGCGGCTCTGGCGCGGACCTTGAGATGTTGCCGCCTGTGCCGCCTCTGTCTGGGTGTCGGCTCCCGCCACACTCCCCCACCAACACAGCCGCAGAGGACTAAGCTGGCCCCGTAGGGAAGGCGGGGGCGCCTGGGGGTGGAGCCGCCACTTCCTGGCCTGGGACACGGGGATCCGCACAGCGAGCAGGCCCAGGGCCGCGCACAGCCCTTGGATGGCGGGCGGGCTCTGGAGCCCGAGGCCACCATACCGGCAAGAAATACGGGAGCCAATAAATCCTAAACCTTATATCAACAAACAGGGCCTGGGTTTTTCCTAGGCGCCACTGGGGCAGCATGGCCTATATCATGAAAAACAAAGACCCTCAATCAGTTATCTACCACAGTGGCTATGGCCCTGGATCAACAGGTTACCATAGATACATCTATTAGAGGTGAAATAATGGTTCTTAATCAAATAATTGACCTAGTACAAGAACAGGTGGATATCTTATGACAGCTTGCCCAATTGGGCTATGAATGAAAAACTCCAGCCTTATGTGTGACCAGTGTACCATATGAGAACTTTATAAAAATGGCTAACTTGTTCCGAGAATTGTCTTTGTATCTTGCAGGAGAATTTTGATGATTTGCTGTCCTCCTTGAGACGGTCCATCGTGACAATCAACTCCACGCAAATGGACATAAGCTTGACCGAAGAATTCCAGTCCTGGATTGTGTCCTTCATCTCCTACTTCAAAGAATGGGTGGGGGTTGGAATGTTTGGAATGGTCCTACGCTATGGAATAGTGTTTCTCCTCTGGATGGTCTGCTGACTCAAATCCCAAAGTCTTAGGGACAAAGTGGTTTTTGCACAGCGCTGGCTGCCCTGGAACAGGGAGCTTCTACTGATATGTGGTTATCTATGTTAAAGCAGTAAGGTTTATGCCAACCAGCTCCTGCACCCCTAGGACAATGGTCCATTGCACAGGGTGGAGTGCTTGGCTTAGCTAGCCCTGAAGGTTGTCGAGCTGAAGAGCATCGCACAGAGAATGGCCCTCTCTGAGAGATATGTCGTCCTGCATAAGGGTTTCCTGCCGTATATTCCCTTTCCCAGAAAAATGGCGGAGAGCAGGCCGGATAGGTTCCAGGTGTCATGAGCCTAGGGGCAGATTCCGTGTAAGCCCATTTTAATGTTTCTATTTTGGGAAGTGCGACCTCTATCTTTACCTTCTGAGGGAGTTGCCTTTCTGCAAAGAAGTAAAATTAGGGGGAGATGTAGAAGGCCGCAGCCACATTCTCCATCATCAAGATGGCGCCGACATCCGGCTTCACCACCAGGTGAACGCACACATGTTGGTATCTTTCCACTTCTGTGTCCCCGCCTACTCCCGAGGCATCACCTGGGACTGGGAGCAGCGGACCAATCCAAGAGTGACATGTCCGAAGCAGGGTCTGTTTCCTTTATAAGGGATGGGTTCCATCTTATCTGGGTCCCCGGCCATGTTGGCTTATGCTCTAGCTCCCAAGAGGATTAAAGCCATTCCTGCAGAAGGATCCTAGTGTTCCGCGTGGTTCTTGCAGGCGAGGCCGAGCGCGGGGCAATATAACATAAAATAAAGAACTGGTGAATATTTCCCCCTTGAAATCACAATAATAATAATAATTAATATAAATTATATTCAGACATTTCAATTTTTTCAAATGGCTTTTATATATAATACCTTATTTTCCTCCCCCTTTGCTGACTTAATAAAATAGCATTTATAATAATATAATTACCTTGAACCTGATGTAGCAATGTTGGGAAAGATAGATATTTCAAGTGTCAACAGATTCCAGATAAAACTTATAGCAAAACTGGATATTAGCAAACATGTTGGCCATTAAGATTTGGGGACATTAACACAAAACATGCTAAATGATTTGTCAACTATCATGCACTACTCAGGGCAGAGCTGGGACCAAATCCATGTCCAGAGGTCTAGCTTACTTCACTGCCTGCCACATTAATCATTAAGAAAAGCTGAGAACTTGGCTTATAATGAAGTTAGCATACACACATTTAAACATAGAATGAATTTCAAGCAAAAATTGGGGAAAATGATGCTAATGAGAAAATAATTCTTCCCAAGGATTTTTAAAATCACTTTTTGAAATATTTGAACATTATTTAGAAATATAGGCCAGTTCTTGCTTCTGAAATAAATAATACATAGTCAAAGAAAGTAGCTTTCTTAATATAAAATTTTAGGGTCCCAAAGGCAAGAAAAGGTAGGTAGAAAATCTATTAAACATGAAGACTAAAGGGTTGGAGGGAGTTAGTGGTTAAGAATACTTAGGCTCCCATAGGGAACTAAGTTCAGATCCCAGCTGTTGAATGGAGAGAGGGTCCCTTTGTTCTGTCTGCCCAGCTAGCTTAAACCCGAAATACACCCGAAATAATCACACAAAAATTGTACTAATTAAATCAGTACCTTGACCATTATCTCTAGCCTCTTATTAGCTAACTTCAACATCTTGATTTAACCCATTTCTGTTAATCTGTATATTACCATGTGGCAGTGGTCTACCGAGAGAGATTCAGCATGTCTGTCTCTGGCAGCTCCATGGCAGCTCTCTCTCTTCCCCTCTTCCCAGCATTTAGTTCTGCCTACTCTGTCTACCTAAGTTCTGCCCTATCAGGCCAAGCAGTTTCTTTATTGATTAACCAATGAAAGCAACACATAAACAGAAGGACTTCCTAGACAACCCAACATCCATGTTAGAAGCCAGGCATGGTTTCCCACATGACTCTAATCCCAATACCATGGGAGAAAGAAACAGAAGTGTGGCTTACTGGTTGCCAGCCTAGCCAAAGGGGGGTGATCTCCAGGTTTATTTATGTAGAGACTCTGCCTCAAAGAAATAAGGTGAAGAAGGACAAGGGAATCACTGATATTCTCCTCTGGTCTATGAGCATGAACACAAGTACATGTAGCCCCACATATATGCACATACACCCCCCCACACACACACACAAAATGAAGGTTAAAAATATGGCACAAGTAATGGGTGAAATTAAGAAAGTGAAACTCAATCACTTATATGCCAAACAGCTATATTTCTAAGTGAGAAAAGTTAGGGAATTCTGGGACCAAAATTTTCCATATCTATATTTATATCAATAAAGACATATAGCTATTAACCCAGTAAAGCTGGCAGGAGAACCCAGGAAATTCCATGATGTAATGGTCCTCCTGTGAACTTCTTATGGTCAACAATTTTTGAATTACACAGACACAAGGAGCCACTATTGTCAAGTGGAGACTACAGATAATGCATTATTTGGTCACTGAGATAAAGGAACCATACAGAGCAGTTGCATATTCACCTCAGCCTTCCACCAGGGTCATTATCCCAATCATGGCAGTGAGCAGCAGAACTCAGAAAAGTGAAGTCTTGGTGAGTGTAAATAAAATGCAGTGTTTAAGGTAGAAGACACTGACAGAATCTGCAAAACAGGGTAACATGAAGAAGAAAACTACATAGAGAGGAAAATTCCCAAATCTATAAAGGAGTCTGTTTGATTTCCTGGTTGGGAACTAAGATTAAAAACACACAAACAAGACTGAACAGAACTGAAAGAAAACAACCAAGAGATTTGAGCTGAGTTGGGATTCTAGAACCCACAGGGATGGCAAGATGGCTGCATTCATTCATCTTCTGGAACTCAAAGTACTGAGTTAATGCCTTCCCACAGCACACTAGTATTATTGAATCCACTACAATAAAATATGTAAGTTTTAAAAATTATTTTAGACCTTAATATTTTTATGTATTTATTATTTCAATAATGCTACTTTATTAATTCCTTTTAGAGTTTCATCCTTTGTATCTTTATAATATGGTCATATTTACTCCTCCATCTTCCCCCAGGTACTCCCAGATCCTTTCCTTCTTCCCCACTCTCCTTCCACTTCATAGCCTTTCTTCTGTCTTGTTTTCAGTGGAGACCATCTCACAGCAGATGTCCTGGGCCTCTGACTCTTAGAGTCTCCCCTCCCTACTTTTCCATGATTTCCCTGGGCCACAAATATAGAGACTGTGCTGTAAAGATATCATTTGGGGACTAACACTCCATGGTCAGTTGTTCACTGTATTTTGACCAGTTGTGGCTTTCTGTAATGATTTCAGTCTGTTCTAAAAAGAAGTCTTTTAGATGAAGGCGGAGAATAATCATTAACATTTTAACTGAGGGATTAATTTTCCTCCAAATGATGAACATCTGTACAGTTTTCTAGACAAATGTCATTCACTGTGTCCCATCTAAACTTAAAATTTAAAATTACTGGCATAAAACAACTCGTACAATAAAGAAAGTTCTGGAGGCATCATCATCCCTAACTTTCATCTCTACTATAGAGCTATAGTACTTTAAAAAAAAAAGCTTGGCACTATCATAAAATAAGACACGTGGATCAATAGAACTGAACTGAAGACCCTGATATTAACCCACATACCTATGTACAAGAGTTTTGACAAAGAAGTTTAAATTATTCAATGGAAAAAAGAAACCATGTTCAACAAATTGTACTGGCATAACTGGATGTCAACATGTAGAAGAATACATATCTCTCCCCATGCACAAAACTCAAGTCCAAATGGATCAAAGACCTCAACATAATTCCAGTTACACTGAACCTGGATGAAGAGAAAGTGGGAAGTACCCTTGAATGCATGGGCACAGCAGAACACTTCCTAAATATAATAAGAGATACTGAGAACAACAATCAATAAATGGAATCTCATGAAACTGAGAAGCTTCTGTAAGGCAAAGAACATGGTCACTAAGACAAAATGGCAGCCTATGGAATGAGAAAAGATCTTCACCAACCCCACATTAGACCAAGGATTGATTTCCAAAATATATATTTAAAAAACTCAAGAAACTAGCCTTTTCTTATTTGGTATTTTTTAAAATACCAAATAATCCAATCTAAAAATGAGGTACAAATCTAAACAGAGAATTCTCAACAGGAAAAGCTCAGATGGCCAAAAGACATTTAAGGAACACCAACATTTTTATTCATCATAGAAATGCAAATCAAAACAACTCTGAGATAACATTTTATATCTGTCAGAATGGCTGATGACACCTTATGCTTGAGAAGATGTGGAGTAAGGGGAACACTCCTTCACTGCTAGTGGGAGTGCAAACTTGGGCAGTCACTTTGGAAATCAGAATGATTGTTTCTCAGAAAACTAGGAATCAATATTTAAAGACTTAGCGATACTACTCCTTGGCATATACCTAAAGGATGCACAATCATACTACAAAGACATTTGCTTTATTATGTTCATAGGAACATTTTTTGTAATAGCTAGGACCTGGAAACAACCTAGATTCCCCTCAAACAAAGAATGAATAAGAAAATGAGATACATTAGCACAATGGTGAATTATTTAGCGGTAAAAATCAACGATACCTTGAAATTTTTAGGCAAATGGATGAAACTGAAAAAACAATCCCTGAGAAAGGTAACCCAGACCCAGAAAGACAAGCACAGTATGTACTCACTCATAAATAGATATTAGATATAAAGCAATGGATAACCAGGCTACAATTCGCAATCATAGAGAAGCTAGGTAAAAATGAGGACCCTGGTCAGGTGGTGGTGGTGAACACCTTTAATCCCAGCATTCGGGAGGCAGAGGCAGATGGATCTCTGTGAGTTCGAGGCCAGCCTGTTCTCCAAGAAAGGCTCCAAAGCTACAGGAAAAACCCTATCTCAAATAAATAAATAAATAAATAAATAAATAAATAAATAAATAAATGGAATCTAAGAGGAACACACATGACAGACCCCAGTAGAGAAATAGAATCTCCTGGGTAAACTGGAAATGGAGTAGAAGGGAGGAGATGGAGGATAGGAGCAAGAGGGCTTAAGATGGCTGAGTTGGGGAAGGGATGAAAAAGGAGAGTGATATGGGATTCCCCTCTGTATGCTCTGAAAATGTTTTATCACCATTGGTTAATGAATAAAGCTGTTTTTGTCAATGGCTTATCAGAGCAAAACCAGGTGGGAAATCTGGATAGAGATATATAGAGATATATAGCAGAATCAAGGAGATACCATGTAGCTGCCGAAGGGGAAGGCTATGCAGGAACCTTACCTGGTAGACCACAGTCTTGTGGCAATATAGAATAATAGAAATGGGTTAACTTAAGACATAAGAGTTAGCCAGAAATATGCCTAAGCTATTGGCCAAGTAGTGTTGTAATTAATATAGTTTCCGTGTGATTATTGGGGTCTGGATGGTGGGGAACGAAAGAGCAGTCTCTGTCTACAGGAGAGCAATGAAAGAGATGATGGGCAGTGATGGTGCATGCCTTTATTCCCTGATGTGGGAGTCCCCTCTGTATGTTGTGATTACCATTAATGAATAAAGAAACTGCTTTGGACCTATAGCAAAGCAGAACTTAGCTAGGCGGGAAAAACTAAACTGAATGCTGGGGGGAAGAAGATAGAGTCAGGAGAAGCCATAGAGCTGCTGAAACTTTGCTAGTAGGCCAGGACCTTGTGGTGATACACAGATTAATGGAGATGGGTTAAATTAAGATGTAAGAGTTAGTAAGTTAAAAGCTAGAGCTAATGGGCCAAACAGTGATTAAAATAATATAGTTTCTGTGTGGTTATTTCGGGAGTCTGGGCAGCTTGGAAACAAACAAACAGCCTGCCTCCCTACAACAAATCTCAGCACTCAAGAGGCTGAGGCAGGCTGGTATCTGTGAGTACTGGCCTTGCCTGTAATGGTCATCATAGAACCTACATCCAGTAACTGATGGAAGCAGAAACCATGATCCACAGCCAAGCACTGGGCTGAGCTCTTGTAACTTAGTTGAAGAGAGGTAGCAGGGATCATATAAGCAAGGGTGTGGGGTCAGGATCATGATTGGGAAAACCACAGAGATAGCTCACCAGAACTAGTGGAATCTCATGAACTCTGGACTGATAGCTGGGGGTCCTGCACAGATCGAAATAAGCCCTCTGAATGTGAGTGACAGTTGTGTGTCTTGATCTGTTGGGAGGGGGCTGACAGTGGAACCAAGACGTATCCTGAGTGCAAGAACTGGCTTTTTGGAGCCCATTTCCTATGGTAGGATACCTTACTCAGCCGTGATACAGGCGGGAGAGACTTAGCCGTGCCTCAATTTGTTATACCAGACATTGTTGACTCCAAAGAAGGCCTTACCTCCTCTGAGGAGTGAGTATGGAGTGGAATGGAGAAAGGTTGGGGGCAGGAGAAGGATAGGGAGGGGGAACTGGGACTAGCATGCAAAATTAAAAACATAAAAAAATTTTTTTGACAAAATAAGTTTTGGAAAAAAGACTTTGAAATAATTTACCTATTATATAGATGAAACATTACTATATTCAATTATTATTGGCGCACTTAAAGCTAAAACTTGGGGCTCTGGGCATCCCAACAATGCACTAGTTAAAGAAGTAAGTAACAGTGAAGAAAAAAAAAAGATTTATTCAATGGTTGTACTGTGAAAAGGGAGTAGAGATGTCTTGGACCCTCCAATCCAGCTATGACATGAGGTTTAGGTTTAAAGGGAGGGTTGGAAATACGCATAATTAAGCAAAGCTGTTCAAGGTATGGTACCACCCATCACTGGCACATTATCGTCTGGGCTCCAGTCTGTCCTGCAAGTGGTCTACTAAGTTATCAGAACTCTGGGAAATATCTTCCTTTTCTGGCTAGCATGAGAACCTTGGCCTTTCCCTTCTCCCATCATGCCATTTCTAGGTAAATTTTAATTCTTTTTTAAAATTCTTTTATCATCATTATTATTACTTAAAAAAAATACCAATCCAAATTCCCAGTCTTCTCCCTCCACCTCCACAGACCCTTCCACCCCACCCACCCAACCCTAAAGGAGTATTATGAACCCCATCCTGTGGAAAGTTCAAGGCCCTCCCTACTACGTCTAGGTTGAGCAAGGTTAATTTTGGGGGGTTCCATAGCTTCTATATCTGATAGCAAAAGGGTATCTCTTTAAAACATCTTCTCTCCTCTTAGGAAATTTAAGGTACAATAATAATGTGGAAAAACAGAATTTCATTCTAGAATAAAATTACTAATACAAACACTATGCAAATGGCACTTAAGTTATAGGAAGAAAAACAAAAGTGGTTTATGTAATAGTGAGGTAGAAAATAATTAGACAGTCTACTCGTGCCATTTCTCACTTTTGTATAATAGTATTTATTTAAAAAGTTACTTACATGTGAGAACTTTAATGCCAGCGGTTACAGGACAGAAGGGAGGAAAGATACAGAGATTCATCCACTGATAGCTAAAGACATCAACAAAATACAGTTTCACATCTCTTAAAGTCCGTTAACACCTTGACTTTGATGACAACACAGGTGAGAAATGGCAACCAGACAAGTTGCTCAGTTTCCATCAAAACTTTTCAGACTACGAATTCAGCCAACCCAAAGCAACAACAACGAAAAAACACTTCTCTTTGTTCAGAGACTTTTCTCCAAACCCCAAAGTCCTCAGCACTCTTATATACAGCCAATACAGATTGTAGACTCACGGAAATATTCTTTCTTTCCCCAATTACTATAACAAAAATACTCTTGGACTTTAGCACTTACAGGCGACATACGTCACTGCTGTCGGTATCCTCGCTGGTGTAACTGTGGGAATTCACACCTGGACTGAGCCTTATCTAACCAGCACTTTTAGTCATTCAAACATCCTCAGGCAACTTCAGCCCTAACCATTTTGGTTTAATAATGACATCACCAAGACTCCAGGAGAGAAACTGAGTTTCTTAAATTCAGTGGGTGATGCGTGCAGAATTAGAAGTAGGTTCACTTGATGCATACTTGAAGGCTCTTTTCTCTATACTGCTTGTACCCAGTAATCACCATAAATAACAGAGCCTACAGGAAATGCTGAGGTAGCTCTCGGCTGTACCATTACTGTAAGAGTAAAAATACATAGAAATGATGGCTTCTGTTACTGAAAGTTTGCAGCCAATCTTGAAAATTGATGCATAAAACAAAATTAAATATGATTTCCACAAAATTCCTATGTGTTAGAGATACAGAAGGGATGATTATCTGCAACATTCTATGGAAGTAACTTACATAGATTGACTTTAGTGAAAATATCTCACAAGTCTGGATGATATGTATTACACGAGTACAATCTTTAAAAATCTTTTAATAGTGATTGAATTTATTGAATTCATTGAATAGTGATCTAATGAAACAACATTAGAGAATATTTTAAAAAACAGTGATGTGGATTATTTTCCACAAGATTTCACTTCCTTAAAGATGCCTTGGTGATACGCCTGTGTTTCACTTCTCTTTATTTAAATGGCCAAAATTAAACCAAACAAAAAACACCCCAACTCATATGCAAATCTTGAGCAAAAGCTACATTGTGCATTTTTATTGTGCTGACATAAAGTCAGTGAGACTTTAAATTCGCTACAAGAAAGGACTGCACAGACTGACTCTGTAATGCAGGTTTTATTCCATGCATCTGCATAATCACATACTATTGAAGAACATTTTCACAAAAGATAAAGGATTAAAACCCATTACCAGGAACGCACAACAAATACCCAAATGAACCAACCCTCAAGTCCCAGTGAAGGCACATTTATCCCCAGTGTCCTCAGAATTGCCTTTTCATTCAGCTGCTTGCAATAACCCCCTAATAATTACCCATCTGAAAAAAAAATAAAAACAATTAGAAAACATTGAATCCAACCCTTTGTGCCACTTAGCAGCCTCCTCTTAAGGGGACGTTTTTACATTTCCCCTCCAAGTTCTAGAGGAGCCCTTTCTAGGTCCTTCATCCTGGGAAATCAAAGAGTCATCCTGTGACTACCATTAACATCCTTGAGAACAGTACATCAGGAGCTGGAGGCACTTAGAGTTTGGGGGCATGTGGGTGCCTCTGCTCTTTACCTCCATGGCCAGATTTCAGCACACACCTGTAGTTTTAAAAGACACAGGCAGAAGTAGCACAGTATCATTATTAAGGTGCAATCACACATACTTTATTCCCCTGTGCCTGCAGAATAGCATCTCTTCTCACTGATTACACCCCAAGGATTTATTCTCCTCTGTGAACCCACATCCTTTATCAAGGGAAGGTTCCACGTTCCTCATGCCCCTCACCCAGCTGCTGAAGGCTCTTAACCTTAAAAGTCCCCTGCTAGCAAGCTGTGTACTTACTATCCAAGGGATCAGAAAATATTTGAAAATGTCATCAATAATCAAAGTATCAGAGGACCAAGAAAAATACAATTGGCCCCACAAAATCTTATGACAACCATATGCATCAAATCTAAGCCAGTTTTATCTGCTGTGCAAAGACCTGCTGTTTGCCCCAGAGTCGTTTAGTGTTTTCCTTCTATCGGGATTAGTAATATGACAGCTGTGTTGTGCTCATTAGCTTTCCATTGCTATTCTTGTAAGTACTAGAGATAAGTCAACTTGTAAGCAGAGCAGATTGGTGGGGGGTCAGAGTTGTGGAGGTTTCAGACCACAGTAAAAGTTGGCCTATAGGTTTGGGGATATGGCAAGGCAGTCCACCACAGTCTGTTCAGGCAAGCAAGTTATATCATCAAGGAGAAAAGAAAAGGAAGGTCTTTTTGTACGTAGTAAGGAAGGAAAAGAAGGGGAGCCAAAATTTTCCCCAAGTGCCATAGGCTTGATATCAAGCTTTCATCCTATGGACCTTTAAAAGCTGTACAATGGTAAATGTTCACATTTTCATTATAAAAAGCATCCATGATCACCCCACCCCCATCATTTCATCTAACAAAGCCCACATTTCTTTCCATTTACCAGACACCCATAGGCTTGGTTTCTGGTCACAAACTGTTTCTCACCTTCTAACTCCTGGCCTTGTCTTACTCATTTCTTCAGCAGGATCAGACTTTTACTAAAGGGTTTTTGCCTGCTTTTCAACAGAAATTTGTGCAAATTTGATTCAATAATCAAGCTAGATGAAGCATCCTCTATGAATCTTATTTTACTCTGTTTTGCTGAAACAGTTTCTAGCTTTTTTGTTTGTTTGTTTTTGGAGACAAGTTTTCTCTGTATATCTTTGATAGCTTTGGAGCCTGTCCTGGATCTCACTCTGTACATCAGGCTGGCCTCAAACTGACAGAAATTCACCTACCTCTGTTTCTCAAGTGCTGGAATTAAAGACGTGCCCCACCACCATCTGGCTGATTTCTAGTATTCTTATAGTGCTGTGAATGTGTTGCACTAATTATAAATAAGTTCTTGTGCATAAAACTCCACTGGGATCATCCACCATGTATTTTCCTAACTACTGCCAACGACTTCTACCACTCTCACCATCATAAAAGACAGCCAGCCTTTACCAAACAGTCTGCAATTCTAAAAGATTTCTAGCTAGAAAGGCAATTATTTATTTAAAATACAATAAAGTAGATAAGCTTTACTTCAAAAAACGTGGTTGGTGTTTGTTGAACTTGAAGTCATAGAAGAAAATAAGTTCCAGCTAATAATAATATTAAAAGATTATAAATATCATTAACTAAAGATAATTTGCATTTTTTAAAGTGATGAGCTTAGCCTACCCATGAGCATGCTTACATTTTATATTTTGGGTAGATAGATTTCCTTCAGCCTCCTCAAATTACAGAAAGTGCCAAATGCCTACCTCCTACATCTATGTACACCAAGTGTATATTTGTGTTCCTTCGTAAGGGAAAACATGGAAATTTCATTGCAGCATCACACAGAGCTTTCCAAAGCTTTGGGTACTGATAGAACACAGAAATGAGGAGATTAAAAACTTAGCAATGAAGAAGATTTGCTAATTTTTCAGAGGTCTGGCTGTGGGCAGGAAGATCATGTCACAAAAAAACCTGCATGCTGGTAATGAAATAGAAGATCAGATTTTCAACCTGAGAAAATTATGAATCATCTGTCTATGCAGACACCTTCTTCTCATGAGTGATTTGATTCTTCAGTCACAGGGCAACAAAGTCTGAACTTCGAGATTCAATTGAAATAACCATTCTCCTACACAAAGGAAATCAGGTATCTCACTTGGACAACCAGCCGCTCCTCTTTTCCACAAACAAGGCCTGAGAGTTTTAGGTGGCAAATCACTTACACTTAGGAAAACACAATACTATGCTTGCTTACAAACTTAATGACAGGCAAACCTCAAGGACTTCAAACTCAGGTTTCACTGAGACAAACATTCAAAGCAACCGCCTGAAAATCAGGAGCCTTTCTGAATCCCTAGCCTTCCTCCTCTCCAGGATTTCCTAGGCAGTCCCTTTTTCTCCTCTCCCATCAGCCTCCTCCTCAACTCCCTCCACAGCATCCAAACAGGCTCCTTTCTGAACAACAGCAATCCTTTCTACCTCATTACTCACAGTCTGGTTCTAGGCACTAGGCCAGGCTGTCCTGGCACCCTCTCAACCGGGTATCAGCTGGACTTCCTTGATTTTTATTTAAGAAAGAAGTATATTTCTTTAGTGAGCACACATTAACTGCCAGAAATTAGAAGTACCTGTAAACCTGTTCTTCAACGTGGTGTTAATGAAACTGAGCTTGTAGGTTCTACATGTTTGCAGTTTGGGGATGTGCATTTTTTTTCTTGGATGGAGACTGGCCAGCTCCCCAGAAGCCACAAAGGAGAAGCAAGAAAATGATATGGATACCCAGAGAATGAGAGCCCTTGCTGTATGTTTGAATGAGGGCCTTTGCTGTGTGTTTGAAAGTAACACATCTTTTTTTCCCTTTTCTTTCTTTCTTTCTTTTCTTTTTTTTTTTTTTTTTTTGGCAATAGATTTTTTTTCCCCTGGCAGGTTCTGGAATTCTCTCCTTCAAATATTAATTAGGAAGAGAAATCACTGAAAAATCAACATTTCTTTCCAATGTTTTTCTTAAAATATTGACATAATGCAGAAGGTTCTGTCTGTGGTAAACAAAGTTTTAATGAAGACTCTGAAGACACGGAATTAGCACAACACGCTGACTGACTTCAGTACGGCTTCACTCTATTTCCAGCATAACTTGAGTCAAAAAGTAATCCTGTTTTATCCTGAATCTGTTGTCAGAGAAAAATTGCTGTGAATTTCTCATTCTTCTACACTCTCTTTTCCTTCTGTGATTTTTAAACATTCTTGTAGACATGCTGCATGTCTTGAAGACATGTCTGGAAAATATGCCCCAACCGCCAAAGGTTCATGTGTTGACAGCTGGTCCACCCTAGCTGGTGGAGCTAATCATTCACAGGTGCCTGGATCCTGAAGTTTCTTACCTACTCATTGTAGTACTGTCCTGATGAACTGGTGACATAACGGTGATTTAGAGAGCTGGTGGGAAGTAGGAGGCAGGGCCTGGTGGGAAGATGAAAGTCTGTACGCATCCCTAGAAAGACACGCCATGTTTCTGGGTCCTGTCCAGTCCGTCTCTTTACTTCCTCACCACCACTAGATGAGCTGCCTCCTGTGCTACACCATCCTCTCAGGATGCTTTTCTATCCTGCTGCAATCCCTGAGGACAGAGCAAGTCAACGAGAGGCTGAATCTCTGATGCTGTGAGTCGTAGAGATCTTCCCTCTTTAAACTATGCCCTGTGTGTTTAGCACAGCAAAAAGAGAACCAAGTAACACAGGATTATTGTTCAGGAAAGATATTTATAACTATTGGGCCTTGGTGGTAAATTAAAATATAAAACCATTATTTGCTAAAATAAAAAACTTTCTCAATGCCATTTTGTTTCAACAAATTGTATTCCCTTCTTTTCTTTACTTTTTACTTCATATCAAAACATTAATTCCTATAATATCCTTATTTTAGTTTAGTAAGGAGATGATAAGCATTTACCAGACACTAGTAACAAGTGATACTTGTAGGTTTGTTTTGTTAGAATGCTGGTTATTATCTTTTGAACCTTCAACTATCCAGGACCCTGATTTTCTAATCTGTGAAGAGTGAATCATATGACCTCTGTTGTCTCTCTCTTAGTTGTAAAAGCCTATGATACAAAGTATGTTCTCCCAAGGAGACATGAAGAAACAGCTCTAGCCCGGATACGATACCAATAAACCAAAATAACCATTCCACCAACACCTATTTCTGTAAAATGAGTTTGTAGGGGCTACTCAGAGGAACATGAGTGACTCAGCACCAGAAACTCTCAGCCCAAAGTGGGTGTTGACACACAAAAGCTGCGTCATGGCCCCTAGGGATGTTAACAGCTCCATTGACGTGATCTCAGACCTAGTTGACACTAGATGAGGACTAAATGAACTAGGACACATACATTCACTTCAAAACCATAAAAGGACTTGCAATATCAACTAAAAGCATCAAATGATGGTATATTATCACTGTGTATTATGTAAGTGTAATGTGCTTGATGTTCCCCTTTAAAATCTAAGCCTGAACTAGGGAGATATTTATCTTACCAGGTAACTTGCTATAATATATTCTGCATTTATTAATCTATTAGTTGTCAGGACAAAAAAAGAAGGTGACAAAATCAATTTAAGGGAGAAAGGATTCCTTTCAGCTCACACAATCTATCCTGCCAGAAAAGTTGGTCACATTCCAGGAAACAGAGAGGAGTAAACGTTGGCACCCATCTCTCTCTCTCTCTCCCTCTCTCTCTCTCTCTCTCTCTCTCTCTCTCTCTCTCTCTCTCTCTCTCTCTCTCTCCTGCCCCTTACTTCTTTTTCTCCTTTACATGCAGTCTATGGCCCCAGCCTATGGAACAGTGCCACCTACATTCAGGGTGGGCCTTCTTACTTCAAGGAACACAATCTAGATTATATTTCACAATAGGCATTACCAGAGGCTAGCCTAATTTAGAAAAGACTTCACAGGCATGCTTACAGGCTGACTTAACCCAAAGAATCCCCCACAGTCATGCTGAGAAGCTTATTTCTTACCTAATTCTAGATCATACAAAGTTGACAATAATATCAACCACCAGGACTTTACCTTCCTGTTTGTAGCTTGAAGCAATTGGGTTGCGTAGGGAAACAGGCCTTTCTTTAAGGCGCACTTGCTGATATTGATAGTAAACAAGAAGGCTGTATGTGGGTTTTTATATTCTATATTCTAAGGGCATTTTTGTGCTTCATACTGTTAAATGAAGTCCTGTACCTATACACTGTAAATAACTCAGGAGTTGAACATTGATGATGGTTTTTTGGCTACAAGTTAGACTTTGACCTGGGCAGCACCTTGAGAGGAGTATGAAGCTCGGTGGCCTTGGGAGTATGTGATCAAAGAGATGATGATGAGGGAATATGCAGAAAACAAAGAGGAAGAAAACAGAAGCATCAAACAGACTGAGACAAAGCTGACCATGAGGTCAGAGGGATGGATGACACTAAACTTTGGAATAATGGCCACCTTTGTCCTAATTTCCAGTAAGAGGTGGTACCTGGAGATCAGAAGCAGGCAGATATTTGGGGATGCTGAGGCTCTGTCTTCCCAGGCTGCTGGCGGCTCGGATAAAGCACTGCTTGAAGATGATCCAATGCCTGTCTCTGCTTGTTGGCATTTGTTGTGAAGGGCGACATGAACTCTGTCATTCCTGTTACAACATGTTTTCTGTTTTGCTTCTCTCTCTTTTTATTTTCTGTACTTATTGGTGGTGAATGTTTTTTATAACTTCAAGGATAAAAATGAATTAGAACCCTAATGAAATTTGAGGTCAAATAACATTATAATATTTTCAGTCTCCTGTTTATTCTTGCCTCAGATGTCTCAGGTTACCCTCATTAATAATCATAAACATGCTGTAGACTACAAGGGCAGTGACAGTCTATGCAGGGTGATATTTCATATTTTAGCCGCAGCTGTTTGTTAGCTGTGTGCTTCAGAAGAAAATGATTAGACATTTAGTTTTCCTGCCTCAGTCTTGGTACAAATAAAGACAATGTAAACTGTGTGGTTGCAATTTACTAATACTGTAAAATGTACATGTGAGGGTTAAACTTGACTGGATCTAGAATAACCTAGAAAGCAAATCTCTGGGCATGTCTCTGAGGAATTTTCTAGATTGTGTCAACTGAAGTAGGAAGATGTCCCTAACTGTTGGTGTTATCATCCCAGGGCTGGGGTCTCAGAATGCACAAGAAGGAGAACATAAACAAACCACAACATCTACCTCTCTTTCCCCTCATGTAAACCAGTGTGGCCAGCTGCCTCTGCTCCTGCCATCATGTTTTCTCTGCCACTGTAGGCAAAATCCACAAACTGAACAAAACAGGTAGGCTGCATACTAGATGTCCAAATAGACTCCTTCTTCCTTAGAATGTTTTTGTCCTAGTATTTTGTCACAGCGAGGGGAAAGTACCCTAGACAGTACCCTACTATATGAAAGAAGCACACAACAAAGCAGCTCAATTATTTTGTGAAACATTTCTGGAGGCTATGGCAGACAAAGTCAAAGTTTGATGTGGGATTCCCCTCTGTATGCTGTATATGTTTTATTGCCATTGGTTAATAAAGAAATTGCTTTGGCCTATTGCAAGGCAGAATATAGCAAGGCAAAATAGCAAGGCAGAAAATCCAAGCAGAGATAGAGCAGGAAAGAAGGCGGTGTCAGAGAGACGCCATGTAGCTGCCAAAGGAAAAAGATGTCAGAGGCTTACCGGTAAGCTAAAGCCTTGTGGCAATACACAGATTAGTAGGAATGGGTTAATTTAAGATATAATAGCTAGATAGAAATACACCTGAGCCATCGGCCAAACAATGTTATAATTAATATAGCTTCTGTATGATTATTCAGGTCAGGGTGGTCAGGAAAAAGAAAGCACAATCTCCATTTACAATAGTTAGATTGCATTAACTCACATTGATCAAAAAGTATTTAAAAATAAAAAACAAACACATTTTTAAGAAAATTATCATAGTTACTGATTATAAATGCAGTTTTAGACATGAGTATTTTACACTTGGTCCTGTAAAATAAATCATTATACTGATCTGCATAACAGCTGAAGTTTGAAGATACCAAAGTCTGTTGGTCTAGGTTGGCATCTAAGCATTTAATTCCTAGCATGCTTACCCTCACTAAACCTCATAGGTTAGTTAGGTGATGTACATATAAAGTACTCACCAAAGAGAAAACACTTGGCAATGAACCAACATGTGTGTCATTATCCCTATGTTGCTCATTTTGAAAGATTATCCAAGTAGATAGCTATATGCATGCACATATAATAAAGTAACACAATTTGGTTATGCTTCTGAGTAAGTGTTAACATTGTTTGCTCTGTATCACAAAGCAATTCTGTCATTGTTTTAGTTAAACAGAGCACAGTACATGGTTCAAATCTTCTAGTTTAAAGTTGTAAAGATACTGGATTTCCAGAGAGCATCCTCCTAGACTACTTCTAACACTGGGCATGGCACTGCAGTCATGGCAGGGGTCCAGTGGCTGGCAGCTGGACACGATGGTGCTGAATATAAAACACATTCAAGATTCCACAGTAACGGGTTCTAGTTGCCCGAAGTAGTGTCATCTGTTGGTTCAAATAAAAATATTTAAACAGCATTCCTTCCTAAGAAGTAGTATGAGCCTCTCAAGATTTTTGCCATCCTTACATGGCAAAATGGTTATAATGCAAGCCTCCTCATGACTGAACAACAAATCTTGACAGAAGTTTCTGAGAAAATTTCAAAATTTGCAATAATGATTTTAATTCTCAAAATCTGATATCCACCTAGATCATCAGACTTAGCAAAGGAATTTGTGGAAAATTACAAGCACTATTTGAAAAAAATTACACAAACCTTTTTGGTTATTCAAATTTCATAAATAATTAACCTGTATTATACTTCTAGTGTTATTCAAGAAGAAAAGAAGTTATCTCTTTATGTTGATCTCATACGTGTGTTTCCAAGAAAACATGATAAAAATCATGATTCACTGGTGTGTTCTAAAAACTCATTTTTAAAACACAGATGTTAGTTCTAGTATAGCTAAGACATGTGGGATAGGTTATCTGCTTAACCAGGCACATTCAATATCCAATGAGTATACACTGATTCCCTGCCATTGAAGGCTTAGACAGCAGTTGCAGATGCAAATAGAATGAAGAGCTAAAATTAGCTCCTTGAACTCATAAACTCAATCAGCAAAGAACACACATATAGATAAACACATACACACACACACACACACACACACACACACTGTATAAGACAGAGAATCATGAGCTGTAATAGAGAAATAACCTAAGGAGCTCAAATGAAGGAAGCATCATCTTTAGCTGTCTTACAGAGTAGTCTTTGGGCTAAAAGTCTTGAAGATTGGCATGATTTTATTAGGTTCCTTTTTTAAAAACCATTATCTGCAATGGGATGCTAATTTTGACCTTTGTTTCTTCAGATAGTACTAGACGCATATTTGTTATTATCTGGTAGGTGGTAGAAACTGAAGATAGAAATACAGATCAATTCTTGTTATCAAGAAACTCAATCGAGATTAATGAATGATACAAAGAAGTGGAAAGATATGTATGTGTGTCGGGTAGGGCTTGGGACTGTAGCTACCCAGGGAAAGTGGCGCTGGCGGAGAAATGATGAGCTTCTCCAAGATGAACTTAAGATGACTCAAGTGAACTGCTACAGGCTGAAGGCTTAATTTCTTGTATGTTCTATTGATCCATAGCTCCCCAAGCTAAAAGAGAATACGGCAACACAGCCTAAGAAATGTGAGGTTAGCAGAACTAGGAAGCAAACTGCCTCGCAGAAAGAGCCAAAATGTCACAATGAATTAAAATCCATGTGTGTGTGTGTGTGTGTGTGTGTGTGTGTGTGTGTTGTAATAGAATAAATGAGTTATTCGTTAACTTTTTTCTAAAACCTTTGTAGTGACTTTAGTCATTGGGATACAAAGTAATCATACCACAAAGGGCTACTGTGTTAGCATTCAAATAGATACAGAAAATAATATGTCAAAACAGTAAGCAAAGGTATTCCTGTATACAAGGTTAGACAAGATCTAATTAAACTGCTTCTAAATCATCACCCAGTGATATATTGTTTACTGAATAATTCTGAGCCATCATTTTGTAGTTTTTTACAACTTGGAATTTTATATACAAAATCATAAAAAAATCACATAATATCCCACTATTGTGAGAATAATAACATACATTTGGTTAATTATTTACAATCTTTTAAAATGTGTTTTTCTCTTAATGAGACTCAGATAATCATCGTAATTCCAAATTTTGGTTATATATCATAATTTTGATTATATATCAACATGTAAAATAATTATATATCATATAATTATTTTTAAATATTTTGTGACTATAACAAGAATATATTCCATTTTAGCAGTTCTAATAATGGAATATTACACAGCAGTGTTTTTCTTTTTCACATTTGTTGGTCAAGTTCCTATAGATTTTCTAGGGAAATAGAAGTTCCAACCTGTGGTCACTCAGTCCATGTATTTTCAGATGATTAGAGTCTGGACATCATGGAAGGGAACTGGACTAGGGCAAAGCTGCCCACCTATGACAACCAGGGAGAGAGATAGAGATTTCAGGTCTTGATATTATCTTCTGGGGCATGCACATATTGAAATGCTTCTTCTAATTATCTCTCGATTTCCACTACCTACCCAAAATGTCACAGCCTAAGGACAAAAAGTCTTTGGGAATTTTCAGTATCCCAATAGCACACCTTGGTGACGAGGCCAGCACTGGTTTACTAGATAGACAATTCATAGAAGTTTGCATGTAAAAGTCCTCACCAGGGGACTGAGAGATCACTCAATGATTGAGAGCACTTGCCGCTCTTGCAGAGGACCAGTATCGGCGAATCAATCCCACACCAGTTATGTTTTAAGGGGTTATTTATTTTGGGGGGTAAAACTTACATACACCATAAACCGTCAGGAAGGGAGCCTAGTCGCTGGAGCAGGAGCCGGGACCAAGCACCGGAACCAAGAGAGCCTGATCCAGATCTGCTTCTCTTTTTAAAAGAGAAATATACCACGCCCCAGTGGGCTGGTATTTCAGCAGCTATTGGCTGACGGAGCGGAAGTCGCTCCCCGCTGCACTGTGGGCTCGTATTTCAGCGACTATTGGTTGAGGCAGCAGAAGTTACTCCCACAACAGACCAGGCTTCAGTCTTTAGTACCCATATCGTGGCTCACCAGCATCTGTACCTCCACATCAAAGAAACCTGATACTCTCTTCTGGTCTCTGTGAGCACTTGGTTCACAGATACACATGAAGGCAAAACATTTATTAAAAAGTAAATGCCCTCTGCAATATGAACTTACAGAGGCTGAGGCAGCACACACAGGGCCTGTTTAGGTCTGCACCAGATGAGGCTATAGAGCTGGAAGGAGAAGTGGACACATGCCTCCATCCCTAGTCCAGAGCAATCTCCAATTGAAAGTCACTTGCAAATGAAAACTTAGTTTTCTCCAAGGGAATCTCACTAGGGAAACAAACTGTTTGTGATGTATTTGTATTTGCTGCATGTCCAGCAGCAGAAGGCTGCAGAAAACAAACTCAGCATGATCATTGGAGGTTCCTTGCTTCATCATGTTGTGCTAGGGCTTTTCTTTTAAAAAAAGGTTTATCTTATATTTTATATGTATATAAATATACATTATATATTTATATACAATATACACATAATATATATTATATAGGTAAAAAGAAATATACACACAGCTCCTTTGTGTAAATATTATAACTTCCAGTTTAGTGCTTTTATAGGATTTCCAAGTATGTGACAAAGGGGTCTCTGTTTCTTGTGCCTTCTGTTGGGATCTTTTCCTTCTGTTTGTTTGTTTTGTTCAAATCTGATGTGGTAGTTTTTGTTTTATCATACTTTTTTATCTTACTGTTATCCCTCAGAAGCCTCCTTGTTTTTTAAAGAGAGTCAGAAAGGGTGTGGCTCCAGAGGGAGAGGAGGTAGGGAGGAACTGGGAGGGGTAGAGGGAGGTGAACCATAATCAGGATATATATGTGAGGATAAACAGCCTATTTATAATGAAAGGGAAGATTGTTAAAAACTGGAAAAAATAAAAACTATCCTCATTAGCCCCACAGAGTAAGACTAGAGCAATAAAAACAATAAAATGTAACTGAAGTCCTTTCTTTGTCTTTGCATGCTTGCTAATTACTGTTCAATGAATGTATCTACGATTTCAAGGCACTCTACGTCCTAGGTGGCATTAGATGTCACAAATTGACCCAACCTAGGGTCACCTGCAACAGAGTCTCAAAAGAGTAATCATCTTTATTTGGCTGCTCTATATTAATTGCTAATCGATACAGGCAGGACCACTCCCAATGCAGGCTGTCCTTTCCATGGTCATGTGATCCAGGGCTATATAAGAAAGCTAAGAAAATAAGCCTCAGACCAAGCCAGCAAGCAGACTTCCTCCATAGTTTTTGCTTCAAGTCCCTGCCCCATTTTTATTCAGTGATGGACTACGCCCTGAAAGGGTAAACCACATAACCCTTTCCTCCTCTCAGTCCTCTGAGCAGCTTTGGGTCAGGGGGTTTGCCACAGCAATGGGAACAAAACTGAAGCTAGAAGACTGCATGATGTGCTCAGGTCACAATGCCAAGTAGGCCATGCATGACCTGGATCCCCCAGAGAGACTGTTGAAATTTCTGGCATACAGTAAGGTTTGTATCAAGGCCATTTCCCTCCAGGATGTGCTCCGTGCCACCCGTGTGTGTGTGTGTGTGTGTGTGTGTGTGTGTGTGTGTGTGTGATCTGTGTGTATGTGTATGTGTTTGTGTGTGTGTATGTGTGTGTATGTGTGTGATCTGTGTGTGTGTATGATCTGTGTGTGTGTATGTGTGTGTGTATGTGTGTGTGTATGTGTGTGATCTGTGTGTGTGTGTGTGTATGATCTGTGTGTGTGTGTGTGTATGTGTGTGTGTGTGTGTGTGTGTGTGTGATCTGTGTGTGTTTCTCTGATGCTCTCAGGATTTTCACAACAACTTTACAACTGATGAAAATTTAGTGCAACTCTGTACCATGAAGGACCCTTCAATAAACCCTTAGGCAGGCAAATGAGGAATAAAATAAAATACATAGGAAAGATGGTAGAGCATAAAAAAGACTTAGAAATAAAACAGAAGAGAAGCGGAATAAGGAGAAAGAGGAGTAAACCTTATACTTATGATAGAGAAAGGCAGAGGCTTGAGACATCCCCACAGGCACAGCAGGCTGCCTGTCTTTGTGATCAGTCTTTTAAGTTAAGTTTGGGGTATACCAGCAGACCTAGCTCATTGCCTTGCGCATATAGGCACATGTCCACACATAGCAAATATTTTATGAAATGAGTGAAAGAGGATAGGAACCCAAGGCATTTTAAATTACTTAGAAGCCGACTTTCAAAGAAAACCCGGCATGAACCGTGCTGCTGCCAATGAATCCAGTCTGTTGTGAAGCCAGCATCCCAATGGAACCTTTCATCTCTAATTCCCTTGTAAGCTTTGAAATCTTAAAATCAACTTTTCTACATGAGGATTACTCAAAAAATTATAAGCACAATGCTGTTTCAGTAAGAAATACCTTGCTGCTGCTACTAAAACACAGGTTGCCATCCAGAGGAAAATCACTTTAACTAAAGAAGAACTGGGTAGAAAGAGGATTCCCCTGGCAGGTAGGACGTATGTGCTGCTTGATTGATGTATCTATTTGTCTGGGACATGGTACACCCAGACTAAACATTACCACTCTGTTTAATCTCAAGGGAGTTTCTGGATGAGGCTAATATAGGACCCATGGGCTCTAAAGAAAATGACATTCCCCATTGCAGACAGGTAATGCCTCGTCTACCCACAGAGGATCTAAGCAGAACAAAAGATGTAGGAAAAGAAAATGAAGCTCCCTGCCTGGTAATTCTCCTAACCTGAGCAAGTTACCATGGCTTTTAACTGGTCATGGCTCCAGTCAATTCCATAATTATATGAGCTAGTTACTTAAAGCAAATCAGATAGACAGACAGACAGACACATAGATAGATGAAGTAGATAGCCAAACAGAGATAATCTAGCTGGTCTTATTCTGTAGGAAATCCTGATTAATATACTATATTACCTATTAATTTTCATTTAAATCATAAAATGCCTAATGAAAACATATTAGCCAGAAGTTTTCACAATAATGCCCTATGCTCAATTTTCATTAGAAAGAAATTGTAGTGTAAAGACAAATAGATAACAACAGAAATGATCATAAAATATTCTTAGAAAATGTAAAAGTAAGTGAAAAAAATAACAAAACTTAAAGCCCAAACTCCACATACTGCTCGGATGTGAGGGCATATAAGACATCTGGACAAGGAAATGACAAAGAACTAGTGGAGCTCTAGGCCATGCTGTACCCTCACAAATGTCTATAATCCATCCACACCCAGTTTGGGAAATAGTGAAGAGCAATCACATTTGTGGACAAAGAAATTGTGAGTTCTTATCCAGAAAGAACACATATAATGGAATGTAAAATGGACTACAGTGGGGAGATCCTGGAATTCTGGAACCAATGTATCAGAAGAAAGAAGAACAAATGTTGGAGTCTGGGAGGTTTTAATGGTTTTCCATTCATTTTTCTCTGTTCAAGTATCTAAGGCAACTGAAACCTTAAAGGGAGAAGGAGTTGGAAACAAAGCAGCATTAAAGAGCATGACATTACGGCATGGCAGAACTCACTTCCTGACAAAGAAATCTAGCATTGCACTTACACGGTGCTCTAATATTTAGTATGTAAATGGAACAGAGGCAGAAACAATATGAAGTTAGGCTCTATGCTGGGACTAATTTAAAGCAGGGGAAAGGGACAGAGCAGACGGAGAACTTGGGTGGCAGAGTGGAGTATTCCTCTCTAAAACATAGCATCTCCCTGCACTCCGTGGGCAGTGAATGGTAGGCCCCCATTTTGCATGTTCTTCTCATTGAACTCATTCTTTATAGTGTTAGAACATCCCTAGTATGAATTGATAGGCAGATCTCTCCCCCAGCAAAAATATTTATTTGACTTTATGATTTTACACAGCAACCAGGATGTTTATATAGAACAGAAAATTATTCTGTGATAGTCTAGAAGGGAAGTGTAGCATTGTAGGTTTGCTAAGTCTGAAGTCATCTTGTACTATGCATTTTATTATTATTTTGTCTTCCGTTAAAACATCTTTAATTTTCTTTAAAAAATTCTGAAGCTCATAAAATCTATTCTTTAGAAAAAGTCTTAGTAATACTTGGCCATTAGGCCAATAAAATGCATTAATATGCATTGCTCATGCAGCCACTGGGCATAATTCCATTTGATGGGGCCACAGGAGGCAGAACAGAGAAAGAGATGGTGTAAGAGGATATCACATACACAGTGCACTTACAGTTTCTAATAACCTCATTGTAAAAAAGTATTTTAAGATTGCAATGCTTCCTTAAGTCACAAAATAAACCTAGTGGGCCACAGTAAGCCCTTTTTAAAGATAAAAGTGGTAGAATAGAACAAAACAAAGTTCAGTACATATGTAGGGATAAGTTTAGAGTAACTTTTCTTTTTTTCTGCATAAATACATAGACTAATTCATGTCTTTGATCCCCACCCAGGGATGTAAGAAGCAAATCAAAGCCTTTGCTCTGATGCACCACTTTCATGCTCCCACTTTCACAGTGGTGGCTAGCATCTGCTTTCACAGCAGATTGATTTCCTCGGGAGGCATTGCTTTCTGTGAATGAGTACAGTCCAGCTGTGGTGAAAACCCCAAACCTTGCTTCCCAGCATAGACGCTGGGGAGGATCACATTTGTCAAACTGATACTTTCTCCTGAGACTTCGATGCAAGAACAAGAACAGTGGCACAAGGAGGAAAAACAGAAATAAACCACATCGTAAATGAAGCAAACAGAACACGTTATTTAAGCTGTGAAATCATTTCTATATTATGGCTGCCATGGGTCTTTGATCACCAACCAGTTCACAACGGATATTTTCAGTCCTGATTTCCCCCTTTTAATCCATTTTTCTACCTTACACACTCAGAATCAAGGAAACGTAATTTTATATGTTCTAACCTAAACCCTGTGATGTGTGGTTTTCTTTTTCAGTTTTTCTAATGAGAAAAATTAGATTCATGGTGGTTTGGTCATTTTGCCAAATGTGACGTCACAGATGTGCACCGATGTGCAATTCAACTGTTCTTCCACTGACCGGTGCACACCAGGCTGTCAATGGCCAACAATCACATACTTCACAAGCAAAATGCTTGCATGCTGACAATATGTCAGGGAATTCTTCTTTTTTTATTTGGAGGAATCAAAATCAATACTTTCTATTAAATTCAAAAGGAGCTTCAGTAGTCTTGAGACTCTACAGAAGGTTTTAAGGTTATGCATGGTGGGAAGAAATATGGTTTAGACTGCTTTGCTGATATTTTCATTCTACTAAAATTGCTTCACCTTTTTGCCAATAAACTAGAGTTCTGAAACTCTTAAAATGTACAAAATGAAGGTGGAAATCTTAGGAGGAATGCTCCAAAATACATCAATATCAAGAAGAAATGGATAGGGTAATTCAGCTGGACATTTTAGCAACAAGAAAATCAGCTCCTGAATTCTGAGTTTTAACTCAACGTATACTCGTCCATATGTATACATATACACAAACACATAGATGCATACACATATACATACACAAACTGTAAATACATACAAATAAATAAATACACATTCAAATGTGCATAAATACACATGCATAAATACATATACACACATCTACACAATACAAACAAACACACATACACAAATAAAAATATCCACCTTTATAAAGCCAAAATGGTAAGAAAAATACATAGCTAATAAATACATAAAATGTACAACATAAATTTCATTAAGACGCAAACATGGCAAGGAGAAAGGGAAGCATCAGGAGGAAACTGGTCAGGGAATGTTTCTCTGTGGTACATTTGAGAAAAAGTATATAGAGTCTCAACACAATGAAACCTGAGAACACCTGACAAAAATTTCAGGCAGAGGAAACAGAAATTTGAAATGTTCTAGGACAGGGTTTAAGAAGAAGAGAACAGAGCCAGGAGGTGGTGGTCCAAGTACAGCCTGGTCTACAGAGTGAGTTCCATGACAACCAGGTTATATGGGATTTCCCTGGGCACTGAGCAGCAGCCTGCTGCATCTGAGCACCAACTAGAGCCACAGGCAGGAGAGTCAGTGGTCAATGTGCCACACAGCTGGTGATCCAATCCCCAAAAGAGTAAATTGGGCTCCACATTGGGTGCCAGATGATGATGGAAGTTACAAAATAATCTCACAATGTTCACTATGCATTTTTAAATGATTTTATTGAGCTATACATTTTTTCTCTGCTCCCCTCCCCTTAACCCCCTCCCCTGGTCCCCATGCTCCCAATTTACTCAGGAGATCTTGTCTTTTACTATCTCCCATGTAGATTAGATCCATGTATGTCTCTCTTAGGGTCCTCATTGTTGTCTAGGTTCTCTGGGATTGTGATTATAGGCTAGTTTTCTTCCCTTTATATTTAAAAACCACTTATGAGTGAGTACATATGATAATTGTCTTCCTGGGTCTACATTACCTCACTCAATATGATGTTTTCAAGCTCCATCCATTTGCCTGCAAATTTCAAGGTATCATTATTTTCTCTGCTGTGTAGTACGCCATTGTGTAAATGTACCACATTTTCCTTATCCATTCTTTGGCTGGGGGACATTTAGGTTATTTTCATGTTCTGGCTATGACAAACAGTGCTGCACTGAACATAGTTGAACACATGTCCTTGTGGTACAATTGAGCATTCTTTGGATATATACCCAAAAGTGGTATTGCTGAATTTTGAGAAAGGTTGTTTCCTAATTTTCTGAGAAATCGCCATACAGATATCCAAAGGGGCCGTACCAGCTTACACTCCAACCCACAATGCAGGAATGTTCCCTTTACCCCACATCCTCACCAGCTTAAGTTGTCATCAGTGTTTTGGATCTTGGCCATTCTTACAGGTGTAAGATGAAATCTCAGAGGAGTTGTTCTGATTTTCATTTCTCTGATGGCTAAGGATATTGAGCATTTCCTTAAGTGTCTTTCAGCCTTTTTAGATTCTTCTGTTGAGAGTTTTCTAGTTAGGTCTGCACTCCATTTTTTACTGAGTTATTTGTTCTTTTGATGATCAATTTCTTGAGTTCTTTGTATATTTTTGGAGATCAGACCTCTTTCTGTTGTTGGGTTGGTGAAGACATCCCTTCAGGACAAAGTTCTTGGAAAGAGCATGGATACAGGAAACAAACCTAAACGTAATAAAGGCAATATACAGCAAGCCAACAGCCAACATTCAAACTAAATGGAGAGAAACCCACAGTGATCCCACTGAAATCAGGAACAAGGCAAGGTTATCTACTCTCTCCATATCTATTCCATATAGTTCTTGAGGTCCTAGCTGGAGCAATAAGACAACAAAAGGGGATATAAGGAATACAAATTGGAAAAGAAGAAGTCAAACTCTCACTGTTTGCTGATGATATGATAGTTTACATAAACGAACCCAGAAATTCTACCAAGGAACTTCTACAACTCAAAAAAACTTTCAGTAATGTAGAAAGATACAAGATTAACTCAAAAAAAGTCAGTAGCCCTCCTTAACACAGATGATAAATGGGCTGAGAAAGAAACTGGAAAAACATTACCCTTCACAGTAGCCACAAACAACATAAAATATCTAACCAATCTAATTCTAAGTAAACAAGTAAAAGACTTATATGACAAGAACTTTAAACCTTTGAAAAAAGAAATTGAAGAAGACACTGCTTTGCATTTTATGAAGTAGTCCTGCAAAAAAAAAAAGGATTTCAGATACACAATAGGACAGATTCAGACATGAAAGACCTCTAAAAGAGGCACGGTGTATTTTCAAAAACATACATAGGCTTGGGAAAGAGAAGTAAAAGTAAAGAGACAGTAAATGTAATATAGAAGAGTACAGGTAGTTATAGATTAAAGGAGTAAAGATAATAAAATAAATATTAAAATGTAATACTGTAAAAACAAATAAGCCACATAAAGATAGAATATATACAGAAAGTCTTCATTATATATATTATTGTGGTTTTTTTTTGCATTTCTTGACTACAGAGAGATATTTAATTCTGGGGACTGCTAATCTAAAGCAACATATATGTTTTAAAGGTTTCTTGACTTCAAAATTTGAGTCTAATGATATGTTGCTTTGGAAAAGATGTTCTCTTTTGTTTCCACAGAGGATGAGAACTTGTGGAATCCTTGCAGATAAATGTGGTTTGATGGACCAAGACCAACTGAAAGGTCTCCATGAAAACCCCACAAAAAGAAAATACTTTGCCCAACAAAACGCAAGAAGCAGTTTGAAGAGAACTATTCCCAAATTCCTTAAATGATTCTGGAGGGTTTCCCAGGCCCAAGGAAAGGTCCCCAGATTGTTCTCTGGACAGAGGAGAGGGTGCCTGAACCGGCCTTGGCCCATAACCATACTGATGAATATTTTGCTTATCACCATAGAACCTTCATCTGGCGATGGATGGAGATAGAGACAGAGACCCACATTGGAACACTGGACTTAACTCCCTAGGTCCAAACGAGAAGCAGAAGGAAAGAGAACGTGAGCAAAGAAGGCAAGACCAGAGGAAACCTTCATCCGACGATGGATGCCAATACAGACAGACAGAGACCCACATTGGAGCACCAGACTGAGCCCCCCAAGGTCCAAATGAGGAGCAGAAGGAGGAAGAACATGAAAAAGGAAATCAGGACTGCGAGGGGTGCGATCACCCACTGATACAAGGGGACTGATCTAAGGAGAGTTCACCAAGGCCAGTTGGACTGGGACTGAACGAGCATGTGATCCAACCTGATTCTCTGAATGTAGCTGGCCCGGAGTCTTTCTGAAAAGCCATTGACAATGACTCTGGGACTTGTTTCCTTTGCATATACTGGATTTTTGGGATCCAGTCTGCTTGGATACTCACCTTCCTGGACCTGGAGGGAGGGGGGAGGAATTTGAACTTCTCACAGGGCAGGAAACCCTGACTGCTCTTAGGGATGGAGAAGGAGGAGGAGAGGGCATGGGGGGAGTAGGAGGGTGTTGGGAGGAGGGGCGGAAATAGAAACTTTTATAATTTAATAAACTTTGAAAAAAATATGATGTACAATTAAGAAAAAAGGTTAATATAGAGTCATCTATAATAGTAAGCTTGTAATCATGTTAGTTAGCTTTTCTAGTTGTATAGAGATATAGTGCCGATGGATATGAATTCTTTAAATCTTTCAAAGACCTATTGAATATGGTATTTAAATTGTTTTAAGAAGTTAGAACTTTTCATAACAATGAGACTAATCTGCTTCTGGCAGCACCAATTTACTTCAAGAGGATAATGGGCATCAAAGAGGCTCCTTATAGAGTTTGTTCGCCATTTGAGCAAGAAACTGCTTGATGTTATGTTGTATAAACTGGATATGTAGGACCTACAGAAAACTGACTGCTGATCTTTCCTAAAGAAGGTAAGTTGGTCTTTCAGGGTTCCTGCTTAATGAAAGAGACTGTCAAACATTCCTTCTGCAGGACATAGAAGAAAGTGACTGACAAATTGCCGATATAGGTGAAGCGGTCTTTGAAATTTTTTGCTTAGTGGAAAAGTCTGCTGGATACTATGAGCCAATATGCTGAAGATAGTTACCCCAAAGATACAGAAGAACTTTGGGTGACTATCCAGGTAGCAAGAGAGCTCTGTCAATTCTGGAGTTTTGGAACTTGCTTATAATACACTTCCTGTTTACTTAGGTAATATTATATCCTTCTGAAGTCTTTGAAATTGAAGAATAGATAGTTATAATTATAGTTTTTGTTAGTTATGATAAAAGATAAAGTAGATGTAAATATTGTAACTGTAATTTTTGCTTGATACCCTTTTTGTTATATATAATTTTACTATGTTAAAGTTAAAACCTTTCTTTTTATTTAGACATAAAGGGGGAGGTGTTATTGGAGTCCTCTCTGTATGTTGTGATTACCATTGATTAATAAAGAAACTGGTTTGGGCCTATAGCAGGACAGAACAGAATTAGATGGGGAAAACTAAACTGAATTCTGGGAGAAAGAAGGCAGAGTCATTGAGACACCATGGAGCTGCCAGAAGGAAAAGACGTGAGCTGCCAGCTGGAAACTTGCTAGTAGGCCAAGAGCCTTGTGATAAAATATAAAAGAATGGAGATGGGTTAATTGCTAGCTAGCAATACACTTAAGCTATTGGCCAAACAATACTGCAAATAATAAAGTTTCTGAGTTATTATTTCAGGACTTTGGGCAGCTGGGAAATGAAAAAGCAGCCTCCTTACTACAGTCAGGCAGGACCATTTCACAGAGAAACCTGGTCTCAAAAAATAAAAGAAGAGAGAGAACAACCAATATCAGACTTAAAAGATGGAGTTAAAGAAGGCCAGACAGTAGAGAATTGTTAGTGATCTTTGAAGAAGTTGAAGTAGAAAATAGATGTGATTTTAATTGATTAAAAGGTTCATATTCCATGAATTCTGCCTTCATCCATGTGCCTGAAACAAATGCTGAGACTGTGTTAAGCAAGATGTCTTCATCTTCATGTATCACTTCCACACACCTGTGACAGCATACCTGCTTAAACCTAAGATAATTTCCATCCACAGCTCACCAGATACCCACTGCTAGTTCATCTCTCCCTTCCAGTGTTTAAATGTTAGGGCCCAGAGAGCTTGGAAGGAAATAATACATGACCTCTTTTTATCCAGGGCTATCCTACTGTGAATTCTAACACTGACATTTGAAAATAGAATTAAAGCTGCTACCAGTGCAGCAAAAGGATCTCCTGGTTAGAAGTGCAAGGGACTGGGGATCAGGAAGTCTATTATACACACTGAACTTTAGGTATTTATACCAATTGAAATTCCAGCAAGAGGAAGCAAGACTAACAAACATGAGGTAGGAATGCGGATACTTGATGGCGGGAGGACTGAAAAAGGCAGTATTACAACGGATATTTATGGTTTCAATATAGGTATTTCCCTCTCCGAAATCATCTCAATTGTCCTATTTGGAAAGAGACAGATGGCCCTTACAGGTTCCACTTGAGCTTATTTTATGTTCTTCCAAGGACTTTGTGTGTGAGCCTAAAAATTTGAGAAACTTGAACCATTACTTCATTAATCAAAGAACTGTGTCTGGAGTGAAAACTAAAAATTTAGAAAATAAAAGTTCTTGAAGACAGTTGTGATAAATCATCCCATTTGTGCTGTTGAACAATCTTGTTCTCTGGGAATATTTGTTGCTCTCATTGGTTTAATAAAGGGCTAAGTGGCCAACAGCTAGGCAGGTAGAGGTAAGGCAGGACTTGCAGACAAAAAGAAAGTTTAAGAATGAAGAGGGTGGAGTTGCAAGTCAGACAGAGAGGAAGCAGAAGATAAACATGCAGTACTGAAAGAACAGTACTGTCGTGAGGTAGAACATAGATAAGAAATATGGATCAATTTATGTTGTAAGAGGTAGTTAGTAATAAGCCTGAGCTACTGGTCAGGCATTTATAATTAAAAATAAGTTTCTGTGTTGTTATTTGGGGGAGTCAGCAGTCCCTACAAAACTCCACCTACACATCTGTCTCTTTAAACTGATAAAAATGGGAAATGATTGTCCTTTCCCTCAGTTTTGTGTAATTTCTTAGTCCCCATCTATCCAAACATTTCCTAGGATGAGTTCTTCAACTCTGTTGGCTTCATAAATATCATGTCACTGGACCTGCATGGAAAAGCTTGGCAAGAGCACATCAGAGTGGGTCCTTGGAACCAGTTTGGCTGTGTTTCATTCTTTCCTTCTCCATAACTCAGTTTCTTCCCTCAGAAAAGGATAAAGATATACTTCACACAGTATTATACCAATTAAATAATAAAGTGGCCAAACAATACCTGTAACACCATAAGAACACAGTGAAAATATTAAATATGTATAAAACATAGAATTTCTAGCATAACCAGAATATCTGTGCCTATAGTGAATAGACACATAAATTCATTGTGTCTGACAATGAACAAATATACTGAGCTGTTTGTACATTTTTGATCTGTCTCATATTGATCAATGACTCAATTCCTTATCTTAACAGTCACTCATTCTGCTTTTTTAAATCATTGCAACTCAAGTCATTCAGGAGCCCAACCCTCTTAGCACCAACAAGGTGTTGTAGACCAGAAGCGGCTACATAGGTATGGGTAACTACTATGGCCAGATTAAATGAAGGGTTGAATGAAAGGACGAAATGGACAAAGTAGGTCACTCTGTCTGAATATCTAATACTTCATCAGAACACAGCTTCTGTTCTTTCTCACTTCTGAAGGCTTATATTATCCAATATAAGCTTCCTAGGGAAAGACATAATCTAAGTTCTTTCACTACATGATTCACTAAGATCAGGATAAATCCCTGAAAACAAATAAATTTAGCATATGTAATTATATTAATATGTAAAATATTATCATGCCTTCTAAGAATGATGAAATGATAAGTTATACACTATATGAGTAAATATTTACTTTTAGCTACTTTAGCATCGATTCCTCTGAAGCAGCACACAAGGCTACCTATTTTTAGAATTGTTCCATTGGCACTGTCCTTAAAACTGCTTTGCTTCCCCATATTCCACACAGCTTTATCACAGCAAGCTCGTGACTACATACTTGTCATACAGGAGCGGATCCATAGGTGGGCTTGTTGATCTCAGAGGTAGCAAGCAGCCTTTTCCCAGGGAGGATCTAGAATTGAGTCTAAAAAAGAGATCTGTTCCCACCAGGAGACTTAGCCTGTCTCATGCAAATGTGGTTCCTGTTGAGGCCATGTGTTCTTCGATGTGGACTGAAGGAGAAAGAAAGACAGTCCATAAAGGGAGGGGGAAATAGTTTGAAAAGGGAGAAATGGGCAAATAGCCTATTGGCTCCTGCTGATAGTTAAGCTTCGGGTACAAGCTATCCTTCTGGCTTCTGTATGTATCTCTCTCCTCATCAGAAATTTGCCTTTTTCTCCTAGGCTTGTTAGAAATGGGTTTCTGTGTAGCCTTCATCAAAGGAGAACAGAGATGAAGGAACTATCGTTACCAAGATACCTATTTGAGGTACTGGGCATACAACATGAAGCCTTTTGAATTTTAAATGATTCAGGAAATAACAGATAAACTGGTGTGGAGCGTGACGAACTCCCGCCTTCATTTAGAGCCACTGTAGGTTCATCTGCAGAACAGTGTTACATGTGGCTGTTCATACAAAAACTTTACCTCAGCTCCTCAGCACAGTTTCCCCTTCTGTGTTCTGGGTGCTAAGAGTGCCCATGCACCACCCTCATCACCTGTGGTTATTTCACAGGGGCATCTTTCTCACTTGCCTGGCATGCTCCATACCTGCCCCTCATTGCAACGTGACCAAAGAGTTCTACCAGCTTTCCAGCCAAAAGCTCATATCTGCTGGAGCTTACCTTACCCTACCTTGGCAGTGTCACCTGAGCAGCCAGCTAGAACTGTGAATTTCACTGCTCCGTCACCAAAGGCTCCCTAAGGAACCCTTCCTAGTGACTGGAAAATGACCGGAGACTCCAAGCTGAAAGGGTCTTTCCTATTTACTTGTTGATGTTAACAATGACGTAATAATTAAGACCATTACATAATGTAGACTTGCTCTGCTGATGAGGCCCTTACACAGCAAGGTGAATTGCCTGCCATCTCTTCTTAGAAATCACATCTTCTGAAGACAGAACAGTCATAAATTTGGAACGCCAAAGTTGACAGTTATCTTTGGATTGCAGAGATTTAAGAAACATTTTGTTCCTTAGGGGTTAGTTGGTTGTATGTTACTTTTAACAGTAATGATTAATTATCATCTGAGCATTAATACTGAGATTATGGAAATCGGGCACTCAAAGGAAATGCCCATATTCACTATGTGTTTACATTAGGAAACAAGGCTGGAGTATCTAGGCACTCTCGATAGCCCTGCTAATTATCTGAACTCAAATAAAACCCACTCAGATGCTCTTGACTTCAATAATCATCTACTTCAGTCTTTACATTGTTTCAGGTAACAGTATAAATAAGAATTATGGGAAGTACTTCTTGGATATAGATTATTAGTTTCTTCATCAGATTGTTTGCTTGCAAAAATCTTGGATTTTAGCAATATCAGTGTTTACTTTGGGGCAACCCCATGAGTCTACTGACTAGTTTTATTTGAAGCATGCACAAGGAAAGAAATACAAATACATTTGTTACTGTCACAGTCCCTACTTTTCCCTGTTATTTTACACCCACTGCTTGTATGTTTATAATCTTGCACATAGGCACAAATACATTTTACATTTATGATCTTTATTTTCTTTTACCTTTTAATACAATTAAATTTGTTTTCAATAGTTCGTTTGCTTGCACACATCAGGAAAAGTTAACGCACAAACAAGGCAAGTGTAAAAGACTACAGTTAACCTCAAGAACAAAAGGATAATTTATCTATCACCTTGCCAAACAATAAAACTCCCTCTATCTGTTAATACTTCTTAATAAAGACAGCAGCTTTCAATTAGAGAAATAAATTGGGTTGAGGACAAAAGAGTCAAAGGAGAGATAGTCATGAAATTTGCAGTTATTCTCCTGTAAGTTATCAGTAATAGCTGAAACCCAGAAGTTTGCAGCTAGCTGAGGGACACAGTTGACAAAAATGTGTAATAAATTCATGGCTCTAATTTAGAGTTTGCTCCCATTTGTCAAACTGAGCCAATAAATGAGAAGTCACTGACAAGGTCCACTGAAGGTTGTTCAGAAATAAAAATTTTCTCAGGCTTTATTAAAAGACAAAAAGATTCCAAGAGTTGTGTGATTGATGCCTTCAAAGAGATGATGTTCTCCAGATACACTAGGGCTGACACACAATAGACCACAAAGACCATGACAGTAGGCACAAGACCTGTATAAGATCAATCCAGGCAAAATCCCAGCAAAAAGAAGGGTCTATAGGCATGAAGCCCACCCTGAGTCAAGAAAATATTCATAAGGAATAGCTCTCAGTAGAGAGAAATAAGCATTTTCACCAATGAAGTGACACTGCCCATATCAGTCCTACTTCACAATAGACCCCATGCTCAGGAGACATTGAACAACACAAAGTGGACTCCAGGTTTGTATTTGTTTATTGCTTTGCTTTAAGAGAAAGAAAGAACCTGAAGTCGGGTAGGTAGGGAGGTGGGGAAGAGTTGAAAGAAGGGAAAGACTGTGATCAAAACATAAAATTGTCAAAGAATAAATTATTTTCAAAGATCTATTAAATTTACTAGCTAGAATTAGAACAAACATTTCCATAAGAATTTACTGGAGTTAGTCTCATTTCCAAGCTACAAAAATTCTAAATAACCAATAAAACAGTTTAAATAGAAGGAAAGATAACTCTTGCCATTTGACTCAAGAACTTTTATCTTCTTTCTAATGGCGAGAATGTTCCTTAGAGATCTGCAGTACAGAAAGGTTAGCTATTTCTACTAAACATATAGACATTTATTGAGTAACCTTTTATCAGGAAGTAGACAGTTCATACAGCACATTCTGTAAGTTAAATCAAATATTTCCACTTCATCATGAACTTTTAGGCAGTTCACTATCCTTGACATAAAAGTATAGTGAGAAGGTGAAGTAAGAAAGTAAGGCAGATCCAAGAACATCCCAGAGAGATGCTTTTGTTAATCCTATGGTTTCCCTCAGGAAGCAGAAATCCTCCTATTCCAGTCGCTAGGTGAAGCCTCAAGTAGTAATAGAGCCTGAAAATTTCCAGAGGCTTCCAATTCATATCCCATGTCTTTAAAATATATAAGACAGTCCAGATATGATGAATACATTTTTTTTACTAGAAAGAACCCATTTCTAAAACTCATTATAATAATTAAGACATCCTTGCTAGTATAAAACCATCTCAGGCATTCAATATGCCTTTTAGCAATAATTTCTGCATTAAGATCTGGTGGGAATGCAAGCTGGTCCAGCCCCTTTGGATATCAGTGTGGCAATTTCTCTGATAATTAGGAAACAACCTTCCTCATGACCCAGTAATACCACTTTTGGGTACATATCCAAAGGATGCTCAATCGTGCCACAAGGACATGTATTCAACTATGTTCATAGCAGCATTGTTTGTCATAGTCAGAACCTGGAAACAACCTAAAGGTCCCTTGACCGAAGAATGGATAAGGAAAATGTACTACATTTACGCAATGGAGTATTATACAGCAGAAAAAAATTAACATCTTGAATTTTGCAGGAAAATGGATGGAGCTAGAAAACATTATTTTGAGTGAGGCAACCCAGACACAGAAAGACAGTTATCACAGTAATCACTAATAGGTGGTTTTTAAACATAAAGAAAAAAAAATCAGCCTACAAACCATAATCCCAGAGAACTTAGACAACAATGAGGACACTAAGAGAGACTCACATAGATCTAATCGACATGGGCAGTAGAAAAAGACAAGATCTCCTGAGTAATTTGGGAGCATGGGGACCTTAGGAGAGGGTTGAAGTTGGGAGAAGAGAGGCAGTGAGGGGAGCAGAGAAAAATGTAGAGTTCAATAAAAATCAGAAAAAAAAGACCTGAACTGAGGAATGGTTTATGTCTGATGCAGGAGAATTGTCTGTATTCTGTCAATCATATTTTAATAAAACGCTGATTGGCTAGGCAGGCAGTATAGGCGGGAAAACCAGACAGGAAGTAGAGGTGATGCAATGAGAACAGGAGAATTCTGGGAAGCAGGGAGGTTCCTCTGCCATTCCTGTGCAGACCACTGAAGAGGCAGCATGTAACCTGCCCTGCTGAGAAAGGTACGGAGCCATGTGCTAACATAGATAAGGATAATGGGGTAACATAAGTTATAAGAGCTAATAAGTAGCCTGACCTAATGGGCCAATCAGTTTATAACCTTATGGAGTCCTGTGTGTGATTTTCTCTTTGTGATTTTCCTGCTGTGGGGTACCGGGCGGGACAGAAACCCCAACAAGCCAGCCCTCATGCTACATATGTCTCTCTGTATTATCTGACTAATGGTCTGGTGGTCTACCAAGACTAAGAGTGAGAATGTCTGGAACTCATGGGTCACAGAGAAAGAAGTAAAATACAACAGTACTAGATAGTCTCCAGAGGCGAAGTATAATAATGTGGCTCCACGGTTGTCTCTTCACGGCACTCTGCAGCTCCCGACTCTCAGATGGTAACACCTAAAGGATTCTCATGTTGCAAAATCATTTTTGAAAAATGTGTGAATAGAGAAGAGAAGATAATCTGTTTTCATATGTTAGAGCCCTGAGACAAAATGCGAGCAAAACAGATGAGGGTAGAGTAGAGTCTAGCAATTGTTTGTCCTGCCCCTCCCCGTTGTTATCCCTCATCTTGGATCATTTATACTGGAATTCCACGACTGGAATGCCTGAGGAACACTGTACTAGAATGCAAGAAGTGGATATTTGAGGTGGTACAAGGCCGTGAATGCTATGGACCTGAGTCCTGTGTTCAAGGATTTCACCTGCATTAATCTCTGTCTCTGAAATTACTCTAAGATTATCTCACCCTGTCTTGATAAAAAGCCATTGGCTCCCTTCTAGCCAAACTTAACTTTTTGGCAAACAGTTGTTTGGCTACACCTTTGATTTAGGCTCCAGAAAACAATTTTTCTCACTTTACATGGCCAAGTTGCAAGTTTCCTAGTAGTTTTGTTCTGCTCCAATTTTAATTATGAGTTCTGTCTTTAAACCATTTCTCTTGGTCATCTTACTGCCAGCAGTTAACAACATCTTGTAGCTCTTCCAATGATTTGTGGAAGAAATTCCTTTCACATGTCCAAATTTATCACTTTCATATTCTGCCATCCATAAAGTTCTGGGACATGGAAACAATCCCAAGTTCTTTACAACTACATAATACAGAGGGTATTTCCTCTAACTTCCAATGCCTTGCTCCTCAGCTCTGCCCAAGACTTCATCATAATGGCTTTAATGTCCACATGCTCTTTGGATCATGAACACGTGAGTAATCCCTAAGAAGACACAGCCTTTACTCAAATGTTTTATCTTCTTTTAAACCCTGTTCCCAGTTGCCCTGAATGTACCACTCAGGACAATCTAGTTTTTATTGGGTTACTCCTATAGCTTTTTCTACCGCCTGTCATTTTTCTACCGCCTGCAAGACTTTGTTGCAGCAACAGCCCCACTTCCATTTTTTCTGTCATACCAAGCTATTTGTTGCTGCCACAGTATACCCAGAGCTGTACAGTACACAAAGAGAAATGATTGTTGGCACATAGGTCTGGAGGCTGAGAAATCCAAGAGCAAGGGTCTTATATGAATTTCATGCAGACCTTCCTACTACATCATGCCATAGAGAAGGCAGAAGAGTAAGAAATGAAAGTGTATGGGAATAAAATAATTTTTATTCCAATTTTCTTCTCATAGTAACTCATTCATTCCCATAGTAATGGCAATACTGTATGTCTTAAAGGTCCTCCCGTCTCTCAACTCCATTGCATTGGAGATTATGAGTACAACACATGAATATTGAGAGACAAGCTCAAATCAGAGACCCTCGACCTACTATTTTCAGGCAATACACAGAGGAAAATAATGACTAGACTCTGAGAACAGCCTAAGAATTTTATGTCACTGGCTTTTTGGCACATGATTGAAAATATTTGCAAAGGCAAAAATGACACATATGTCTAACTACTTAATAACTCTAGAAGATGGACAGAGTGCTATCATTCAGAAATGTCCTTTCATAAATTATGCACATTGAAACCACTTTCAAGTGTGTCATTGTCTCATTTCCTGTTCTTGAGGATCCTAGGCACGTGGTCCCCTTTCATGAACGACTTATAAAATGGAACAACATGCTGGAGAAATCTTGAGATTTGATGGAGAACTGGGCTGAATGTTTAATGGGCTCTGTTGCTTACTGACTGTTCGATACATACTTCTAAGCAGTGCATATTAGAGTTCAGAAATTGAAGCAATTGAGTTTTGCACACACATACGAGAGAGAGAGAGAGAGAGAGAGAGAGAGAAACAGTCTCTCCACATACATGCACACACACACACGCACACACATATACACACACATACACACAGTCCCACAACAAATGGCAGGGCACAATAATCACATCTTGTTAGGATCTCTTCGCCCTACTCAAGGGTGCAGACAATGCATCCATCTCTAACTCACTGTGAAAGCAATTCTTTTGGTTGCTATTTCCTTTTTACTTCAAGATCACATTCCATTCTTGGCACCGTTTCATTCTTCCGCATTGTCACTATCAGATACTTCACAACTCCACCTTAGCAGTTCTGCTAGCCTGAGGCTTCTCTGATTGTTGGATCTAACAATACAGTTATTAAAAACCCAGACTTTTCAGCATTGGATCAAGAGAGAAGATTAACAGTGTGTCTACCAGTTGTAGTTATTCAGTAGGCTTTGTAAAACAGCTGAATAAAATATCTACTTTGTTGTGTAGAAGTGGGAATATGGGTGATGAATTGGAGACAGGACCAAGAAATCTAACACAGACAAGTGAGAGACTGAGTTAGGATAAGTTATTCAGAACAAAGCTGCATGCCACTTGAGAATTAAATGAGATTTGGGGATGAACCAAGATGTGGTTATTAAATAGTCAGAGACCCCAGGGAACTCAGAGAAGGATGCCAGGTAAGACATGTGCCAAGATAAGCCTAGTTGCAGAAATGTGGTGCTTTTGAAGTGATGAAAGAGTGTTAAAAAATTATACTTCATACGCATTTAAGTTTTTATAAGCAAAGAAATTGAAATGGATGAAAGAGAAATCATGAAAGAATGCTTTAAATAAATATCAATACTATTTTTTTTAAAAAAACTTTCTTTCTAAGTCTTTCAACCAGGCTGGCTATTCCTCAAAGGCAGAGTCTGCCTAATTCACCTTTGAGCCTCCAGGTGATGCTGAAGAAGAATTCTGTAACATAAGCCAAATGTGAGGCACCTTATATGTTTTATGTGCAATGAAGTTCAGCATTATTGGAAGCCCCCCTTTGCATTTAAATAGAATCTGTGTTGCATAAGAATAATCCTTTTTTCCTCCAAACATCTCAATCTTGTAATGAGAAGCAGGTGTTCTTTGCTTTTCTTAGATGGATAAATTATAAAACAAAGAGGTGAACAGAAGGCTCAGGAAAAGCAGGCAGCAGCTGTTGAGGCAAGAGTGGGTTTAGGCTATTTTACATGCCTAGCTTGGAGATGTCACAGTTTGATTTCCCTTCTGAATCTCTTCCAACACAGGGTCTAGGGGCCAATGTGACTGCTGTCCTTCTACCCACAGTCAAGTTCAGTTTCTGCTGCTCAGGAAGGTTAGTTTGGAAGCAGAGTTAGCAGGTGTTCATATAAAACCTCATAAGTCTATACTGAAGACTATCAGTAATTTATGGCGATTTATGTTCAAGTCAATTAGTGTCAAAGACACATAAGTAGTGTCAAAGAAACGTAAGTTGTGAAGACATCCTGTGTATGAAGTAACCCTCACAAAGTGGTGCTTGCCTGGATATTTACTCTCCACCTTCCCAGATCCTTCTCCAGCCCTCTACACCTTACTTTTTAGCCCAGCAGATTGACCTGTAGCAATTCTCTGACAGAAGCATTCTCACCCCTTGGCTTGGCTGAAATGATTGCTAGTAGAAAATTACAGAATGAGGGGAGGAAATTCTGTCCCAGTGTCCTTACTGCCAGACGACAGTTTTCTCTGAGGGCACATATCTGTTGGAGCCATAGACTCCACCAGAGCAGGAGTTACAGGAAATTATGAACCACCCAGTGTGGGAACCGATTTCAAGTCTTTTGAAGAATAGCAGGCACTCGTAGGCACCTAGAGTCATTCTCCCATGATCCTATTTATTCATGGGATGAAAAATCTGGATGTCAGGGAATTAAATCTCTACTGATACAGTATGCAATTGAGAGAAAATGCTTGGCTAAGGGCAGAAATGGTCTTTGTCGGTCTTCCCCTAAGCATAATCCTAGCGCACTGTGCATGTCATCCCATTTAACTACCACAGCAGTCATTGCACAGTTCAATATTTCTGTCTATACCATATACTTTCTTATAAGGAAGTGCTGTGGCCATGTCAGAGGAATTGCAATTGCAGTTCCAGGTGTCAGCTCACCCAAAGGGCATCCTCTGATGGACTGATCTCATTAAGGCATAGCCTTGGGACTGTAGACCACAGAATGTCTTTTGCTTCTGCTGTGTCTTGAAATGTTTGCTGCAGCTCTATTTTGCCGATATCTACCCTGGTGAGTGGCCATGGGGAGATTCCCACTGCCTGTAATATAGTGTGTTTATCTCTTGGAAACATCTCATTCTACTGGGCATTTTTACCTGTGGATTGTCAAGATGACCCCTCCCCAAGCTGTACTGTCTAATTTGATAGTAATAATGATAGCTTATGCAGAGTTTTGATGAATAAAACTAAATACAAGATTGTGATTCACAGTCAAGGTCTGTGAGTCTCACTGAAGGAACTGCATGAATTGTAGCTCAAGTTAATGACTAACAATTGAGTTCCAATAGCTCAGCTAGTTTAAATTCTTTTAACCTTAATGTTGGGAGACGAGTTCACAGGTCTCATAGTGCATCACAGCTGAAACAAAGTTTTGAAAATAGTAATGTTAGACTGAGATGTTTTTGCTAAATAATTTTGAGTTAAAGAACCCAAAAAGACAATCTAAAGTTTTAGAAAGGCACACAGTTAAATGCAGAACTTTTAAGGTCAGGAAAAAAGAACAAAGCACCCTAATTATTACTGACTGATATACTCTCCTTGCTGGGTTTGGTTGATGAGCAAAGGTGATGATTAATTTCTTATACCTTTTCTGCCCTAAATCTCCTGACATTAAAAAAAGTATTAAAGAATGAATATGTACTAAGATTTAAAACACAGCTGACTGTTTTTTCATCTATAAAAGTTTAAGTTTGTGATTCCTTTAAGATTCCTTGTAAGATTACATTTTAAGGTAACTAATAAAGTAATTAGACCTTTCTTTGTAACTGCACAATGCAGCCTGCCAGTAAAAGACCTGAGAAGAATAACTTGCTTGCCCACATGGTTAATCTATAACTAGTTGCTTAGATATGAATGCATGTGGGTTCTTGGGATGATTGTTTTTCACCTGTAATAAATGTTCAGTCAAGTGAGGGAGATGAAAACATGTTTTTACCTATAATCATTCACTTGAGAAATGGAGTGCAAAAAATGCAACTGCTTTGATTCTTGTACTGCCTGAAAGATTCTGTTCAGGTAGAAAAGCTGTAAAACAACATGAGAAAAGAAACAGAGAATATAGAAAGAGAGAGGATAAAGAGGGAAACCATCAAGAGAGTTTGTGAGTGCCTTTTTCCCTAACCCTCGTCAGATAAAAAAGTCTAGGTTTGACAATTGTGGATTCCTATCAAAAACTCTGTGCTGCTGGAGGCGGGCTCCCCAGACAGCCATATGGAAGGGACATTGAGGTCAAGTATCAGAGATTGGCAGGTAACTCCTGAGCTGATTCTTGTCCCACAAACTTGCTGTTCTCATCACATTGGGGTTATTTTCTCAGAGATGGGGGAGAAAAGGAGAAACAGAGAGATTTAGACTACATAGGTAGCACCCTAAGTGTACAATTGAATCAGCAGGAGAACTTTTAAGAGTTTTTGTTCAAAACCTCACTCAAAAGAAGTTGCTTAATCGACTAGCAGATGCTAAACCAGATACTTTAAATGTGATCCACCAAATTCAGTGGCAGAGGCATGCACAGTAGCTATGTCTCAGCACCCCCTTACAGAGTAGCAATGCCACGGCCCACACCCTGACATCTGAAGAGAACCATTTCAGACCTCATAGATACATTTTATGAAAAGGAGTAGGTCAATTTTATCTACATATGAATACAAACATTAAGTCCATCTGAGCTGTGAATTCAGGTTGCTTGGCAACAGCCTTTACAGTTGTGTTATTTGCTCAGAAATGAGAAAAGCTGGAATTTTTCTTTTTTAAAACAAAGGAATATTAATCACAGAAATGATTGGGGTATTTATTTGCCTGCATAATATTTTAGCTGATATGTACTTCTCAGTCAGAATGAGGAGAGCTTTATAAAGGTACAAGGCTGAAAAAGAAACTCAAATCCAAGTTCTGCCATTAGTGGAGGGTCACAGTCAGCTATTGGTTTTATCAACTTAATATGCATTTATTGAGCACATATTTTATATTCAATCTTTATGTTCAAGATATTTTGTGAAAACTGTGGAGTAAAAAGGATATGTGGGGGCAAATGTGCATAAAATATGCTGAGTGGGTAACCTCCATATTTTGGGTGTTTTATTAAATTCCCAAATACATTCACTTAGCTTAATCATAAATAAATCTTTAAATACACATGCAACAATGTATGGAAGTAGTGGGCAGTGTCAGGAAGTGAAATGTTCTGCATTCCAAAAGGGATAATTAATGACAGAAAATTTATATAACTCTACTTCTATTATACACTGCTACCTCTCAGTACCTACCAATGAAAACTGCCCACTGAAGAGCAAGTACATTTTTCTTGATTAAAAAAATATTATTTGAAACAGCAACAAAAATACATATCAACATCTCACTGTAAAACATTTTCCAGCTCCAAAAAAGAGGCATATTTTATTTCCCACCAATATAAAATATGACAGCTAATTTGTTCCAGAGCATTGAAGGCTTTTGGAGAGATAAAAGTGAACTAAATATAAAATGCCTAACAAATGTGAAGCAAACAAATGTCCATTTAAAAATATTGCTCTCATCTTATGCTTCTCATAAAGATCATGTCAATTTCAAGGTCCTCACCATCTTTCATTTATTTATCAGCTGTAAATGCCAACATATTAGTAAAACCAAATGGTAGTAAACAATCTTGGATATCTGAGCAATGTTTCCTATGTTACGTTTGTCATTTTGCTCGCTACTGAACAGACAGATGGGTTCTAACATGTCACAGCAAGCTACAAAAAAACCCCATAAAATCCATGCATGAAATAATGGTGTCAACAAACCAAAGATCCGTTGTACCCATCAGTCAGTAACTGTGATTTGTAACCAGGGGTCATGGCAATGATCCAGGCCTGGAGGGGGAAAGCGTCAGGTTAGAAATAATTTGTGGGGTGCTTTCTGAACTTGAATGAATGTTAGTGCTCAGCATAGTTTGATCCATGCATGGTCTCAGCTCAACTGTATCTGATAAAACAGTGGGAACTGCACCAATCTTGAATACCCAATCATGCACCACCACATCACACAGTTTTATGTGCCTTAGAAGAAAAGGTTGCCACTGTCCAGTCTTGTTCTGCTGTGTTTCTTCATTAATAACAATGAACAAGTCTCATTGCTCCAGTCATGAATAAATATCTGTATTGCTGATCTCTAACATATTGGAAGTGGGAGAAGTGGGAGAAGAGAGTCTTCAATTTATCTGGATTTTACCTTTCTAGAGAGACAGGGTGATATGAAAAAGAATATTTAACAATTCACCATAATGTTTGTTTGGGAGGCATGTTAGTATTGTTTCTTGATATGAATCAAAACATAATAAACTATGACTCAGTTTTATGAGGGCTAGAATTTGAATACTGGTAACTTTTAGCGAAGATGTATTGAGGACTTAAAGAGATGAAAGAGAGTAGAAAAAGACAAGATCTCCCGAGTAAATTGTGAGAATTAGGACCTTGGGAAAGGGTTGAAGAAGAGGGGAGAGGCAGGGAGGGGAGCAGAGAAATATGTAGAGCTCAATAAAAATCAATAAAAAGAAAAAAGAGTCTTGCTTATCAAAAATGTCATGAATTCTAGCTTCTGTTTGGGATGTTGAGCTATAAATACTGTCATTCCCATCCTTCAGTGAAACACACTTAGACAGAGGAGAATCTGCAAGATCAAAATATTTGTTGATTCCGTAAGATAGCTGAGTCATAGAGAAACTAGCCCGAAAGCTAAGACAGAGCAAGTCAAGGTGGGAAAGCACATTAGCCTTTGATTACTCAAAGAGGGTATGAGGCTCTCAAAGACACGTAAACTGAGGAGAGCAATTCTAGTAAAATGTATGAGCTTCTTAAAGATGGACGGTGGGCTAATGTTATGATAAGGTCGTATTATGTGGCAGATGGTAACCAAAATCACAAAGAACCTTGCACACACTTTCAGACTTTTCACAAAATTCCCTAAGTACTCCCATACTGCGATCAAAATCCTCCTCAAATTTTTTTTACTCTAGAAAGAATCATAGGCTCTGAAGGGGAAGACATGGGGGAAGTCAGGAAGTCCTGTCTGGTTCCTTCTCCCACTCCCCTGTGAAGTCAAATCCTCAAGTCTCTAGATGATTGAAGGAAACATCAGTCTAAGACACAATTAAAGTCACAGTATACTTGAGGGAAAACCCTCTAAACCTAAGAGATAGAAATACATAATGTAGGGCATGGGGAGATGGTCCAGCAGATTAAGCGCTTACTACAAAACTGTGAGTGCCTGTGTTCAGAATCCCAGAGTCCACATAAAAGCTGGCAGACATGATGGCCATCTGTAATCACAGCACTTTGGAAGCAGAGACAAAGATTACCTGGGACAAGCTGACCAGCTAGCATAGGAATAATTAGTGAGTTTCAGGTTTGATGAGAGGCCCTACCTCAATAAATCAATCTGGAAAGGATGGAGGAAGACAGAAATCACTTCAAATGTACACAAAATATTCTAGGTCATATAGAAATGCATTCTGGACCTAAAAAACATGCCCTAATAAGCTCTTAAAAATTAAGAATATATGGAGTATGTTCTTGGATTATACATTAAATAAACTAAAAGATATCTTGGAAAAATCAACAAGTATTTTAAAAGTTAAATAACACCCTTTAAATCCACTCAGAAGGAGGGTGGAGACATGGCCCAGTAGTTAAGAGCACTTGTTGCTCTTACAGAGGAGCCTGGTTAATTTACTGGCATCCACATAGTAGCTCACAACTGTCTTTAATTCCAGTTCCGAGGGATCCAGTCATCTCATTTGGTACCAAACATCCATGTGGTATTCATACATACACGCAGGCAAGACACTCATACACATAAAATAACAAATAAATGAATCTTTAAAAAAATTCTCATTACTAAAAGAAGAAATCAAAATATATATGGGGAAAGGGCTTGACTTGAGTTGAAAAGCAACACTATACCACAATAATTAGGACATCGAGTTGTGTGGTAGATATTCGGTAATTACCTCTCAGGGGGAAAAGGTCATGATTTGTGGTATTTGCTAGTTCTCATGATGTAAATATCACCATCATGGTTGATATTATAGAAGATTGAGTGGGACTTGGAGAAAGATAATAAACTTATCTCCTAGGAATCAAAAATCATTACAGCATAGATGTAGCTAAAACAGTGTAAAGAGAGTTATCATAATAGCAATGTTTATATTAGAAAATATCTCAATTCAATAATTTAATATTGCAGAAAAGAAAATATAACAAGAACAATTCGTACTCAAGAAATCAATGAAATTGATGATGTAAAAAATAGAGAAAGTAAATTAAGCTACAAGTTACCTATTAGAAAACACAGTGTAACTGGTAAACAGGAAAACACTTAAAAGAAGAGTAAAAGAAATACAAATCACTGCAATCAGGAATAAATAAAGAATGGTATCAGCAAGATGGCTGCCTATAGATGCCCACACATATCTCTCTACAGCAAAGATCCTAGCCAGGGAACAAACAGGATCTCTAACAGGAGCAATTAAGGCACTGTTGGAGTGCAGTAGTCATGTAACAAATATTGTGGAACAAACACAGAATAAACCATGTCTAGAACAGCCATCAAGTCTGTCTGAGGAAGGCACATCAACCCAGTTTGAATACAATCTCCCAGGCCCTGCTACCTAGATCACTGTTACTGTGCCGACATTGCTAGTGTTGATCATAGCTAAAACAGCTACATAAATCACTACACTAAAGTGTCCACCTGGAATCAATGTACAAAACACAACTAATTAACACACTGCTAGTAGAAAACATTTTATGATGAAAAACACCCTGTAAACTTCACGGTGGCATCGGGTCCACCCACTCTGTACAAACACAGTTTAGGCCCTGTAAAATTCATAGCATCAACCCACCCACCATCTACACAAATATAGTGTAGACATCCTGTAAAACTCACAGTAGCAACTAACCTACCCAATGCACAAGTATGGTTTAGATGCCCTGTAAAAGTAATAGTGGCAACTGACCTATAAGCTACACAAATACAGTGTAGACACCCTGTGAAATGATATTCATAGTGGCAACCTGTTCACTAGATATACAAATACAATATATACACCCTATAAAATTCAAATGGCAACCAACTTATCAGATACATAACTACAGTGTAGGTACCCTGTAACATCCACAGTGACAACACATTCATCACATGCACAAACACAGTACAAAGGTACAGGGAACATTTTAAAGGAAACATGATACCCCAAAGGAAACACACTAACTCCCAAGCAATGCACCTCAATGTAAAGGAAATTCACAAACTACCCAGCAAATAACAGAAAGAGTGATTTTTAGAAAACTTAATGAGAAATAAGAAATTCAGAGTTGCATTGTATCAGTGAAAAATTCAGCAAAAAAGGAGATTATTAAAAGAAACCAGTTAAAAAAGCAATTTAGTAAGTGAAACTTTTTGAGGTTTCAACAGCAGAAAGGGCACAAAGGACGGTTTCTATGACTGGAGACAAATCTCCTTTGAAATAACTTAGTCGTATTGTAAAAAGAAATAAAAGAATTGAAGAGTAAAGGGACCCTTTTAAACCCATAGAACACAATTAACGAAGCAGCCCTTCTTTTCACAAAAGGAAAGACATGAGTAAAGTCATGGAAGCTCTATTCAATTAAGTAACTGATGAAAGTGTTCTAAGTCTTGGGAAAGATATCCAAGGAAATTTCAATTATCATAGTTAAACATAAAAGATTTTCTTTGAGATACATTATGTTAAATTGTCAACAGTATAAGACAGAGAAAATTCTTTCAACAAAGCAAAGGAATCACTGTTAGGCTGGCAGTAGACTTCTCTTAAAAGCCTTAAAAGGTAGGGGAGAATAGAACAGCAAAGTTGAAGTTTTGAAAGAAAAAATATAAGCAAAATCCTATACCAGGAATCCTATCCTTCACAAATGAAAGAGAAAGGTTTTGCAAGAATACAGACTCTAAGGAAATCATCCCTCGATAAGACCTGGAAAAATGCTGAAGGGAGGCAATACCTAGAAGCAAAAGGATGATGGCAAGTCACATCATAAAAGCATGCAAAGACATGAAAGTCAACAGTAGAATAGAGGCGAGACAGAGAGTGAGAAAGAATCAAATCTCAATTATGCACTGAGAAGAAATCCACTGAGCCACATAGCTAAACAGAAAGTAAGAAAGGATATAACTGCTGAAACATCCCTCTAGACCATTCTGCTGTTTGACACACACACACACACACACACACACACACACACACACACACATAGGCTCTCTTGATGGCTTCCAGAAGACCTGTGTTCAGTTCTAAGCATCCATGCCAGGCAGCTTACAACTGCCTGTAACTGCAATTCCAGAGGATCTGAAACCTTCTTCTGGACTCTGTGGGTAGTACACTCTTACGTTCATGTGTACATACACACACACATGTGTACACACACACACACATGTACACACACACACAATCAGATACTTTGAGGAGCAAACAAATTATAGAATACTAGATCATTTCTTATTAATAACAACCTTGAGGATAAAGTATTTATAGTCTTATATTAAATGATATGACTTGTTAAATGGATTTTAAGGAGAGATTAAAACAATAAAAAATAAGTTTTAACAGTTAACAAAGACTAAAATGAAAGGATGTATCTTTTATAACTTAATTAGAATAAAGTTAAAAATCACTAAGAACTTGAAAAATGAAAACAATGTTACATTTAAGCTTAATTTTCATTAATGACTAGTGGGTCCATGAAGAAATTGCAATGAAAAATGGGAAGTTTCTTGCCACAAATGCAAATGATAACACACCTTAGTATAAAACTATGAGAAACAGCAAACGCAATCCTGAGGGAAGTTTATAGTTAGTGCATGTAGCAGAGGTAGTGCAATAGACTGGGGGAAGGATTATATAAAAACCACACCCAAAATTAGAAAGAAAAAAATCAAAGACCCAAGTATCACTGTTATCCATGTGTATATAGCAATAAAATTAACAGTTTTTTTAAAGGATAAGCAAAATTGACAAACTTGTTTTAACTACATTAACTGAGAAAACAGAGAGAAGTTCAAATAAATTAAATCAAGTATGAAAATAGAAATAATACAACTGACTCCCGTAGAAATACAAGGACCATATGGAGCTACAATAAACAATACTAGAATTAGAATTTGAAAATCTAGAAGTATATACACTTCCAGACACATATAACCTACAAAATTGAACCATGAAGATATAAGAAATGCAGCAAGATGAATACAGCAACAAAATACTGACATTAAAACAAGCACATAGACTAATGGAACAGAGTAGGTTTCAGAATAAATCCACATATTACAATAATCTGGTTGTTTTTTTACAAAGGCTTCAATAATATCTAATAACAGCCTAGAGAGAGAGATTTCTTCAATAAACCTGCTATTCATACAGATACGAAATTATAATAGTATCTCTCACCATTCACAAAATTCAATTCAAAATAGAACAAAAACTTAAATGTATTATATAAAACTACAGAACCATGCAAAATACGTAAGAAATGCCTGAGGAAATTCATCTAGGAAAAGCTTTGCATATGTCTCCAAAAGCACAGCAAACCAAAGCAGAATGAGCAAATGGGCTTATATCAAACTCAAAAGCACCTTTCCATCAAAGGAAATAATACAAAGATTAAAGACACAGCCTAAATAATGGGAGTGATCATTTCTAACTGCCCATCCCAGTGGGGCTTAACTTTCAGAACCTATAAAGAACTGCGACATCTCAACAGAAAAAAGTCCCTTTCTCAAATGTATGTCGTTCATTGAATGCTATTGATGCCTTCATCACAAAGAAAATAACATCTGAAACAGAACAACAAGTAATCCATATACATATTTATCAAAAGGGAATATACAAATGACTAGCAACTATGTAGGAAATATTAAAATTCAGGCAAACATGGATCAAAACTATAAGATTTCATTTCATTCCAGGTAGATAGTTATTGTCCAAACATACTATAAAATAATAAATCCAGTAGCAGTGCAAAAAAAAAAAAAAGGAGAGCTCTTTACACTCGCTGGGAATGTACTTTACTGTAGACACTGCAGAGAGCATTAGAGATTTCCTCCACAGAGTAGAATTAGCTCTTCCATTGGCCCAGCAGGTGACACCAAAAGGCAGTTAAATCAGTATGTCAAAGGGACATCTGCACTCACCTGCCTAATTCAACACCATCTTCAAGACTGGATACAGAATCCACTTTAGTATCCATCAGTGTATGAATAGATAAATAAAATATTGTGGGCACATATGATAGGATGTTATCCCCACAGTGTGAAATTTGGTCCTTTGCAGAATCACAAATTGAAGCAAAAGACATTATATTAAGAAGTAAGCTAGGCATAGAAAGGCACATACCACATTGTCTTCCTTATATGAAAGCCCAAAATTTTCAAGACACAGATAAACATAGTTATCAAAACCTTGAAATGAAGCAAGGAAGGAAAGCAATATGCCCTTGTGGTAATGGTAATAAAGGAGAGTAGGAATCATGTCTAATGTTCCATGGCATGGTGTAATTTTAATTGACAATAATTAATTGAATATACAGATACATCTATAGACACTACAGATATAAATATTAATAAGGGATCTTATATATAACATATAAATCAGACAACCTAGAAGTGAATGATTCCCCTGGGTGACATTGTTATAGGTTAAGCTCTGTTCTTCTCAGATTCATATACTGAAGTCCTCATCCCCATATTTAGACATAGGTCCAGAAATAATATCAAGCCATGTGAGTGTATATTCATTCAATATACCTAATGTGCTTATAGGGAAAGAATACCAGGACACACACACACATACACACACACACACACACACACACACACACACAACACACCAAAAAATAATCCTGAAGGATGATCATCTGAGAAAGGAATGGAGGGAAATGTGTAAAAGACAAGGAGAGGAATTTCAGAAAGAAATGGCCTAAATGACATCTTGATCTTAGTCTTAAGGACTTTAAATTGGGAAAAAATTGATTTTTGCTATTTAATCCACTGAGTTATGGCATTTGTTACAGTGTCTGCACAAACTAATAAAGACACAAGCTGGTAAAAGTCATTCAACAGATAACATACACTATTCACTGCTAGTAAAGAAGTGATCTTCCAGTAAAGAAAACTGAAGTCTTAGATGGCTCTCCCAGTGACTTCTACTAGTGTGTAGGAGAGAGCACTAGTTCCACAGTGATACCCCAAGAACAAATAAGAACAAGGAACTCTGCTTGCTTCACTTTATGAAACCCCAAACAGAAAATCCATTCAGAAAACAAAATTCCTTATCCAGTTCTCTCACAAATACAGATTCAAAATGTCAATAAATAGAAGGAAATAAAATCTGATATATTTTAACAAGGATAATACATCCTGTTCAACAATGGGCGTAATGTAAAAATTCAAAATCAGTGTTCCAATGCTAATGTAACTAACCATGTCAGTGAAAAATGAAACTATATGATTGTTTTCATAGATACATAAACAGCTTTTAATGAAAATCAAGACTGACACATACAAAGAACTCTAACTAGGAATGGAATATAAAATCAAGCTGAAAAAAAGCATGTGGCATTATTTGCTGTGGGACAACGATCTTTTATCCTGTCATTTGTATTACTTTTTAAAAAATGCTGATTGACCAGTAGCCAGGCAGGAAGTATAGGCAGGGCAACCAGGCAGGACGTAGAGGCGGGGCAATGTAAACAGGAGACTTCCAGGAAGAGGATTCTGCAGTCTTCAGTCATGACCCAGACACAGAGCAAGCAAGATGTGACTGCCTTGCCAGAAAAGGTAACTAGCCACATGACTAACATAGACAAGAATTATGAGCTAATTAATCTAAAAGAGTTAATAAGAAGTTTGAGCTACTAGGTCAACCAATTTTATAATTAATATAGACCTTTGTGGGTTTATTTGGGACTAAAGAACTGTTGGTGGTGTGGCTAATACAGAGGGATCAGGTAGGGCAGAAACCTTGGTCAACAATTACTACCATGAAGATGATCATGTCTGCACCTTATCTATGAAATATGCCCTGGGAACTCTGGTGCTGAAGGCTTGGTTTCCAGTGTTCAGACAGTCATTGGATCATGAGGGCTCTGGCTGCATCAACTGATTATCTATTAATGAGTTTGCAATTTGATGGCACTAGTCTAAAATGGTTAAGTCTTTTGAAGAGGGAGCCAGAAGAATTCTCTGTGCTCTGCCTATTTATCTCTGCCCGCTCCTACTCCCTGGTGCACATTGAGTTTTCCACTTTCTCCACAGTTCTGACTTTTCCAGAATGCACACCGTAGGCACCCATCACTGTGCAGGATTTTCTATCACTCAGCAATGTGCATACAAGTTTCCCCACGTCTCTCCATGGCTTGACAGATCATTTATTTTTATAATGAATAATATTCTCTTGTTTGGAAATATAATTTAATTATTCATTCACATCTGAAGGACATTTTGTTTTGTGTTCAGATTTTTTAAATTGTGAATAATAATACTCTAAATGGGCTGGTTTTGCATGGCTTTGTGTCAGACTCCTCTGGATAAATACCAAGGATTGTGGTGGGGGGCAAAAATGTGTTTAGTTTTCTAAGAAACTGACACACAGCCACTCACAGCATCTATATTGGTTCTCACCCCACAGTCCTGCTGCTGCTCCCAATAGCCTGTACAGCCTTTCCTGTCAGTGTTCTCAGTGGGCACCTGGACACTCTGTAAGAGGGGGAGTGAGTCTCATCCTTGGTCTAAATTTTCTTTTCCTGGTGACATATGATACAAAACATCTATATACTTGTTTGCCATCTAAACAGTCTGTCTCTGTCAAGACTGGATCCATGTTTTAATTAGGTTACTTTTGTACAGTCAAGTATTAAATGACATTTTGCATTATTTACTATAATAGCTCTTTAGCAAATGTGTCTTTTCAAAATACTTTCTCCCAGTCTGTGAGTTGTCTTCTCACACTATTAATTTTTTTATTTTATTTTATTTCTAAGGTCTTAGCAGCAAAATTTGTGTAAATTGTTAAGCACAAAGTACAAAAACTTTTCAATCTTGCAGTCTCCATAACAATAGACCTGATAAATAACCACAGAACTTCATTCTGGGGAGGAGATATGGTGCTGGTAAGATGATTAAGTCAGTGGAAAGCTTGCTATGCAAGCATAGGGACCCAAATTAAGAAGTCCAGCATCCACACAAAAGCCAGATGCAGCAAGTCACCCATAACCACAGTGCTGGTAGGAAGGGGACAAAAAAGTAGATTCAAAGAGCTTGTTAGTCCGTCAGTCTAGCCAAATCCATGAGTTCCAGGTTGAGTGAGAGATTCTGTCTCAAAAAAATAAGATGGAAATAGAAAGTGGAAGACAACTATCATTGATCTTTAAACTCCACATGCGCACACACATATACACACACACACACGTGTGTATGTGTATACATGTATAAATGCACATGTGTGTGTATCTATCCATATATGAATGAACTTCACTGTAAACACTGGCACAATCTTCCCAAAGAATACGTTTCATTTATTCACTCTTGGGGACAACTAATATACTAATAGACTGCCTTGAATATGTAGTCCTTAGACAGGAAAGGTTCAAGATTTCAGGTAAGAGTTAAAAGCAGGTCAGTTTATATTCACATTCACTTCCTATATTTATTTAACCATAGTAATAAAGTAAACACTACAGGGTTATTGTAAATATTAAACAAAAATTTAGTGAAATATCCATATGTCTTCATGCAAGTCAATAAGTTACAAGATTTTAAGAATATGTTACGTGAGGAGCATTTGGCTTCCTTCAATTATTTGGCAGTTTATAATACTAAAAAGATTTCTAAAACAAAACATAACTTTGAAGAATGATGGAGCTAGAAAAATCCTCAGGTATATTTTAATATATATATATATATATATATATATCCAGTAAAAGGACATATAAAAAAGGATATATATATCCTTTGTTCAAAGGCAAACTTAGGAATCTAGCAGGCAAAACCAAATAGGACTTTGCTTACTCTGAAATATTCCAGGGGAAATTGTTCCTTGTCCTCTTCTGTTCCTGCCCTCCGCATCCTGCCTGCTCTGCCTCTTTTGCCAACAGAAACCCTCTTTGAGGGTCAGGATATCCAAGAGGCTTAGAATCCACATGAAGCAGACTTTCAATTTTATGAGCAAAGACACTGATGCCCTAAGGTGCTAACCCACGTGGATTGTCAGAACCTCATTAGTAACTAGAATTCCTTCCCAGGGATGGTCTATGCCCATGTCATGCATTTCCAAGATGTATCTTTGGTATGTTGAAGTTCACATAGAACAGTTAATACTAAATCTCACTTTTGAAAGCTATTGATCTACTGCACTTAGCAGAAAGAAATCATTGTGTTGCTGAGAATTTGGCAAATGCTGTAGAAGCAAGCTTGAAACCTGCCCTGGAGTGGGGGGTGGGGCAGCAAGGAGTCACTCCTAAGAACGGTCCACTTAAGATTCTGCCTCTTCACTAGGCTGACAACCCATCTTTGTTACATTCCCTCTGCTTGTAAAATAAGAGTGTTGTTGGACAAAGGCACTGGCTTCTGACAGGTGAGCTGCATGCCTGGGCAGGCCTAACTGTCAGGGGCAGGAAACAGGAGTGCTGAGTGTCTGCAAATCCTATCAGGTCAGTCAAACTCTTTCAGAGCTGCACACCAATGCAAACTACTCACAATAATTACCTGCCATATAAATTACACTAAATACAATTATGACACTTAAAATTAATTTATTAAAGGCTATGATATTATCAGAGATGTCTTAAGGTGAATTAGTAAAATATAGTAGTTTTATATGTGAAATAATCTCCAAATTGCTTTCTAAAAGTTATACATTTGGACTTATGATTTATCTAAGTAGCAGAACACTTACATAACATGCACAATCCCCAGTCTAAGACACATACACAAAAATATGCATAACTTCATCATCATACAGTACTGTCATGGGAATTCAAATTTTCTGATATCAAAAATAAAAACGATTTTAGGAGTAAACCACTGCTGCAAAGATATATTTAACATGTATATATTCATAATAATAACTTATTTTTTTCCAATTTCTAAATAGTTAATTCATTTTCTGGGTTGTCAGACAGAAATTAAAATGAAGATAGCTATGAGCTGGAGACATTGCTCAAGAGTTAAGAGCTTGAACTTTTCTTGCAAAGGACCTGAGTTCAATTCCCAGCACCCATTTCAGGTGCCCCACAAATGCTTACAACTCCAGCTTCAGGTATTAAACTCAGAATCTAGTGGGGAAAACCAAACAGTGCTTATTCAGAAATGTTCCAGGCAAAATTTAGTTTTTTATAATCTCTACATATATGTGTACATATGTATACGTACAAATGCACATATCCCATATGTGTGTATGTATATAAATATATACAAAAATGAAGATAGCTATTAGAGCTCAAGAAGATTGTGATAGGTTACAATAGAGTGGATAGAGTATGAGATTTACATGCAACAGTACAGTTTAGATGTGCTTAGGAATGATGTAACTAAACTAAAAGATAATCTGGAGATATAGCAAGAATCAAGACACCTGGTAGGCCATTTATCGAATACCAGACATGTCCAGAAAGCCTTTGGGGCAGTAGTCTTTAGCTTGAGTTCCAATGCAATTTCTCTATATTGTTGTCTGTGTCCTTTGAGTGGCAACTGTCATCACATCACTGAAGTTTAAGGACCAAGCAAAGTCTCTGATCAAGTAGCAACCTACTGCAATGAAAGACTATCCATGTGATGCATGAAGAACCAGAGACTAGCTGTGGGTTTCAATCAACTCTTGACAAATGTTTACCAAAAAATATTTAAAGATCTAACATTTTGAATAACTAACCACAGAAAAGATAAATGTCAGAGAAAAGTTTTATGATAAATGCTCAAATCTTTGCTTCATTTGACAGCAAGAAAAGAAAAAATAAGATTCTAATTAAATAGTACCGATGTCTGTAGTCTGAGCCTACAAGAATGCCTTCTAAAACTGAATGAATTGCCTTGTCAAAATAAGTATTCAGTACCACCAAAATAAATGATGATAGTGTATAACTCCTTTATAGAGTAACTTCTGAGTTATCAATGTTGTCCCTGGAGACTATGCTCAATTCATTCAGTTGTTACATCTTTTTTCCAGATACTGACTGAAATTGACTCCAATGGAGTTGATTATAGGTTGATAGCCTATTATGAATTTGTGGATTTGTGCATAAAGCTAATTAGATCCCCAACAACACTGCTAAGAAATAGTTCCTATTTCTTAAACTGAAAATTAAAGATAGATTGTGGGTGCATCTCATCATATGCAAAGATTTGATCCTCAGAGTGCACACATGCATGCACACATACACACACAAATGAAATATTGTTCTGGTAGGTCCATGCCATTGTGCATTTTAATTTTTAAAAATGCTACCACAGCATGGGTTTGGGGGTCAGAGAACAACTTGTAAGGGTCATCTCTCTTCTTCCATCATGCGGATCCCTGTGAACTGAACAAGGTCCTTACTCTTGATGGTAGGCACCTGTACCTATTAAGTCTCCCTGCTGGCCTTGAGTAATTCTCAGAACTCATAGACTATGAATCATAAACTCATGTAAATTACAGATGGAATATTTGGTAAGTAGGTATCTCTGTATGTTCTTCCCCAGATCTCACTTTGATAATGGCACAGAGAAGCTTCAGTGTCTGTGTGGCTTTTTATGGTATGTAAAAAGTAAAAGCATATTACTGATATGCTTTTCCTATATACATGTTCTCGTCTACATTTATTTAGAAAAAAGATATCAATTCAACAACTCGTTGGAACCTATTTAAATTTTCTTTCTATTGGGGAATGCATTGTTTTCATTTTGATAATTTGCAAGTAGTCATATGATTAGAGAGAATTTGATTCATACAAGCAATATTGAATGATTTTTTTTCTGCCAAAGTCTTATTTCTATCCATGTGAAGCTCTGCTTGGGAGAAAACAGGAAAGTCATCTGTGTGTTGTGGAATACTACTTTAACTGTGTAAAGATGTGTTACATTTGTTTGTGCTGTATTTGCTTAATGATGTAAGGATGTGTGCTTAATTATGTAAAGATGTTTTGCATCTGTTTCACTTTGCCTGCCTACGGCACCTGATTGGTCTAATATAAGCTGAACATTGAATAGTTAGGCAAGAGAGAGATAGGCCGGGCTCAAGGGCAGAGAGAATAAGTAGGAAGAGAAATTTAGGAATGAGAGAAGAGAAAAGGAAGAACAAGAAGGAAAATTAGAGAGAAAGAGAGACATATGCCTTGGCCAGAAATTAGGCAGCTGACAGACAGACCAACACAAGAGCGGTGAAAGTAAGATATACAGAAGGAAGAAAGGTTTATCTGCCAAACAAAAGGTAGATAAAGAGAAACAGGTTAGGGCTGGAGAGATGGCTCAGAGGTTAAGAGCACTGACTGCTCTTCCAGAGGTCCTGAGTTCAATTCCCAGCAACCATATGGTGGCTCACAACCATCTGTAATGAGATCTGGTGCCCTCTTCTGGCCTGCAAGCATACATGGAAGGAATGTTGTGTACATAATAAATAAATAAATCTTTTAAAAAAAAAGAGAGAGAAACAGGTTAATTTATGAGAGAAGTCAGAAATGAGCCTAAGCTAGGCCAAGCATTCATAACTAATAAGTCTCTGTGATTTGGGAGCTGGTTGATGGCCCAAAAGAAAAAGTTTGCTGCATCTGTGTTATGTAGGAAGGTTACAGTTTCTGTTTGTTTGTTTGCCAAGCCAACAAAACATTTTTACAAAATCTATTTGTGAGACTTTCAAAGTGATCCCTACTGAATTAGAGAAGAGTTGCCATGTTAACTGAAGGTAATATCAGCATATAATTAATTAGACTTACTGTTAACATTGTCCTTTGTCCCTGAAGTAAGAGCACAAAATATCTGGGCACATTTCAAGAGGTTGTTTTGGAGATAATGCTTAGTCTCCCTGGCAGAAAAGTCTCCGTCATATGGAAAAGTGGTAATTGGTCAGGATGCTGTATAAAAGTGATGCTAGACACACTGTAGGCAATATAAAAGCCATGCTATACATGCCATAGGCTGTATAAAAACCATGCTAGACACGCTATAGGCTGTATAAAAACCATGCTAGATATGTCATAGGCTGTACAAAAGCTATGTTAGATCGCTGTAGGCTATTCTACATGAGTCTTCAAAGGATCCTAACTAACGTGGGACCCCTGAAGTTTTTAAGAATTTTTCTTTATTTAATCTTTTTCTATGTCTCAATTTTCTTGTTTACTCACTTCAGAATTTGAATTTTCTCCTTTATTAGCCATAAGATAGCAAATTTTTGCTTTAGATTATACTCCTTAAGAGGAAAGTTTGTCAGAGAGATTTCTATTCTTATAAAAAAATCTTCTATTTATTTATTCATTTATTTATTGGTTTTTTTGAGACAGGGTTTCTCTGAGGTTTTGAAGTCTTTCTGGAACTTGCTCTGTAGACCAGCCTGGCCTTACACTCACAGAGATTTGCCTGTCTCTGCCTTCAGAGTGCTGGTAGTAAAGGTGTGCACCTCCACTACCCGTTTTATGTACTGAAATATTTTTTTCTATTTTTATAGGAAGAAGGAGAAGTTTTTAAAAAAATATTAAAAATATAGTCCAACTATGGATTGGTGTTGTGGAGTATCTCATCTAGTATTCTAGTAAAATAGGAACAAAATCGATACAGTACTAAGATACATTAAACCCTTCTAGAGCTTCTTAGGGCTATTGATACGTACTCTCAGAATTCATTCTTTCAATGTTTTAGTTTCCTTTTTTCTTGAAGTTCAGGTCATGTCTTGATGGTACTATCTTGAAGAAGTGAAAAACCGGTATGGAAGATGCTATGGCAGAGGGCGGGGCTAAGAGAAGAGAGGAGCCAGCACATCTGTCCAGAGGTGAGCAGCAAAGTTAGCTTTGAATCCCGGGGAACATGTCACAATTTTAGCTCCCAGGTAACTCTAAATCACAGCTGTGAAAGAAAAACAGCAAGGGGAGTAATTGCTTACCTACTGATCAACTGTATGGAAAATAATTGATAATGCAGATATAGCGCCCACCTTCACTAAGATCGCCCAGGTCCCTTGATGATGATATGAGCATCCAATTAAACTCTCTGTAGTTGAATTGCTAGCAACATACAGATAATGTTCTATATCATTCCAGATGCTTTTATCTGCCAACAACAACAGCAACAAAAATGTATGCACTAAACACTTGCTACAGAACAAGGATTTGTTGCTCAGATAACTGGAGATTCCAAAGGAAGGGCGGACTTCAACATGCTCCTGTAGCACGTCAAAGATACCATGAAAACTGTTGTTTCTTTTTTGTCTCCCTTCCATTTCACACAATGTGATTATAATTCTAAACTGGGTTCTGGGATTTCTGCACACTTGCCAAAAAAATTCACAGCTATGTTTTCTCTTAATTCTTGTTCCTCATGAAAAGAGCACCCTTCTGAACTGCTCTCTTGAAAAATGGGAAGCATACTTTCCTCTAAACTCACCAGGGAATGTATCCTTTCATATCACTGGCCCAATTTTTGCCTTATGCCCTCACCCCAGAGTCAAACAATGGCTTCACTAATTGACTTAAACAAATCAGCACTTGCCCTCGATGCACTTGACCCCAGATAGAATCGCAACCACAGAGTCATCCTGCCCAGGGCACTTAATGTTGTTGTCATGTTTTGGACGGAGATGGTTCCTTGCTGTGCAGTCAGGGCTGCCCTTGATCTCCTGCCTCAGCCTCCTGAGGGCTGAGATTACAAGCACATGTCAGCACATCCCATATCAAAGTATCTTTAGTCAGGGTTATCACAAGACATTTTGAAGCAAATAAAAATGAAGTACACACTATAGCAAGATGCTTCTGTTTAAGTCATTCAGACCAAAGAAGCAATATCTGGTTACTCATATTTGGCATTGCTCATTTTATTGATTGATACATTATACAGCTTCATTGTCATTTATCCATCTCTTAATACAATATTTTAATCGCTTTTCTTGAGAATGTTATATAAACAAACAGTGTATTTTGTCATATTCTCCCTACTTTCCCTCATAACTCCTCCCAGATCCACCTCTGCCTCCTAGCTCATCCAAACCTTATGTAGTCTCTTTTTTGATAATCCACTAATTCCAGTTTGTGCTGCTTCTATACTCCAGGGTGTGGGTTTTGCTCTGGAGCATGGAATCCATTTGCTTAGGTTTGTACAGTTAACTTTATATTTTGATGAGAATCTAAGTACTCTAATAATAACACTTAAAATGCAAAGTTCAAATATAGAAGTTTTCTATTACACACAGTTTTCATTTTTCTATTCAACAAGGAGGTTAATTTATTATCAGAATACAATCTGCTTTCAGATAAGGTAAGTACTAATAACTGCTATATCTGGATTTTAAAATGGTAAGACTTTTTATTAGCATCCCAATAAAACATACATAAATGCTACATGCTGCTAAAATAAGACACAGTGCAGGTAGGGCTTAAAAAATAGTTGTTTTCTCTCTCACTCTCTTATCAGGAGTTGGATATAGTAGAAGTGAGTCGGTCATAGAGCACTGAACCGCAGAGAGAACACTTTCCTGAATACTGTTACACGTCAGACCTCCCTAATCTTCCCGATTAGTAAGAGACTTCAGGGAGCTGTAGGGGAGCTCGATGTACATCCCTGGGTCCTGTTAGATCCAGTGTCTGAGGCATCAACAGGTAAAAATATGTGGCTGTTTGTGAGAGAGGACAGCAAGAGGGTTGCACTCCCACTCATGGTGACTCAAAGGCACTGGGACCTCTGTGGACTACATATGGACATGAAAATGGGAAAACAAGGCTGGAGCTTTCTTCTCATATTTACAATTTAGTGTGTGTGTGTGTGTGTGTGTGTGTGTGTGTGTCTGTGCGTGCGTGTACGCACGTGCGCATGCATGCATTTCTGTAAAAGTAATACTTGAATACCTATAAAGTCACAAGAAAGTATTAGATCCACTGAAGCCAGAGTTAGTAGACCGCTGTGTCTGTCAGCATCGGTGCTGGGAATGGAACTCTGGTCCTCTATGCTATTAACTGGAGCCATATTTCCAGACCCAAGACTGGGATTAACTCAAGTCTTCCTGCAGGGCTGGAGTGTTAGCAGAAAGAAACCAGAAGTATGTCCAGATGTCCTGGGTGATGTAGGGATGAGCAATTAGCTGGAGAACTTGTATCTATATGATGAAGTGTACCCAGAGTGCCCATGGAAGGACAACAAGATTAGCATTGACCCCTGGTAATGGTCCAGATAATTAGTACTAATCAACGTCAGTCAAATGAGATCCCAGCTTGTCTTCTTACTGTTTCCCCTCCAAGCAAGAATAATAAATTCATCACAAGCAAGAATAATAGTTTGAGAAGATAGTGCTGACTATAGAAAATATTGTTAAGGTTCTGCCATGTTGGACTGCCCACTCCTGTCTTCAGGTGTCCAATGAGGAAACACAAAAGCTTTAACCTGTATCAAAGCCTAAAGTTATCATTTATTACTCTAAACCAGATTGTCAAAAAGAATAGTTGGTGGTGATAAATGAAAGTATGACTTTTATTATCTAAGTCATGAGACCTGAATGTCAATTAAAGATCAAAGAAAATGAATAACCTGTAGAGAGAGCGAGTTGGAGAGAAAAATCAAAAGTTGCTTTATGGTGTGTTTTCCCAATTCTACCCTTTGAACATATGTGCATACAAAACCCCTCATTTATAAGATGGGTACTTGAGATTTATTTAGTAAGCATTGTGTTTAGCTTTTCAAAACATCATTAAGATAATTTTTCATGAAGATATATTCTCAGAAGTTGTTTTCTATATTTTTTAAAGAGTTAATTTTATCATTTCAGTGAATGCTCATCCTGTTCTGGTATTTAATTATAGACCAATCATATTTAATGGATTTTTTTAAAATGTCCTTATAGTAATGTAGTTGGGAAAAATGCTATCTGTACCCAATAATTAGATGATTCAATGTTTACTTGTATTAACAATTTTTAATAGAGTGGTTAAATTCTAGCTTTTGTTGGGTGATGACATCATATATGGGCCAGTGAGGTTTCTATGGGAACACAGCTGGATTTTTGAAAGACCAAGCTATTCATAAACAATGAAGATACTGGGGGTTTTAACAACCTTTGAACTAGATTTTACATTATATTAAGCTACCATTTCACTTTATGCCTCAAACACAATGGTAAAACTCTGTCAGAATGCTCAATGTTATTTTTATCATGTGTAAAATGCTACAAGCTTTGAAGTTCTACATGGATGACAATGAGTAGAGTTCGTGCAAAGGATATGAGAATATGCGCAGTGTATTCAAAGACCACAAATGTAGTCCTCGAAACAGGGTGGGTGGCAGTATGGGTTTTGTAAGTGACAAATAGAAAGGGTTGTTCCTCTGAAACTAAAGAGGGTGTTGTTAAGGCAGGGAAATCTCTTGGCTCTCCATTGCAAGAACTATCTTCGTCATCTTCCTGGCATCCTCAAAAATGGATTTTTTTTTTGTTTTGGTTGAGAAGAGTTCCTTCTATTGGCCTGTTCATGGTGTCTCAAGACCATGGATTGAGGCTTAACATGACAAAGGCAGAGCTTGCAATTGAGAAGCCTATAAGCCACTGACCTGTGACTGATCCTAAGTTTATCATTCCTCCTAATGCCAAGCCTGGTGTTCAGGAAACACTGTGACTTCTTTTTGGAACACTTCCTCCCCAGGAAAAAGCCTGTCAAGGCCAAGGATAAAAATCTTGAACATAAATATATCTTTTTTGTGAATATGAGGGTTCTTCTTTTTCTTTTTCTCTACTTTTATTTTATTAAAAAAAAACTATCTTGTTTCATTTTACATACCAATCCCAGTTCTGACTCCCTCTCCTCCTCCCATTCCCTCTACCTTCCTTCCCACCCCCATCCACTTCTCAGACAGAGTAAATCATATTGCTTTGAGGAAGGACCAAGACCCTCCCTGTTAGATGTAGGCTGAGTAAGGTATCTCTCCAAAGAAAGTGGGTTCCAAAAAGCTAGTACAATCAGTAGGGATAAATCCTGGTTCCACTGCCAGTGGTCCTGTAGTCTGCCCCAACATACAACTGTCACCCACATTCAGAGGGACTAGTTTGGACCTATGCTGGTTCCTTCACTGTCCAGCCAGAGTTGGTGAGCTCCCATTAGTTCTGGTAAGCTGTTTCAGTGGGTGTCCCCATCACGGTCTTGACCTCTTTGCTCATATTCTCACTCCTCCCACTCCTCAACTGGACTTTAGGAGCTCAGCCCAGTGCTCCACTGAAGCTCTCTGCCTCTGCTTCCATCAGTTGCTGGATGGAGGTTCTATGGTGACATTTAAGATAGTCATTAATCTGACTACAGGGCAAAGCCAGTTCAGACATCCTCTCCACTATTGCTTAGGGTCTAAGCTGGGGTCATCCTTGCATATTCCTGGGAATTTTTCTAGTGCCGGGTTTCTTGCTAGCCCCATAAAGGATTCCTCAATCAAAATATCTCATTTCTTGCTCTTTGTCTCTGTCCTTTCCCCATCTAGACTATCCCATCACTCAAGTTCTCCTCCCCCCTCCCCTTCTTCCCTTCTACTTCACTTATGACCTCCCTCCTCCCCCAAGACCCATGCTCTCAATTTTCTCAGGAGATCTTGTCTATTTCCCCTTCCCAGGGGGACCTATATATGTTTCCTTTAAGGTTCTACTTGTTACTTAGCTTCTCTGGGTTCATGGACTATATGTTCAGTATCCTTTGTTGTATAGCTAGTATCCACTTTTGACTGAGTACATGCCATGCTCATCTTTCTGGGTCTAGACTACCTCACTCAGATTTTTTTTTCTTATTCCATCCAGTTACATGTAAATTTCAAGATGTCATTGATTTTTACCACTGCGTAGTACTCCATGGTTTTTTTTTTTAAATAGACACTACCTTCTCCCTTAGAGATTAGTCAGATGAGAGAAGACAGGGTAGTAGACAGAAGTGCATGGAACACATGATTTAAGAAAAATACTGCATATTGTAGACCACCTATATCTGCTAGAAGCCAGCATTACCTCCACCAGGTCGACAAGAGATACTAAGCTCCTACAATGCCCACATAGCAGAAAATCAAGGCCTTTCTTATGCTGACATCTTGTTCTACAGTCCAGTAAGTATTGTTTTCCCATTCATACTTTATAAGTTACCATTACTACCTGCATTATATTTCCATGTCCTTCTTTAAAGTCTCAGCAGATTAGAATCTGTGGGACATGGGTTTTTGGTATGACCTATGATATAATCATGTTTAAATGGATCAAAATTCTAAAACATACGAAGAAGGGTGTTTTATGGTACATGAAAATGAGATTAAACTCAAACCCCATTGTTTATAAATCAGGTCTTGTGGAAATACTGTGCTCTTCCTTTACTCATAAGTTAGATACGTTAGATACGCTAGATACGGCTATGTTCACTCAGCAACAGTATCCCGGTCGCATCACTGACCATCTGTCCACGGGACCCAAATGTCCAGTACTTGTCCTCCTTAGAGAAAATATGTGGATCTCTGATGGTCTGCACTGTGTTAACCCACTGAGAGACATTTCTATAAATCATTCATTCTCAAATAGAGCTTGTTTGAATGCTGCTGGAAACTCTCCCAATGCTTTTCTATATAACCTAAGCTCTTCCATGACTTCAGTTGCTGTGTGATGAGACAAAGTCATCTCTTTGGAGTTAGTTATCCTTCACCCCTGTATTCATCTCATCACAACCCTGCATGCTGTTCATTCTGCCCATAGCAACTACACTCATTCCAGCTCCAACCCGCCAGGTGCCATCAACATATCTAATTCAGATATTTATTTTTAATACCCCAAAGTTCTATCAGATATCCCTTCTACATGAACTCATTTTTTGATTATTGGGTTTTTCAAGTTATTGTTTTATTTACTTAAAACATTTCAGACACTATATTTCGGTCATATTCTTTCCCCTCTCCCAACTCCTGCCTGATTCTGCCCAAACCCCTACTTAGCCAACTTTATGCTTGCCTGCTTGCTGCTCTTTCTCTCTTTCTCAAAAAAAATTCAAGTAAGAAAATCAATAAGACAAAAAAATACCAAAACAAAAAGCCCATAAAGACATGGAGTCCATTTTGCATTGGTCAACTACATCAGGCATACAGTTTGCTCTGAATTGTGGTTGCCATATCCAGTGTCACTACATTGGAGGAAACTGATTTTCCCCTTCCCAGCAGGTAGATATCAATCACAAACAGTTTCTTCATTAGGGGTGGAACTTTGAGTCCACTTCACCTCTCTGTGCTGGAATTTTGCCTGATTTTGAATCTGTGCAGGTCTTATGCATGTTGTTATGGTCTTAGAGTTCATCTGTGTATTAGTCCCATTATATTGGAATTTCTTTTCTTGGAGTCATCTAACACCTCTGGCTCCTAAAATCTTTTTTCCCTCCTTTTTTACATAAATCCTTGAGCCTTGAAGGAAGAGATTTGATAAAGACAACCCAGTTGGTGTTGAGTGCTCTGAAGTCTCTCACACTCTGCACACTGTACAGTTGTGTATCTCTGTGTTAAGTCAAATCTACTTCAAGATGAAGCTTCTCTGATGAGGAATGATAAAACACTGATCTTTGGATATAGCAACATGTCTTTAGGAGTCAGTCTATTGTTATGTTCCTTTACCAAAAAAAGATATTGTAGTAGGGTTTACCTAGAGCCCAGACCATGCTAGCATCAGGTTCTTGGCCATTTTAGCAATGTCTGGTATATGCTCCTTAGATCCAATTAAAAAGTGGTTGGTTGTACCTATAATATTTGTGCCATGATTGCATCATTATATCTTACAGGTATGTCTCTGTTATCAGTTACAAGGTTTGTAGCTGGGTGACTCAATGATTATTTTTCTCCTCTGACATTATTCAAAGTACTTTCCATCACCTTGAAAGCGAGTGACATATCTAAAGCTTAGAAGCTGACATCCACACATAAGAGAAAACATGCAATATTTGTCTGAGGGTCTGGGTTACTTCACTCAAGAGGAGTGTTTCTAGCTTCATCCATTTATCGTCAAATTTCATTTTATTTAATAGCTGGATAATATTCCATTTCATAACCATACATTTTTATTACCCATCCATCAGTTGACAGACACCTAGGTTGTTTCCAACTACTGGGGATTATCGACATGTACTCGTACGTTTCCCCCTCTCTTTGATGTAATTTTGTGGGCGTATGGCCATTATCATTTCACCAGCATCCTCAACACATGGCACACAAGGGGAGCAAAATATGTACATGGAGAAAGAATAGAAGAGAGGGAGAGTAAAAGCAAGGAGAAGTAAGTGTTTGATTATGATAGTGAATGGAATGTTCAGAAGTTTCCCAATTGCTTCTAAAATAACTTAGTCTATAGATTTTACATTGTAAAAATCAGAATGAGTGATAATTTTTTAACTTTAGTACTCTAAACTATTGGGATTCATATATATATATATATATATATATATATATATATATATATATATGCTCATTTACTATTGAGAGATATGTATGTATATATGTGTATATATATCATATATATATGAAGTCATATTCATTTACTAAGGTAAAGCCCTTCCAGACTAGTGCTTCCATTTCAAAAAAGTTACTAAAATAGGATAACTTGATAATCTTTCTGAAAGCACATTAAAGCTCAGCATTGTGGAAAACCTCTTAGAATTGAAATGACTTTTAGCACAGGACCTGGTATCACACATCTAGGTAATCACACATCGCATTTCAGATGAGCTAATTCAAGCTGAAATTGAATAATTTAGTGAAGTAACTCTTTCTGTTGTCCTTTCTATTCCTAATGTAGTTCTTTGAATTTAATCAGTTTCTGACCTACAGATGCTATTATTTTAATATACTTCTTTGGTTAGGGATGCGTAGTTCAGAGATAGAGGACTTGCCTTTCCTTTAACTCCGGGCTCAATCAGAAGCACTACAATAAACAAACCAATTAATGTATTCTCTAATTTCAATTCTGCTTCTACAACACGTGGGAAAATTTAAAAATTCAAATACAGATGTTAGATAAGTGGACCCAACCATTACGCCCACGGAGACTATTACATCCATGCTCATCTGTGCATTTATACCTTTTTAAAACTTTCTCTGTTCATAGTATTTTAGTGACACATGCCAGCATAGACCCACAGGTGTATGCACTAGCATACACTAGCATATACAAAGTAACAAGAAATTTCTTCTCGTTGGAACCATTTGCCATCCATCAAATTAAAATGTACTGAAATGAAACAATATGAAAAGACATTATAAATGTTTGGTTTTATATTCTCCCCAAACTGCTCACCTCCCCAGCAGTAATTATAATTCTACTTAACTTTAGATCAGAATTTTCACTATCTGCATTACTATGATTTCACAAGAAATTCACTTACCTACTATAAGCACATATATAATCTTCATTTTGGGGTTATATGTTGATATTTCCTATTCTGGTCATTTTAATGTGAGTCACCTTTCACCGGTTGGTTTTGTGACCTGCTATTGGGTTGTATCCCACAGTCTGAAATTTGCTTTCATGCTGCCTCACAGAATAATCATTTTAACCCGTATTTCATTCATTCTTCACTTCTCACTGCGGCTCTTTTTCTTACAGGACTCCTAGGCTTAAGTTCTAACTGTGACTCCAAAATCTTGATCCCACCCCCTGGTGACTTTATCAAAGCCTCTTCTCCTGGGCTTAGAAAGGCTTTCTCACACCAGCTGCTCAGATGGTAGCATATCCCCTTTATCCTCACAGGTTTAAAATATTCCCATGTGCAGAAACTTAGTTAATAAAATGCCATCTACTTAAAAAAGTACTTCAAATCCTTTCACCCAGATCCTGATTTTAAAGCTATTTCTTTAGACAGATGTGTTTGATCATATCATTTAAAACTTTGAATGAGAAATAAGTGCAAAGAAAATCTAAAGCTTTGAAAAATAACCAGAGGTTGATCAATCAAGGGATTTAGAGAAGAATGAAGTTTAAAAAAATCAGTTCTAAGATATATCATAATTTGGGTCTTCAGAGATGGAGAGAAATCAAGCAAAGTGTGGTGAACGGCTCTAAGCCACTCCACTAATGTAATAAGAGGACAGATTTAGATCTGAAGCAACCATTAGTCTTTAAACTAATATTTCTAACAAGATACTTTACAAACCTTACTTGAGTTGGAAAGTCTGTCTCCTTTCTTTGGTTCAATTTGAATTTAAGTGTAAAGCTGTACTAGTGAGATTCTAGAATGAATATGTATTATCCAAAGAAATGGCAGATGTTACAATTGGAACTGGGATGTATCCACGGTGCTGATGTTTTGTAGGTATGCCTTTGTACCGATGTAAGTGAAGCAGGATCTCTTAAGGTTCACCCTTTTGATTTATTCATCAAAGAATTAACTTATTTATGTTGTTCTTCTGATTCTAGGCGATTCTGTCAGAATCTGGCAACCATCTCCTGGACACATATATCACTTATGATTTCATAAAGTTTCCCTAGTAAGCTTAAGACTCAGGACTCAGGAATCAATGTGTGGCACTTGTTTCAGAGAACATCTTCTTGGCTGATGTTCCAGTGACAGTATTTCTTATTTGTAAATTATTTTCTGCTTCAAATATATTTTCACATACCAAAGGGGATTCTGTTCCACAGCAACTGAGGAGTTTGATCCCAAGTATCCAAGAAATATGAGATAAGTGTATGAACCGATATCTCCCCAACACTGAAGTCCAGTATCATGTATGAACCGGAATCTCCCCAACACTGAAATCCAGTCTTCATGATTGGAAAATCATCCTAATTTCACATAACCCTTCTTCCTACTTACTGCACAGCCATGAGAAGAAATTCTTTATTTTGGATGGGCAAGAAATAAGGTTATAAAGGGATTCTTCTCGACACTCCATCTGGGGACCTTGACAGATTACAAACTTCTAGATAGGCTACTATTTTTTCCAACTTGAAAGTGAAAACAATAATGTCACTTGATTCACATAACTGTTGTGACAACTAGCAAGATATATTGAAAATAATAAGATACGTATCGCAAAATATACAGAATAAAGAGAATTTTGAATTCCAAAATTCTGTCTGTCTTACAAAATCTACTGTTCTTTAAAGTCAACTTCAGGAAGACATTACAGATATTGTACATTTGATGTACCCAAATATTTATTAGTGTCTTTGTTTTATGTTGTTATTAAAAACATATCTACATTAAAAATAGATTATGGGGTCCTTAAAAGTAGAGAGTAAAGGGATGGCTCAGAAGTTAAGATTCCCTGATACTCTTGCAGAGGACCTGAGTTTAATTCTCAGCACTACACTGGGTAATTTACAACTGCCTGTAACTCCAGTTCCAGGGTACCTGATACCTTCACTCACATGATTCTCTCTCTCTCTCTCTCTCTCTCTCTCTCTCTCTCTCTCTCTCTCTCTCTCTCTCCCTCTCCCCCTCCCTTCCTCCCTTCTTCCCTCTTTCTCTCTCTGTCTCTCTGTCTCTCTCTCTCTCTCTCACACACACAGAGAGAGAGAGAGAGAGAGAGAGAGAGAGAAAATTAAATATAAAATTCAAAAAATAAAGACTGGAGAGGGCTCAGTGGTTAAGAACACTTGTGGCTCTTGCAGAAGAACTAGATTTGGTTTCCAGAATACACATGGCCATTCACAACCACCTGTAACTTCAGTTTCATGGGATCCAATGCCCTTTTCTATCACTTGTGGGAACACAGACATACATCTAAGCAAAATATTCATACACATAAAAATAAATACATAATAAATAGATAGAGGTTATGACTGAGGGAACTCATCCCCCTCATCAATTGGGACATTATTGGGCTATAGTATATAATTTTTTTCTTGATTAAACAAATGAATGATTCTCTTGTTGGAGTGATTTATCTCTTACTTTAAAAGTTATAAAAAATTAATAGTGATATTTTCTTTCAACTTATATGTTACGTATTTATTTGGAAAATTGTCGTAAGATACAGTAGGTCAGGATTTTTGTGGCACCTGTGCAGGGATATATGACTCATGTTTTTATTTGTAATCAGAACAATGTGACCAGGAAATAAGGCTACCTTAGACATGGTTCTGCAGTATTCTGTCACAACAGAAAACTGAATACTGGATTATCTTAGACCTAATAGGATGCAGATAACTTACAATTTGAACACTAATGAAACATACGTGTAAATTTGTCATTAGATGGCCAACAATGAACAAATTCCAATTCTTTGCATTCATTTGGAAGATTTATGAGGTTAACCTTAGTACTGAAAATGCCATCATAAATATTAAATATATCTTAACTCTTAAATCACAGACCACCAATACATTTTTAATTCAAATAACAGCAAAAGAAGAAGCAGCCCAGCCATCAGCCTTTAAAGCACATATTCTGGACATACTCTCTGACCTATAACATCAGAGCACCAGGCTAAAGCTCGCTTCCTGGGTGAGGAATCTGTTGGCAAGCAAGCGACTCTGCTGGAGCCACACTGGAGTGATTTCAGCAAGAGCACACACAGTGGTTAGACTACTCAAGCAAGCATTCTGGGTGTCATAATAGATGAGAAACTTTCCCTTTGGCCTCTGGTCAGTGGTTCATTTGCACTCGTTAAAGATAAGAACCCATACCTTACATCTGCTTGTCCACTCAACCAAGTAAGGACTCCAGAATATACCTGAGTCGGGTTCATTTTTTAAACCCATGCTTAAGCAGAGGACTTAATGCATAGCAACAAGAACAAGAAAAAGTACCTTATAGACAATGTTGCATCCCTGGTACGTGATTCCTGTCTGGAAAACACAGACTTTGTCAGCATTACCTTTTCTTTTGCTGTTCTATCCTTGATGCTTCAGGCAAAGCCGTAAAATTGAAAGGGTCACTTCTGTGGCCCTCACATTGCTTGGAAATAATGGCCTCCTGCCGGCAGTGCTTAGTTGTAAAAGCTTCTTAATAGATTACATTGACAATGAGATCTTCTACACAGTGCTGACTAGACCTGTGTGTGTGAGCCAACTCAGGAGAATACAAGTGAGCCTTCTGTGAATCTTACAGAAATACATCCCACCTGTGTTAAGCATTGACCTTCCCAGCCACACTAGCCATTAACCCCAGGTCTCATTAAATTGTCTAGCCAACTTTCATAACGTTCTTGAGGAGAGCTGGTCAGCTGAAGCATCTGTCTCCAATGGAGACCGGAGAAGACTGAACTTCAGATCCAGCTATTGACATGGCGACAAAAGCACTTCCCATTCAAACCAAGATGACAAAGGCAGAGCAGACGATGGAAGTGGCATTTTAGAAATGCTGCTCTCAGTACAGCAGCCTACCATGTTTTTCTGTCACAAAATTATCCCACTCCAGGTTTCTAAACAATTGCCTTTATGTTGTGTTGAAAAGAAAAAGTAAAATGAAAGGAGAGTTACATAAGCCAGCAAGTTCTTAATGGAGTGGGTATATTCCTTCCACTCATTCTCTGGGTTTGATCAATTCTAACCTGAAAAACGTGGCTAACTGGTGTGAGTACATTTGTCATGGGTATAAATGTTCTCAACAACGGGCATCAGGGTCCGACTTAGAAAACACTGTTAGGATAAACTATTCCTTTCCTAGAACAATTAGGAAATAGAGACTTTTCTCATAAAGTTATTGAAACACATATTTAACACATAATATTGTTCATACTTTACCAAAAGGCCAACACTTTTAAGAATAACATTCTAATGAGATTTCAAGAGTAATAACACAAAATTAGAACCATTCTATAATGTTGCTTGTGTGTATGTCTTGCTTATTTAAGAGTGAAAGAAGTTGTCAATTTATCCATTAGAGAATACAATGAGAAAAATCATAGACAAGAATGGAGATACCCGCTAGGTGGAAAAGATACAAAAAGAATGATGAGGACAAAAATGGAGATAAATGGTAGGATTAGATGTTCTTTATAAAAGGCAACAAATTAAAGATGACTCAGACATTTCCTTACCCTCCTGAAACTAAATTTAAGCTCTCAGCATTGATATTTAGGGAAATCTTATGCTTACATTCTGGAAAAGCAGTCAACTAGCCACAGGTAGAAATGGCTGTTTGGGAAAAGGCATTCAAGAAGAACAACAATTATAGAATAAAATTTTGAGCATGGTGACCAGACCATGGGAAAGTCAAATAAGGTACTGTCATTAAGTGGGACTACTTTAATCCAAACTTACTAAGAGGTATTACGAGGTGAGTAGAGTTAGACAGTCCCCTCAGTGTGAGCATAAGCTGCCTGGATGCTGTGTTCCCAAGCCTAGTCTCTGCTTTTGAACTGCAGTTCCACTCTGAGCCCTTCCTACTTCGTGTCATTTCTTGGTGAAGTCCCACCTACTTTTCAAGACAAAGATCGCGGTTCACCTCTGGGAAGCCTTCTTCCACAAATAGTCAGAAGCAGTAGATATTCTTAGTTCTCCTGTACACTTCAAACATGAATCTGTCAGCTGCTCGTCGTGTAATCCTAGTCTACGCCCGCTCTATTTCCGGAGTTCTCTGAGGATAGTAACCACAGTTTTGTTTCTGAGGTCAGTTCATAGCTGCGAAGTAATGGATTTAACTCCATCAATCCTCAGAAACACTAAAATGTTCTGCACAGACTTAGCAATAGCACCACCAAAGGTGCAGCTGTGTGTGTGTGCCTGTGATCTAAATCTGTGATCCATAGTCCACCAAGAATCCTCTGCCTAGTTGAGTACCATTGCCCCTGCCTGAGTTTCTGAGACACCCTGGATTTCTAGAGTCTCTGCAACAGGTACAGACGAAAGACTTCAAACACCAGCACAATTTATGGGTACAACCTATCAGACTTCAGTTGTCTGGGCAGGCCCCACTGCCCCCAGTTTGAGGAACTCCTACACCATCATTAATCCTCTCGATGATCTTCAAGTGAGCCATAAGCAAAAACACATTTAGACATTCCCTTCAGTCGTGATCTTCAGTCTTTCCCAATTACTTCCAAGACATCGGTTCTTTCACAACAATGAGATGACTCAGTTCTCCATCCCATTTTTCTCCTAATTCATCTCTCAGCTTTTTTCTTTGTCTAAACTAGAATCATCAACTCCATCGTGCTCTTTGGTTTTAACCACTAGCTTAAAAATCCAAAATCCAGAGGCTGTGAATAAGTCAGTTGCCCTACAAGCTCAAGAAACTAAGTTCCATCCCCACGACCCATGTGAAAATCCAGACATGGTGGCAAGCATCTGCATTCCCAGCATTCCTGCAATGAGATGGACGACAGAGACAGGAGAGCTCGGGGCCAGTTAGCCTGGAGTGCACCATGCAGCAAAGACAAAAGAGACATTGCCTCAACAGAGTGGATATAGGAATCAATTCTTAAACCCTGTGCTTAAGTCTCCACGTGTACACTATTGTGTATGCGTACCCACATTCACACATCTACACACACTTCACACACACACACACACACACACACACACAGAGAGAGAGAGAGAGAGAGAGACAGAGAGACAGAGAGAGAGAGATCCACATCCAGTAGAGTCATACACCGCATTTCTGACCTTTATCTCACTGATTTATTTGTAAAGCTTGAAATGTTCTAACCACTCATGCCTCCATCTCTCTATGGCTGCTGGAATGGAACCAGACCTCTTTACCCGGCTCTAGATCTGCATGTCCCTTTTCCCTGTAGAAGTATTCACTAGGCTATCCTCAGATCACTTTAGATTAAGGGCCCCAAACTGAGCCTCCCATTTGCCATCCACAGAACCAGATAGGACTGCCTCTGGTATCCCTGACTCAGGAAGGCACCACCACACATCGCCTGATGGCCTTAACCAGTGTCTATGGTCCCTTCATCCCAAAGAACCTTTAGAGCCTTAAATCCAGCATTTCTTTTCAGAACATTTCCACTGCTGGAGTTTTGATGCTAACAATATCCTATACAGAACACTGCACTGGGTCACAACCAGTCCTGCTACTTGTAGTTTTTGTAAAAACATTAGTTTTCTGATTTATATCTCAAATGTACTACTTTCTTTTTTTTTCAAAGTTTATTAAATTCTGAAAGTTTCCATTTCCGCCCCTCCTCCCAACACCCTACCACTCCCCCCACTCCCCCTCCTCCTCCCTCTCCATCCCTAAGAGCAGTCAGGGCTTCCAGCCCTGTGGGAAGTTCAAGTTCCTCCCCCCTCCCTCCAGGTCCAGGAAGGTGAGTATCCAAACAGACTGGATCCCAAAAATCCAGTATATGCAGAGGAAACAAGTCCCAGTGCCATTGTCAATGGCTTTTCAGTAAGGCTCCGGGCCAGCCACATTCAGAGAATCCGGCCACATTCAGAAAATCTGGTTGGATCACGTGCTCATTCAGTCCCAGTCCAACTGGCCTTGGTGAACTCTCATTAGATCAGTCCCCTTGTATCAGTGGGTGATCGCACTCCTCGCGGTCCTGAGTTTTTTTTTTTTTTCATGTTCTTCCTCCTTCTGCTCCTCATTTGGACCATGGTGGGCTCAGTCCGGTGCTCCAATGTGGGTCTCCGTCTGTATCGCCATCCATCATCGGATGAAGGATCTGGGACTCTTGTCTATTTCCAATCTCCAGGAGGATAAGTACATGATTTTCTTCAGGTTCACATTCTTATTTAGCTATGGCTAGAATCCACTTATGAATGAATACATACCATATTCCTCTTTTTGGGTCTGGCTTACCTCACTCAGTAAAGCGTTTTCTATGTCCATCCATTTGCATGCAAAATTCAAGATGTCATTATTTTTTACCACTGAGTAAAACTCTAGTGTATATATGTTCCACACCTTCTTTAACCATTCTTCTATTGAGGGGCACTTAGGTTGTTTTCAGGTTCTGGCTATTACAAATAGTGCTGCTATGAACATAGTTGAACAAATGTTTTTGTGGTATGATAGGGCATCTCTTGGGTATATTCCCAAGAGTGGAATTGCTGGGTCTTGAGGGAGGTTGACTCCCAGTTTCCTGAGAAACCGCCACACTGATTTCCACAGTGGCTGCACAAGTTTGATTCCCACCAACAATGGATGAGAGTTCCCCTCTCTCCACATCCTCTCCAGCATAGGCTATCATTGGTGTTTTTGACTTTAGCTAATCTGACAGGTGTAAAATGGTATCTCATAGTTGTTTTGATTTGCATTTCCCTGATCGCTAAGGATGTTGAGCATGACCTTAAGTGTCTTTTGGCCATTCGGAGTTCTTCTGTTGAGAATTCTCTGTTCAGATCAGCACCCCATTTTTTAATTGGGTTAATTAGAGTTTTATTGTCCAGTTTCTTGAGTTCTTTGTATATTTTGGAGATCAGGCCTTTATCTGATGAGGGGTTGGTGAAGATCTTCTCCCAGTCAGAAGGTAGCCTTTTTGTCTTACTGACGGTGTCCTTTGCTTTACAGAAGCTTCTCAGTTTCAGAGGGTCCCATTTATTCATTGATTCTCTTATTGTCTGTGCTACTGGGGTTCTATCTAGGAAGTGGTCTCCTGTGCCTATGTCTTGTAGACTACTTCCCACTTTCTCTTCTATCTGGTTCAAAGTGGTCAGATTAATGTTGAGGTCTTTAATCCATTTGGACTTGATTTTTGTGCATGGTGATAGATATGGATCTACTTTCATTCTTCCACAGGTTGACATCCAGTTATGCCAGCACCATTTGTTAAAGATGCTTTCCTTCTTCCATTGCATACCTTTAGCCCCCTTGTCGAAAATCAAGTGTTCATAGGTTTGTGGGTTAATATCTGGGTCTTCTATTCGATTCCATAGGTCGACTTCTCTGTTCTTATGCCAGTACCAAGCTGTTTTCAATACTGTAACTGTGTAATAGAGTTTGAAGTCAGGGATGGTTATACCTCCAGACGTTCCGTTATTATATAAGATTGTTTTGGCTATCCTGGGTTTTTTGTTTTTCCATATAAAATTAATTATTAGTCTTTCAAGGTCTGTGAAGAAGTTTGATGGGATTTTGATGGGGATTGCATTGAATCTATAGATTGCTCTTGGTAGAATTGCCATTTTTACTATGTTGATCCTCCCAATCCAAGAGCAAGGGAGATATTTCCATTTTCTGGTATCCTCCTCAATTTCTTTCTTCAAAGACTTAAAGTTCTTGTCAAATAGGTCTTTCACTTCCTTGGTCAGAGTTATCCCAAGATATTTTATGCTATTTGTGGCTATCGTGAAAGGTGAAGTTTTTCTGATTTCCCTCCCTGCTTCTTTATCCTTTGTGTATAGGAGGGCAACTGATTTTTTGGAGTTGATCTTGTATCCTGCCACATTACTAAAGGTGTTTATCAGCTGTAGGAGTTCTTTGGTAGAGTTTTTGGGGTCTCTCATGTCTGCAAATAACGAGAGTTTAACTTCTTCCTTTCCAATTCGAATTCCCTTGATCCCCTTATGTTGTCATATTGCTATTGCTAGAACTTCTAGCACTATATTGAAGAGGTATGGGGAGAGTGGACAGCCTTGTCTTCTGATTTATATCTCAAATGTACTACTTTCTTAAGCAGGATTTCCCTAGAAATTCTTAGATAATCACTTCTGGGTATTCTCTGTTTAAACAATCCTTTGGGCGCTTTCGTGACTCTTAGGCCAATATCTATTTGTTTTATTTATAATGTGTCATTTGTTATCCTTCCCCTCTCATCAAACCCCAGGTGGCTTAGGCTACATCAGTCTAAGTTAATGACACCTCCTTTGCATATAGTAAGGAATATTACACAAAGCAGCTAATCAGCAATGTACGATGAATAAGTGAAATAATAAACAGACAGGCAACGATCTATCCTGTTCCATTCCAACCACTTAGCCAGGCAACAGACTACACTGACACAATAACTAAATAAAAACAGCCATTCCCATCTCCAGTGCATAGATCCCTTTCTCTAACCAATGGTCTATGCTATAGAGGAAATTTTAAAAAGTACAACACTTCTCTCTGCCTGATTTCATTATGTGCAAATCTCTGGTGACTTTGACATTTCCATAGTGAAAGTCTAAATTCATTAATGTAGCTAACTGGGGCTTCTAAGGTCTAACTTTCTCCATCTATCTCAGCAGCGGATATTTCTGCCCTCTCATCTTGAGGTCATGCTTCTCTCATAAACCATAGTTCTTTTACCTCTTGCGTCTTTTTCATGTTATTCCTCCCTCCTGGTCTTCCTCTCTCCCACCTATTCTAACCTAGGTGCATCTTAATTTAGCTCTAAGCTCCTCTGAGAAGCACATCAGAAGCAAACAACTCACACCCTGAGTATCTTCCTCCTTCGAAGTTTCTGCTTTCCCTTTTGTAACACTAATTATCCTGACCTAAATATAAAATTAGGCTCAGGAAGTTTTTTTTTTTTTCCTTCACCCGTGTAGGCTTATGCCGCTGAATCTAGTATCCAGTTTAACAGGCAATGGAAACTCAATAAATGTCAGTTTATGAAACACAAATAATTCTCCAGTTGGAGAAATTGCTGACAGTATGTTGCTCACCGTGAAGCATGAGGACCAATTCCCCAGAACCCAATCAAGAAAGCCAGGCTTGGTGGTATAGGTCAGTGATCCCAGGACAGAGGAGGTAGAACCATACAGATCCCTGGCACTTCCTGGCTAGCTAACCTTGCCCAGTCACCAAGTTCCAAGCCGATGAGAGACACTGTCTCAAAGAAAAGAAGGTAGTGGAACCAAACGATATCCAAGATTGTCCTCTGGCTTTCGCATGTCCATATGCACGGGTACATGCATACTTCCCAAAGTGTGCACTTTGGGATTCTTTCTAAAGGGTTTGCTAATGTGTATATAACCTAAGGACTGAGCCTTGACTGGCATGTATGTTATCTTCTGGGTTATTGCAGAATTTCTTAGTACTTAATTAATCAGCAAAATATAGAAATAGATCTGTTAAAGATAACTGTAGAACTGTTATTCAAGAAAAGGCCAGAAACAAACAGATCCAGCGGTCTATAATTCAAGTGCACTGCACACACCGTGAAAGTAGACAAGTCATGTGTTGGTTAGCTAATTGTTATTTATTGTGTAAGCCCTCAGCTTGGATATTTCCATGGATATTTTACAATGTTTAATTGGAGATATTTGATGAAGTTTTATGGATGCATAAAAATTCTTAATAGATTCTGTTCTAGCCACTTGACACAACATACTACTCTGTAATTAAACTGAACTCTAATGTCATATAATATAATAAAATAGATTTATTTCATATAATAAAATAGTCTCCTGACAATAAAACTAATTTTATTTTATCATATTTTAAACTAATTAGGTAAGTGTTATCCAACTGATCTTATTCAAGAAAATATCATGTATTGAAATATTTCATCTTGCATCTTAAAATATAACTGTCTGCCTACTACAGTGGTGGGGTTTGTATATATATTTATATGATAGCCTACAAAGTAATGAGCTTTGCTGTGGAATTTTCATAAACATTTTTATTCATTCTCCCCTCTCCCCTACCGTCCCATTCCCCTGTTGTCCAGATTCCTGCGGGTCACCAAGAACCCTCTCTCTGTTATTAGGATGGATGTACTCAGTTTGTCCCTGCTCCCACTCCCTCAATATTTCTTCCTCCATTGTCACCCCTTTTCCAGTCTCATGATCTGTTCACAGCTTCCTTACAAGAGAGAAACAATCACCAGAGCAAAGGGACAGCCCCAAAGAGAAAAACTCTTCATCGGGGCTGTCTCACGAAGTCTCACTAGAGATACACAGGTCACCAAATACTAATGACCAAATGTCAGAACTGTCACCTTCACCAGGAGAATGGATAACAACTCTCTGGATCAGAAGCGTGCTCAATAGCCATTAGTTTCTGAGAGCACCAGGAATAGCTGGATCCTGTAAAAATGCTGTTGCAAGTTAAACCAAGTGGTTTTTCCGCTTCCCTACAGAACTCAGAAAAGTAACAATGATTGAAGTGGAATTGTTGATGGAGCTGAAGGCTGGGAGATGACTGTTCTTAAAGAAGTTATAATTACTTCGTGCTGAGGAGCTATTTTTCTGACAGAGTCCTATCAGAGGGGTGGTCAGTGGGGTTTGCGCTCCTTCCACCCCTTACACTTGATTTCCTGCCAGGTTAAAAAGAATCTGTTCCTCTCTACAAGGAATCCTCATTCTTCGGTGCACACACGCCTGCAGGGCGCTGCAGGAGCCAGACATGGGGTTCTCAGTGCTGTGCAAGCAACCCCTGCATTTGAGAAATCGACGTGGAATCAGACTCTTTTATTTTGGAGGAGTATCTATTCAGAACCCAGAACACATTCCCTAGTCCTGGGGTAGGAGGTGGGTTCAGCATGCTTGGTAGAAGGAAGTTAGCTTCCATATCACAGCCATGGGGGTTGCCTGAGTCTTTTCTGAACGATTTCTTCTCTCTTTCCCACCCACTATCAACTTCCATCTCTATTCCTACTACTTTAACAACAATGCAGTCACTTCCTGGGTTATAACCACAAAGAGCAGCACTCCTGGCGACCCTGGTGCCCAGCACTCTATTACCCTTGTTACTACAGTGGGGTTCAGCAAGGAAAGAATAAAATGTAGGATTATTATTATTATTTTCATTAAAGTCTTATTGCATCTTTTCACGTGCTTCACGCTGTGTTGAGCACTTAACATCTATTTTCTAGCTTAATACTCTAGGGTTGTTATTATCCTTACTTCATAGATTCCTAAGAACGCTACAGATATGGAATTCAAGAAAAGAGATTTAGATATGGGGAGTTTAAGACACGCTCCCTATCCTCTTAGAGTGCCCCCCACCTCCATGCATGCAAGCCTTCTTCCTTATTTCCAGTTCCTCCTTATTTCTCAGTCCTTTTGATTTCTTCCCAGTCCGATTCCAGCTTCTCAGAGTACTGAAAAGTCTCAAACATAAGAACAAGAGAAGCCTGCTATTTCACAGCTGAAAATACAGCAGCCTATGTTTTTATGAAATCCTGTCTTTAAGGCTCACAGAGAATTCCGAAGACACAGCATGGCCATTCTTCTCACTGAAGAAAGGCAATGTTGCGCTCCTTTAGCTTATTTAAAAAACAACCACAATACCACTATTCAATAAGAGAAACAGAACCCCAAACAGAAGCTTGTATCTGTCTCTACCAACCCTACATTCTGGTCCAGTATATACTAATACTCTGGAAAAAAATGTCTTGAATAAAAGATCCGCTACTCATAAACACACTAAAAATCAAATCACTAAATCCAGAGGAATGGCAAGTGGATTAACGGTAAAAAATAAAACCCTTTTAAATCTCAGTTTGTATGTCAATGACATCGTCTCATTTGTAAATTCTCTTCCATAAATAAAATACATGCTTGCATCACAACTTAGACTTTCTATTTTGTGCATATTACCTCCAACTAGTTTTCCATGAATCATTTGATTATTTTTATATCTCTAGGTAGTGGAATAAAAGATTTCTCAAATGCCTGGAGCCATACTGCCAACCTTTTATGTGACACTCCGTTTCTTTTAAAGTTCAAAAAGTGGAAAACATTGGCAACTTTTTATCAACCTTCACCTACTTAATCAAAAACATCCCAGCTTTTCAGAGCACTCTGGGACTAAACTAACTGTGCTCTCTAGGACAAATCCTCCCAGGAGAACGCCTTTTCTATCCTTGCCTCTCTGGCTCTTAACCTAAGATTTGGAACTCAATTTTCTAAAAATAAAAAAAGTATGTGAGCTGCAGCATAGTCACAAGGAACTATATGGTGCTTAGATGCAAATTATTGTGGTTTGAGTTCCGATTATGTCAACTTCCAATTTCATTCTACTTGACACAAATTATTTGGCTCTCTATTCTTTGCCCAGAATATCAACAATAACAAGAACTACTTGCTGTGGGGGAGAGGGAAGGGAGAGGGAAGGGAGAGGGAAGGGAGAGGGAAGGGAGAGGGAAGGGACAGGGAAGGGAGAGGGAAGGGAGAGGGAAGGGAGAAGGGAAGGGGGAAGGGAAGAGCTGGCAAGAGCTTGGGGGAGTGGGAGGGTGGAGATGGAGGAAGGGTGGATATAGGAGCAGGGAAGAAGATACCTACAGTAAGGGATCCATTTTAGGGTTGGCAAGAGACTTAGCTCTAGAGGGGATCCCAGGTGTCCACGGGGATGTCCACAGCTAGGTCCTTGGACAGCAGAGGAGAGGGTGCTTGAACTGTCCTTGCTTCACTATCATGCTGATAATTATCTCGAATATCACCATAGAATCTTCGTCCAGCGACGGATGGAGATAGAGACAGAGACCCTCATCAGAGCAATGGACTGAGCTCCCGAGGTCCAGTTGAAAGGCAGAAGGAGGGAGCAGATGAGCAAGGAAGTCAGGACCGCGAGGGGTTGGTCCACCAACTGAGGCAGTGTGTCTGTTCTAATGGGAGCTCACCAAATCCAGTTGGACCGGGTCTGAATGGGCATGTGATCAAACCAGACTCTCTGATTGTGGCTGGCAATGGGGGCTGACTGAGAAGCTATTGATAAAGGCACTGGGGCTTATTTTTATGGCATGTTCTGGCTTTTTGGGTCCCTAGTCTATATGGATGCACAGCTCCCTAGGTCTGGATGTAGGGGGAAGAGCCTTGGACTTCCCACAGGGTAGGGCAGGAGAGGAAGGAGCAGGAGGGAATTGGGAGGAGGGAAGGGAGTGTAAATAATTGAATGGAAAAATAAAAATTATAAAAATGGATATGAAATCATTTTATAAACTGCAAATAAATCAGATGCTGGAGAGATGGACCAACAATCAAGAGCAGTTGCTGATCATGCAGAGGGCCTGTTTGTTTCTCAGCACCCATGTGGGGCGTCTCTACAACAGACGAACACTCAGCTCCAGGGCACTCAATGATTTTTTTTCTGGCCTTTGTAGGTAGCCACACAACAGCACACACGCACACAAACATACGCACCTATACATATATGAAAAAAAATAAAAACAACTCATAGACTAAATAGAAAAGTTGCTTCATTTGGATTTTGTTCACAGCTGACCATTTACATTACAGCTTTTCAGAATTTCATTGATGTAGTCAGGTCATCCTAAGGTTTTTGCTTATTTGTTTGTCTTTGTTTCTGCTTTTCAAGATGAGATTTCTCTGTGTAACAGCCCTGGCTGTCCTGGAACTCACTTTATTGACCAGGCTGGCCTTGAACTCACAGAAATCCATCTGCCTCTGCCTTCTGAGTGCTGAGATTAAAGGAGTGCACCACCACACCCAGATAATCCTGAGGTTTTTTTTTTTTAAAACAATAAACTATTGTATTCGGAAACACTGAAAATTATGAAAAATTAAGATGAAAATCTTTTTAAACAAAGAGTGGGAGACCTCTAGATTGAATGACTATGCAAGAAAAAAAATCTTCCTGTTGCAAAATATTTTCCGCAGATGTCTACATATGTAAAATTAGCAAGTCCCGTATTACCCCCCATGGTCATTGGCCACCCCAAGAAGAATAAAATGGAAAAAAATGCACAAGGACTAGAAGGAATATGAATGTGTATTTAGATTTTACTTTTATTAGCCAGGTAGAGAAAAGGGGATATATCTGAGGACATTAACACCGTCTCTCTATGTTTGTAGCCAACACTTCCTGTTCATGAGTGTCTTAAAGTCATGAAATGACAGGTAATTCCAAAATAGGCATTCATGCTAGTTTCATTGTATAAGATCAATTCTTCACTTCTAACACATGAGTGTTAGTGCTTTTCAGTAGAGAGTCTCTCCGATTTCTAAATAAAAGATGAAAAACCATAGCAGATATCAATGTGAAAGCATTCTGTGATGATAATCTTCTTGGGGTACTGTTGGAGAGCACCAGGTTATTTTTCAAGCCTGTTAATGTATCTCTCCTATCCAAGTCACCAGAATCCTATGGAACCTACAGCCATGAGCTCTACTCAGCCTTGAACTGTTCATTGGTCTGATGACATGAATTATGATAAATCTTAAGGGTAAGTTAGACCTTGAATCAGGGAGCAAAGCCAGTGACTAGTGGACCAGAACTGATCATAGAGAAGCCAACAATTTGGATTGAGAAGAAACACAGGAAGGAAAGGGCAGGAACTAGAGTTTGAGTTCTCTGGCTTCTGAGACAAGAGAAGAGTTGTGTCTCCAGCCAAAAGCAAGGTCAGTTAATTGATACTCAGACTTTCTGAGCTAGCAGGTTTTAACCCCAGCCTTTGACTTCTGAGTCTTATTGATAAATAGAAGTGTAGATAGAGACTTAATTTAAAGCTTCATATCATTGCTGCAGCAGAGACAGGCCATGGGGCAGGAAGCCATGCCAGGCTGTGCCAGGTGCTGAGTGCTTTGGGGTAACAGATGATAATCAAAATATCAGCAGATTCATGTGCAGCTGCTAAGTTGACAGAAAAACACCAACTTAGCATGAATGAAAGAGGTGTTTGGAGATAAAAGAAAGGAAGGGGAAATTATCAAATGCTTATTTGAGTAAAAGCACCTCTAACTTAATGTCAGCTATATAAAAAGACTGGGTTGACTCTTACTTTTGCAGTAATTCCTCATGGGACATATTATGAGATTAATTTTATAACGTATATAAGAAATAACCTCATGTGGGCCCATGGTCACTAAGGGTCTTAGTTAGAGTTTAATCCCATGTGTCCTTAACAACAGACTCTTTTTTACTCCCTTTTCCACCAAAACTAGTTTCTCCCTGTGTTTGGCATTGCCTATCTATTCTGGAAGGATGTTAGAAGCATTTGATGGAGTTATGTCAATCATTTCTGTGGTACTCTTTTCCTTCTTGGTTCTTTGTGGAGAGAAGTGTTGGGAGGAGAGAAGAGGGGAGTAAGAAGCTAGAAAAGCTTTTTTTTTTAAATTCATGAGAAAAAATACGATCCTACCATGCATAGCATCAAGATATCAGTCCTAAAATTATCAACTCCTCCCCCCGCTTCAGAGGCAGTGTCTTGGACAAAACAGTGGAGGCTGAATGAGGATGACCTAGGAAGCAGGAGGAAGACTTCCCTGCCCTATCAGATGAATGTACGTTCCAGACCTGTCTTCCTCCATATGGTTCTGACAATACCTCCTACGTCTCGGCCTGTTACTGTAACTCATCCTCCCGTCTTACACTCAACAGAAGGACGGGCCTCCAATAAAGAGCAGCAGATGGTATCAATCTTCAGGTTGTTTCTTAGGGCAGAGCCATGCTGCAGCCTGTATCAGCTGGCTCTTGTCTTTGAAGCCACTCTATCGAGACTTCACAGATTTAATGTCTCAGTCCATTTCCTCTTGCTGTAACAAAATACTGGAGGATTGGCAATATATAAAGAAAATGCTTTGTTCATCTCATGATTTGTGAGACTTAAAGTTCAAGATAATATAGGTCCATCTGTATAGACTTTGATGAGGACCCCTTGGCTGTACAGAAATACTGTTGAAAACCAAAAAGGAAAATGGTCACATGCAAAAGTGGGAGAGTACAACCCACTCTAGAAAACTGGACAAATTCACAGGACAATGTCTCTCCTCTCTCTCTCTATAGATAGATAGATAGATGTAACATGAGAAGACCGGGCCTGCTTGTTTGTTGGGGTTTTCTGTCCTGCCCGGCCCACAAGCTGTTCAGTCCCAGAGAAAAATCACACACAGATCTCTTTAAGTTATAAAGCTGATTGGCCCTTTAGGTCAGGCTTCTTATTAGCTAACGCTCACATCTTGATAAATCCATTTTTCTGATCTATGTTAGCCATGTGGCTCAGTACCTTTTTCAGTGGGGCAGCTCACATCCTGCTGCTTTGGTGATCTGGGCAGGAGTGCGAGGAATCAGCTTCCTCCTCCCCAGAATTCTCCTGCTCTCCTTGCATCGTTTCCACTTCCTGTCTGGTTTTCCCGACAACACCTCCTGCCTGGCCAATCAGCGTTTATTTAAAACATGATTGACAGAATACAGATAATTCTCCTGCACCAGATAGATAGATAGATAGATAGATAGATAGATAGATAGATAGATAGATAGATAGATCATATAGTTCATATAGAAACTAGCCAGAGACCTATGAGAAACACAATCTCTTTTGAGATCAATGGTCTGAACAACCTAATTCTTTCCCACTACTCAGAATATCTTCCAGGTCACATGACCTTCCAGTTTCATCACAATGAAGACAAGAATCCCAGTACCTGAAACTCTGGAGTGATACCCAAACCACATCTAGCCACAGCTTCCATGCTCTTTATAAATCAGAGGACATGTCAGTGCTATCGACAGTTGCTCCCACTTCCACAGAGAAACCTATTGATAAAGTCCATGTCCTACACACTTGCAATGGAGCACAAACAAGGAGGACCTACTGGTGTAACACTTGACTGCTTTCCAGGTTTGTCTTAACACAAAGACTGTATGGTGCTATTTTTGTATCTTATAAATTTATGTGACCTGGAACAGGATTGAACAGAGACAAAGAGCTACATTTAACTTTTAAAAGGGTAGAAAGAAAGAAAACTGTAACATGGCATTGGTAAGTATGTTGGGTTTTATGTGCTTCTGCACCTAGTTCCTGAGAAGGAAGGATATTGACATTCAGCTGTAGACGAACTTAAACGAAAAACAAAGTCTTGCTAATTTCCTGCTTGAGAATATACCATCCTTCTGCAACTTTTGCAATGCTACTCACATTGCTGTACCTTTTGAATGCCTCCAAAGATCAACTAGACATTAGTGGTTTGCTATTAAAACATGCATTATTTTAAACATACCCATTGGATTAAAAAAATCCAAGAAAATAAAGAAAAATAGAAAAGGCATAAAACTTCTTGTAAAATTAATATGCCCTATAAAATAATTTTTGTGTGCTGTGAAAGAATTAAAATAGGAGTTGAAAAAGAAAGAGAAATAAATTAACTGTGTAGATAAGAAGGAACTATATAACTCAGTGACCTCCATCATATTTAACAAAATGCTTGGACTATTAGAAACACTCTATGCTTTAAAATATGAACCACAGTGTCTAGAACCCACTTTTCACATTAATCCAAACTTTTATAATTACAAATCATACAAATACTAAAAATAATGGAATCACTAGATTTTTTTTAAAAAAAATGTATGCATTTTCTGTAGGTTTATTCATTCAGTAACAAAATATTACAGAAAACTGTAGGCCCGTGCTGTGCATTCGACATTCGTCTGGGGACCGGGTCCTCAGTTTCTTTATCTTTTTTCATTTTCACTTTTTTTCTTTACTTTTTCTCTCCTCTCGTCGTACCACTGCTACAGAGCGGCCTGGCCTCTGGTTTATCCAGCTAGGCCCATAGCTCCCCACCCGTGAATCAAGGACACTTGTTCACGTGGTCCTGGGCGCTCGTTCGTTGTGCGGGTTTTCACGATTCAGACTTAACAATCGTCCATGGCAGACAGTCACGGGCTTTTCCATCCCAGCCGTGACCTGGTGCAGTTATTTTCGGTTCCAGACTTTTGCTCCCCTCTGCGGCTTATGGTTCAGCATGGCAGCTCAACAACAAACTGTAACTTTTCCCTTGCAACACGTGGCCGCCGCCATGTTCATTGGGGTCAGGTGACTTTATCACTAGATTCACTGAGAGCCAGATCACGCAACCAGGCCCTCCCACTGTTAAGTATGTCCCGCTTTCCCTTCCCCCTCCTCAGTGTTCTCTTAAATCCTCTCCTTAGCTGTGATTACAGGTGTTTTGCATACTGACATGCTTTCTGATAGGGCCCACCAGAGAGCATGCATTCTGCCTAATTCCTGTTCTCTATGTATAATGATTGTTCATTTCATCTCATTTCAGACTACAAAATCATAAACTGGTATGTACTTTTAAGCTGTTTTCTACCATTGTCAGTTCTGCCACTAATCTTAATGTTACAAACAGTTTTTTTTTTCTTTCTGTCTCTCTTTTTACAAATGTGGATCTTACCTATTAAGAGTCAATACAGTCAAACTCAAACCCAATCTCCCAGACAGATTCTATACTGCAGCTATACCTAATAATCAGCCCTCAACTGCTCAGAGATCTGGGGAATGTGATATTTAAATGTTTAATTATTTAAAAAACTTTTCATAACAAAAAGAGACAGGTTGGCTCCTAGCAAACACTCTGTTTCCTCCAAGAAGACAGAAGACCAACGTCCATCTGCAGTTTGCTTCGACTGCCAAGCGCTGACCATTGGGCAAAGATTGCCTTTCTCCTAAACTGGAGACCTCCAAACGTGAACAGGATCACTGGAATCGACAGCCTAGCTGCCCAGGGTCAAGGTAGGCCTGTCTTCCTAAAGATTTCTTGGTCCACAGGGTCTTCAAAAGCCTGGCAGGCTCTACATTAAACAAAAAAGGTCAAATGCAACCTTCAGCGACCAGGGAGGACCAAAGAGTAGCTCTAGGTGCCTACCAAGTAAGTTCTCTGTCATTTATTAATCAATAACTCAAGTAAAATCTTATCCTTCTCGAAGATCTCTGACAGTCTGATAGCTGAGAGGTTTTGCCAGGTTGTCTCACCAAATAAAAATACTTTTCATTATAATTTCTGTTTTTACAAACCCAAGAAGTTCTTAATACAATATATATGTCTAAAACTTCTGTTTTTCTTATAAGTTCCAGGGAGCCAAATTAAGAAACCCATCATAAACAGGTCAGATACAAACCTCTCAATTACCTGGTCCTAAAAATTTTTTTCTCAATTTAACTTTGTCCTCTGTTCTGCCAACACCCTAACCAGGTACAAGGGACATTTCCATGCCACAGACACCTGTCCTGTCGGGAACAGAGACCAGCTATGCCAGGATGTGACCAACACCCAGCTTCTCTCAGATCTCCCTCACCCCCACACCCCCCAAAGATGACACCCACAGATCAGCTGGAAGCAGTCTTGAGAATTCGCCACCCCAATTCCTTCAACCTGTAATGTCTAACCTTCTACTTTTTATTATAAAAAGGATCCGGGAATGTTAGTCTTCTGCTGTCACTTTAAGAACTAACCACGCCCACCCAGCCACTTCTGACCTCCCCCTTCGCCATCTTTCTCTCTCTCTTGTGTGGTTGTCTCCTGTCGTGTGCACATGTTTCTCTCTGTCTCTGTGTCTTTATGTCTTTATATTTGTCTATCTCTGTCTCTCTGTTTTTTTATTTCTTTTTAAGTAATAAATGTTTACCCTTATGTTTATTTACTATGTCTTGTGAGCCTTTTATCCGCCGTAACCACCCGCCTGACTCCCCCAGCCGCATGGCACTGCAGGGACTCACGGCCATCCTTGTGGGACTCCGCAAGCCGCCTGGGACATCCCATCATTATATTCTTTTTAAAAGAACAAAAGGCCCAATTCCTTGGCACAAGTAAAATGCAAGAACCTTACAAGTCAGTGACCTTGTCCTCACAGGCTCTGAGGACCTGTCTCAAGGCATTGCCTGAAGTCAGGTTTTCCAAAGGTTCCCACCACACCATGGGCTTTTGTTCTCTCCTCTGTCACACATCAATGCAGACCAAAAGCCAATATGCTCTTTTTTGTGTGATGGGGAGCATTCCCAATGCATTCTAAACTGCCACAAAGTGTGTCTTACTCTTTTTTCATAGGACTACCATATTAAAACTAGCTAAAAGCTGGCCCTGGTAGAATATGCCTTAAATCCCCAGCACTCTGGAGACAGAGGCAGGTAGATCTCTGTGAGTTCAAGGCCAGCCTGCTCTACAGAGAGAATTCCAGGTCAGCAAGGAGACTTCCTGAGGAAAAAAGAAAGCAAAACAAAGAGACCCCTTTCTTTTGCTTTCTATTTATCAAACGCTCATAATGAAAATTTAAATCAAGTCAGAAAATCCGAGTTATTTTTTTTTTCATTTTTCTCATTAACTGCTAGACTGGCTTTGATCTCCCAATCCCTCTTCTTTAGACATTTTTGGTACTGAGACTGCTGGACTATACCACCATGCCTAATGAATTATTTCTTAATGATCACAGAATTAATGGATTTTATTATGAATATGACACTGTCAACTGAGACAGCACACACTCTAGTACCAGCCTCATTTGTGCAAATACAAATACTGACCTGTTTGGTTGTGACCATACAAAACTGCACAACACAGACAGAAGGCTGAGTTCTCTCCAGATGGCTTACACAACTGCCTGTGCTATTTCTCCCAACGAGAACATGTGTATTAAGAAAAGGAAGTGTCTATACTTTTCTGCGGTAACATGTACTTGCATTGCAAGCCCTGAGAGCTCAGGAAATTAAAGTAAGTTGTTAAAAGTCTTTATCAATAAAAACCTCTGTGCTAGATCCCCGCTGCCATTTCCTTATTGAAGCCCTGTAAACAGAAGCAGTCTATCTGCATCTCTTTCATCATTCATATCATCAAGCAGCTGCCAAAATAAGGGGCTTGTGAAGTTCCTGCAGTCACCTTATAAATTAACACATGCATAACACCAGAGCGGAGGCTATCAGCTTGACAGTATCTATTAACACTTCTCTGGAAGCTGTAGGTGCATGCAATTAGCACTCAATAAGAACATTATTCTCAAAAATAACATAAAAATCTACATGTGTTGAAGAACTAGGGAATACATTCTGATTAAAAGTTTGGTATTTGGGCTGTGGTGGTGCTCTCCTTTAAGACCCACACTGAGGAGGCAGAGGCAGTTGAATCTCTGTGAGTTTGAGGCCAGCCTGGTCTACAAAGCAAGTTCCAGGACAGCAAGAACTGTTACATAGAGAAACTCCTTCTCAAAAAAAAAAAAAAAACCAAAAAATTAGGTATAAATAGTAATTGCAAAACATACTTTCTTTTGGTATGAAAGAATTTGTTTCCATCCACCCATCCAAAGACATGGCATAAGATGATCAATATTCTACCACCTACAATGTAAAGAATTCATATAGAAGATAAATTTTTATAAGCTTTTCTGATGTTTTTCTTTCTTGCCTGTGGAATTTAAATTCAGAGTGTCAAAACAGAAAAAGAATCTTTCTAACATGGAAGTTAAATAAATCATATTCTGAGCTTTAACTGTAGGGTCAGATGGTATTTGGAAAGGAGCACAGATTTCTTCAATCCACTGACATCCTAGCCTGGCAAAGGTAGAGATAGTTGTCTGTCCACCACCGCCCCCCCTCAAAAAAAAAATGAGCACTCCCATTTCATTATAAATCTGTCCCTGGAATATGACCACTACCTAGTAAAAGAATGTATTCTCCACAGCTTTTTGATCCTGGGTGTGCCTTTGACCATGGTCTAGTCATTAGGATCTAAGAAAGAGGTGTGCACCACTCTGCGTGGAGTTTCTCCATTTGCTAGTTGGAAGCAAAGGTATTCAACCCAGTGATGACAGAGCAACAAGATGAAAATGAATGAAATGCCCACAAAGACTGCCATATGAGTAGCAAGAGGCCTGGTATCACACAGTTACACAACAAGAAACACACTTTTTGTATTAAATCGCTAAAGTCCATGGGTTTATTTTTTACAGTAGGTAGTGTTATACCAATAAGCAAAATGCTATAAAATGGAATTGCAGAGGAAAAACCTTTAAATAACCTTTAAAATAAATTTACATGTGCTAATTCAGCACCCACTTACAGTCCTGAACTTGAGAATTTCTCCCATCTTAAAGGGAGGGAAAATTTGTGCCTACAGAAGAAAACGTCTTTTCTGGAATCATACAACTAACCCCTGAGACAGACTGAGAGATGAGCCAGGCCCTTTAGCCAGTGGGACATTGAAAGATGAGCCAGGCTGATTTTAACATAAAGTCTAACCTTTTTGGACTTCATGTTAAAACCAGCAGGATGCATATCTGAAGCAAGCCAGCCTGTGTTAATGAGTGCAGGCTCATTCTGCAAGCATTTGAAATTCACATTCTGTCAAGAACTATACTTAGTAATTTAATGCATTTAACAGAATTTTGACCACATCCTTGATCAGGCTGTGTTAGATAGTTTAATTTCTATTGCTTGTGATCTCATGAATAACCCTGTGGGTCAGGTATTAGAATAATTTCTTTTGCTGGTGAGAGAGTGATGCTTCAGAGAGGAAGTAAAGGAACTTAAGGATCCCACTACTAATGAGAGTCTGCATGTGCCCAAGTCACTATGGCTTTCAGCTTTATCAGTCCCACTCCTATCAACAGCCAATGCATCAATTAGTATGCTACAAAGTCAAGACTGTTTAAAATGAACATACATTCTAAAGTACAACCAGCTGCAAATTTTATGTGTACAGAATGGAGAGTGTACATGAAAATTTGCACATGAGATCTGCAGTACAAATGTATTTTCAGAGAATCAATACCTGTATACACGCTCATGTGTGAGTGCACTGTCTAAATTTCAGAGTCCAGCTTCATTGAAACATCCAAGCTCTGAAGCAACAGAGATACAGTGTCCTTCATTAATAATAACTTACTAGATGGATTTCAACAGTAACTTCCAAAGGCTAATTGTGGAGTCTCAGAATCAGTAATGCTCACCAAGTAGCACTACAGTGAATGGAGAATAAACGGAGCTGGATGCTTGGGTACAGTATCTGACACACATATTTTATGAGCTTTGGCAAATTGTGTGGCTCTTTTTTAAAATATGTGTGTGTGTATAGGTGTCCACAGAGCCAACAAATGACATCAGATTCTAGAAGCTGGAGTGGCAGTTGGTTGTGTGCTGCCCATCATGGGTACTGGGAACCAAACCTGGGTCCGTGGCAACATCAATGAGGGTTCTAAACTGTGGAGGCCCAAAAATGTGGGCCCATTTCCACCTTGTCTGATGATCAGAGAGTTTGGGAGGTCGCTCAAATGATCGACAAGTATAGTTTCATGTCCCAACTCAGGATGAGATTACTTGATTCTTTAGACATTAAGATAGCACCATTCAATCCTCTCAGATGTTCAGGATATTCAAACATACTTCTATTTCTTCTTTTGTAACTTTGAGGACATCTGGGAAGGGGCAGCCTTCAGCATATGTTATCTAGAGCAGTTTCCCTACCTAGACAACAGAATGCTAATGATTTGATGTCTAAGAGTGATAAAATCATTGACTGTTTGAGTTGTCCTATGTATCATGTTAATAAAATCTTTTGTCCCCTCTCCTCCCCACCCCCATTTAATTGGTTATAAAAGTTATGGAAAAATAAACGCAGGAGATTTCAGTTATCGCAGGAATGCCTCCTGATATTATTCTATGGTTTCTGTCATATTATTTTTTATCCATCTCTGTATTCTTTACTTATATTTCTAAATTCACATGGCCCTACCCTGGCAAGAGGTATTTTTGTCAAGGCCAAACCTCAATACTAAACCACTAAGCCATCTCTTCCCTTCAAATCATATAATCCTAAATTTCAGTTTTACAGTTTTGTAAAGTGTGTATAAAATCTCTTGTTTTAAATGTAGTGTTACAAATAAATTAGAGAATCTGATGTGGACTGAGTCTTTGTGTCTACCTGAGTTCAAATTGTAAAACTACAATACATAATGCACATTACTATTTGGATATGTGGCCTTTGAGAGATATTTAAAAGATACAATACTCCTTCAAGAGGATGGAACTTCAGGAGCAGGATTGGTACCTCTACAAAAAGAGACATAGAGATTGATTCCTGCTTCACCATGTGAATCCATAAGATGGTGAACTCCAATCCAAGAAGAGCCTTTTTACTAGGCACCAAATTGGTCCTAATCTTGAACTTTTCCTACTCACAACTGTAAGTAATGAACATATATTTAAACCATCCATTTAACATTCTGGATAGCTTAGAGGGTAGCAATACTTGCTGTAGAACAGAGCCATCATGGGTATGCACCAGGTCCACTACATATATATTATAGCTTTTAGCTCAGTATTGTATGGGATTCCTGAGTATGAGAAAGCAGGGGCTCTTAGGATTCTTCTTTCTGTTGTGTTTCCTTATCCAACTTTAATGTAATGGATTACGCTTTATGATATGTTTTATTTTGTCATGTTTGGTGTTTACTCTTAGAAGCATGCTCTTTTCTAATGAGAGACAGAAAAGGAGTGGATACATACAGCAGGGTGAGGTGAGGAGGAACAGGAAGGAGTAGAGGGAGGGAATACTATGATTAGCATATATTGTATGAGAAAAGATTCTAATTTCAATAAAAGGAAAAATATCACTTGCTGTGAAGGCATGGGGAAATTAATTCAAATCCCCACACCCAGATAAAAAAAATCAGGCGTGACTACATGGGCCTGCAATCTCAGTATTGACAAGCAAAGACAGGTGGATTCTGGGAGCTCGCTGGCCAGCAACTTAGTTGAAAAAGGGAGTTTCCACTTCAGTGAGAGACTTCTCTCAAGAGAATAAGACAATGAGTGATACAGGAATTTTTCCCAATGTCCTCCCCTGGTCTCCAGATGTACAAGTGTTGACAGAGGTTTCTGTCTCAAAGAAACACACAGAGGCCTACATTAATTATAAACTGGTTGGCCTATTAGCTAAGTGTTATAAGAGCTAATAAGTAGCCTGACCAAATGGGCCAATCAGTTTATAACCTTATGGAGTCCTGTGTGTAATTTCTCTTTGGGATTTGCCGGCTGTTGGGGTACCGGGCGGGACGGAAACCCCAACAAGCCGGCCCTCATGTTACATATGGCGCCCACGTGGATAACTGAATCCACAGAAAGTCTGAGAAAGCTTGGGAAAGAATAGAGTAAAGCATGTTTTGTTGGTAGCAGCAATTTCTCAGGTCTGCTCTGTTTGCTAGAGCAAGCAAGCACTCTCATCTAAGGGAGGCTTCCTGACTCAGCTTTAGCTGCAAAACCTTGCAGCTCTTTAAAGAGGTCCTGCCACAAAACACTTAAATGTTGTTGATGACAAGCTTAACGCATTCTTTTCAGTTTTCAGCTGTAGCAGGAGAAAAGCTGTGCTGTTTTAAAATGCTGGCTTTCTGGGCTGTCCTGCCAGGACAAACTCTGACTCTTGCAGGCAGGCAGTCCGACTGAGTGTGGTCTGTGAGCAGAATGATGCAGCTTGCTTGCTAGCAAGGACCTTGAAACACCATAGAGTTGTGGCAGTGAACACAGAGCTTGCTAGCTCTGACTGGTATCTCAGCCAGGGGGCTAAAAAGCTAAGAAATGGGATGGATCTAGCCGTCAAAGCCATGGCTCTCCATATTGCTTAGTAAATTAAAGGCTCATGTAGTCAGAAAAAGAGAGATACAGTAAAGAGAGATTCAAAGAGGAAGAAAACCTCTAAAGAGTTTACAATGTGTTAAAAATATATGCAGGCTAAAGTCATTAAAAATAAAAAAGAAAGAAAGGGAGAAATAGGGTGTGGTGGTATACACCTTTAATCCCAATGCCTGGGAGGCAGAGGCATATTGACCTCTGTGACTTCAAGGGGTAGAGGTAGATTGACCTCTGTGACCTCAAGGTGTGGTAGTACACGCCTTTAATCCCAATGCCTGGGAGGCAGAGACAGATCTCTGTGAGTTCAAGGTGTGGTAGCATACACCTTTAATCCCAGCACTGGGGAGGCAGAGACAGGAGGATCTCTGTGAGTTCAAAGACAGCCTGGTCTACAGAGTTATTCCAGGACAAAGATATACAGAGAACCTGTCTCAAAAAGTAAAAGTAAAAATAAAAGAAATAGAAGTTAAAATAAAGATGGAAAATACACAGAGAATCTTGATACCGTATGTTATTATGCTCTCTTTGAATTGTTTGAATGCTGAGGAAGGAGCAACAGCTGCTAAAAGACTTTTGTTTATAAATGCTGCTGAATTAATCCAATATAGATATTTTGAAAATACCTTGGCTTCAAAACTGAAGTCAAAAGGTATGTTACTTTGGAGAAGAGATTTTGTTTTTGTTTCCACAGAAAACGAGAGGCTTTGGATTTATTCTGAGTTAAGAAAAATCCAGTATGATCAAGGAAGGCCACCTGAGAAATCTCCGACAGGAACAGATGGCCCAGATGTCTGAGTTCTTCATCCAGAACAGGTTCAAGACTGCTGCCTGAGATGATCAAGACTCACAGGATACTCCAGTCAGGACTTGATGATAATTCTAAATTTTCTTTAGGTCCCCTTAAGACTATCAGCGCCCCCAACCAGCAGGAAGTAGCCTGAAATACTACGCCCACATTCCCAACAAATGGATTATGGGTATTTTCCTTTGTTTTAAAAAAAAAAAAAAGAGGGAAATGGTGCGGGAGAATTATCTGTATTCTGTCAATCATATTTTAATAAAACACTGATTGGCCAGGCAGGCAGTATAGGCGGGAAAGCCAGACAGGAAGTAGGGGTGGAGCAAAGAGACTGGGAGTATTCTGGAAGCAGAAGCTCTCTCTCAGCCACTCCTGCACAGACCACCGAAGAGGCAACATGTAAGCTGTCACACTGAGAAAGGTACTGAGCCCATGTGGCTAAAATAGATAAGGATAATGGGGTAATATATGTTATAAGAGCTAATAAGTAGCCTGACCAAATGGGCCAATCAGTTTATAATCTTATGGAGTCCTGTGTGTAATTTCTCTTTGGGATTTGCCGGCTGTTGGGGTACCGGGCGGGACGGAAACCCCAACAAGCCGGCCCTCATGTTACAGCTAAGGGTTTCTTATTAACTAACTCTTACATTGTACATTAGCCCATAATTCTTGTCTGTGTCAGCCACGTGACTTGGTACCTTTTTATCAGTGAGGCATTCTCATTTTGCTTCCTCTGTGTCTGGGTGATGACTGAAGATGGAGCCTTTCCTCTTTCCAGAATTCTCCTGTTCTGGTTGCCCCACTTATACTTATTGTCTGGCCACTGTCCAATCAGCATTTTATTAAAGCAACACAAGTGACAAGTCTTTATAGGGTACAAGACCATTTTCCCACAGCACACAAGTTTATGCACCTCCACACTCAAATGTTTATGATAAACATACCATATGCAAGCTTCTCCCTCCACACACAAATAAAAGAATAAGTAAAATAAACCACTTGATTTATGATACTTCCCAGCATCCTGAGCTGACCTACATAGAACCTTTGAAAAGTTCTGACATGTACTAATCTGAAGTATAGATATTTATTTAAAAGAATAATAAAACACAGAGCATCCTGCTGAACAAAAATCAATAAAAAGACTTAAGAACCAAAAACATCAAACTAAGTATGACATGCACTGCAAAACTGATGAATATTAGCAACTGAAACTTAGGCCACAGATAAAATGCCTGTGGTTTCTTAAAGTATATTTAATAGATCATCTACTGGAAATGATTTATAAGGAAAATCCACCATCACATAAGCTTAGAAATGCAAGACTGTAGCAGCCACAAAATGCACCACATTATAAAAATATAGGTCCACACCCAACCATATTTCCACTGAGACAATTCCCATGAGCCTCTAATAGCCAGCGAATGAGCACTGCAAAAGAACAAACACAAGATGCAGGGCCCTTCTGATCAATAAATAACTCTGGCTTTGTTCCATATCAGCTCAATGAAAATGTTCTTGAGCTTCACTGTAATCTGAGGCTTTTCCTACCCAAATCGTTCCCCTTACCCTGTCCTTTACAGATTTTGGTTTCGCACTATGGTCTCAAGGCTCTGCATCTCCTGATTCCTTCAGTCTGTCCTTCAAATCACCTACCATTCCTTCATGAGAGCTTCTCATTGCTATGGCAATATATCATATCTCACATGAATTATAGCTTCTTACTCAGGGTGGCAACCCCCGTAAGGCTTACATTACTAAACTTAGTGGTCACAAAAATGAGGTAACAGTAAAAAAAATCTGGACTCATGACCACCAAAACTGAATTCTGACTCAAACACAGAAAGAATACAAGGTGTTACCAGCAGGACTCACTTGTGCTGTATCACATGACCTCACTGGCCTTAATACCTAACAAATGCATGACAGGTATACTCTGCAACATCCACAAATGCTGTCTGAAATTCCTTGTCTATATTCAAGACTACTGTATACTGGTGTTGGAGAAATGCCTCAGTAATTAAGAGCATCCTGCTGAACAAAAATCAATGAAAAGACTTTAAGAACCAAAAACTGGCTGCTCTTCCAGAGGACCTAGGTTCAATTCCCAGAACCCATATGGTAGATAACAGGAGTTTGATACCTTCTTCTGGCTTACATGGACACTACATATATGAGATACACAAACATGCACATAAGTATACACACTCAAGTAAATAAATATTGTAAAGGCTGGTACATGTTACAAACTGCAGTGTTTTTACTGTATATTCAGTTTTCTTGTTTTATAAACACTTAACGGTACAGTTATAAAAGACATTTAATATAGTCTGACCACCAATTGATAGCTTACAGGTTTCAATTTAGTATAACTTTATGTTATATTGTGTTATGGTATTGATTTTAAAGACTGATTTTGACCTAGTTTCACTAAAATTTTTTCAATAAGTTTTAGCTTAGGATTAGAACGCAATATCCAACAACTTTTAAAGTGCCCTTAAACATACTTCTGTTGTTTTGTACTATGTATTTGTATGATGCACTTTTCTCAATATTAATGATAATAAAGGCAAAATATTGATCAACTCTGATAAATTGTTCAAGATGCTCTGTTTCCTTTTCTGTCAAATACACAGTCAAGATTTAATTTTTTGTGAAAGAAAACAAATCTATTACATTAAAATGTACATTTTTCCATTGTTAACATATATGGTATATATATGTATATATACTATATAAAACAGATTGTTTTAGAGTACACGTCTCTATAACTCATTATAAGTAACTGATTTATATACACATTTTATATAGCTATGGGGCTACACAAAAATCTATCAGGTTGAAATGATTGCTAGTGGAAAAAAATTAAAACCATAATATAAACAGTTTAATACACAGATAGTTTTTCTTTTATGGATCATAATTTGAATTTAAGTTCACAATTAGTTAAATTCACTGTTGAGGGCCTGATCCAAGGTTCAAATATTACATCAGAGAGCATGACAGAGAAGAACACTAGCTTTGTGGTGGCCCAGAAGCAGAGAACTGGGCATCTGGGAACACAAGATGTACTCTAAACTTCCTACAATAGGACTTCATCTTCTAGTCTCTACAACTTCCTAGTAATGATGTTTATATCTGAATCCATCAGTGAATAACAATGTATTGGATCATGAGCCAATCACCTTTTAAAATCACATCAGCTGGCAACCTGGTCAGTCCTCACAACATGATATCTCAGAGGACATCTCATATTCAAGCATTACATCCACCACTTCCTCCAAAATTCTTTCCTCTTCTCTCATCGTAGCATTTACCTGTTCAGGACTGGACTTAGCCAATGAGAACAGGCATATGGGAAAACAGATGAAAAGATGGACTTTTATACAGCCGACTGACTTCCATGAAGACAAAGAAATATCCCAGCCTGGAGTGTGAGTGATGCTGAATCCTAGCAAGATGGTGATGGCCCAATAGCTACAGGTTTAATAAGGGTGATCTAGGAGATATAGGATATGGAGGTACATGGACTTTGATGGAGATGACGGTAGCGAGCTCTAGGAGGATAAGGAGTTCCCTAGTTAATGTTAAGCTAGACGGATGTTCTACAGAAGGAAAATAAGAAATTGAAAATCGTGGCTAAGCCGTAGTTTTAAAGTAAGATGAGAGTAAGATAACCTCAACTGCTCACTGAGGGACAAATACTTCTTTCGGTGAGAACAGATGAATGACCCATCTGCCTGGCTTCCCATGGTGCATAATTGATTGGTATGCTGTCTTACACTGCATATGAACATCATTTATGATGCACTTTCTTCAGACTCTTTATTCCTTCCTTTGCCGTTTTCCAGGCCAACTCAAGCACAACTAATTCCCTCAGTATTGGCTATTGCTTTTTCCAGATGTTATGGTTACTGATCTCTGTAAAAATTCCAATGATGAACCAAATATGAAGTCATCACTGGGGAAATTTGACACCCTAAAATGTAGATGAAGACACTTGAATGGATACCTCTGGATACTGGCTCTGCAAATCCTCTCAGCTGTAAACTTGTTAAGTTTAAATTTTAATCTCATTCTTCCCTAAAGTGGGCTTATACTTACTTATCTCATACATAAAAATTATGCAGAGGTCAGGCAGTAGTGGCACATACCTTTAAACCCAGCACTTGGAAGGAAATGCCAGGCAGATTTCTGTGAGTTCAAGGTCAACCTGGTCTACAGAGCAAGTTCCAGGACTGACTCCATAGCTACTGGGAAACCCTGTCTCAAAACAACTGAAAAAGAAAAGAAAAAAAGAAAGAAAGAAAAAGAAAAGTTATGTAGAGACCTAATCCCGCAATGCAAGTGTTTCCTGATATAGGTCCAGCACAAACCTGCTAGCAGCATCCAGGGTCTAGGGAGGAGGAAAAAGAGGATTTGTGAAAGCAATGCAGGAATTAGCTAGTATATATTGGCAGGAGCCTGAGAACCACCTCTGGGATTGAATTTTAAGGTTTTCTGATTGACAGGTTACTAATTTAGGATTAGAAAAGAAATGATTCATTTTCTTGAATATAGAGGATTTAACCCCTTGATACGAATGTCAGGGATGAGAAGAAACTCACTTTCAGATAACTTAGAAGTCTGGAAAAAGCAATAGCCAATTCTGAGTAAATTAGATGTGCTTGAGTTGGCCCGGAAAATTGCAAAGAAAGGAATAAAGAGTCTGAAGAAAGTGCATCATAAATGATGCTCAGATGCAGTGTCAGACAGCATACCAATCAATTATGCACCAAGGGAAGCCAGGCAGATGCATGAACATCAAAATCACACCTGAAAGAGACAAGTGGGGCACTCATCATCTGACCAAGCCTTCAAAGGAACTACATACAAAAGTTTGCCAGTATTCATAGGAATGACAGTGTCCTAAATGACAAATGGGGTCAGAGATTGTTTTATCTATAAAAGTCACGAGGAAGAAATTGCTATAACAACCAAAATGCTTAGAGGACCTAATAAGGGAGTTCAATTAAAGAGAATTTTAGACATATTTAGTTTTCATGTTTCATAATAAAACAGACAGGGAATTAACAATGGTAGTTAACATATATAGCTAAAAATGAGTAAGAATAGAAACTGTAAGTGTAAAGCTTAAAAACAAAAAACCAGAATTCTTTGCTTGTTTCCCAAATCTCTGCCATTTTTTTCCTTTTTTCTTATTTTTATTGATTTTATTGAGCTATATATTTTTCTCTGCTCTCCTTCCTGCTTCTTCCTCCCCTTCAACCCTCTCCCATAGTCCCCATGCTTCCAATTTACTCAGGAGATTTTGTCTTTTTCTAACTTCCATATAAATTAGATCTATGACTGTCTCTCTTATGGTCCTCATTGGTGTCTAGGTTCTCTGGGATTGTGATTTGTAGGTTGGTTTTCTTTGCTTTATGTTTAAAAAACACTTATGAGTGAGTACATATGACAATTGTCTTTCTGGGTCTGGGTTACCTCACTCAGTATGTTGTTTTCTAGCTCCATCCATTTGCCTGCAAATTTCAAGTTGTCATTGTTTTTCTCTGCTATGTAGTACTCCATTGTGTAAATGTACCACATTTTCCTTATCCATTCTTCAGTCGAGGGACATTTAGGTTGTTTCCAGGATCTGGATTGACAAACAATGCTGATATGAACATAGTTGAGCACTTGTCCTTGTGGCACAATTGAGAATCCTTTGGATATATACCCAAAAGTGGTATTACTGGGTCTTGAGGAAGGTTGTTTCCAAATTTTCTGAGAAATGTCCACACTGACATCCAAAGGGGTTGTACCAGCTTGCATTCCCACCAGCAATGTAGAAGTGTTCTCTTTACCCCACAATCTCTCCAGCATAAGTTGTTATCAGTGTTTTTGATCTTAGTCATTCTTACAGGTGTAAGATGGAATCTCAGAGTTGTTTTGATTTGCATTTCTCTAATGGCTAAGAATGTTGAGCATTTCCTTAAGTGTCTTTCAGCCATTTTAGATTCCTCTGTTGAGAGTTCTCTGTTTAGATCTGTACTCCATCTTTTATTGGGCTATTTGTTCTTTTGATAATCAATTTCTTGAGTTCTTTGTATATTTGGGGGATCTGACCTCTGTCTGATGTGGGGTTGGTGAAGATGTTTTACCATTCTGTAGTTTATATCTGAAACATTGAAATATTTGCTAAGGCCCTAGAAGAGAATATGCTGCATTTTCCTGGTCCTTTCCCAAAGGGACCTTCTACCATATAGTCATGTGAATATGTACTGAGGAAAGGGAAGGTCAGGCATTTAAAGGGCTGGGGCAAGCAGTATGCTTTGAAATTCAGAATACAGAGGTGTCATTGGGGCTTTACTGTTAAAGCGAGGGCTGACGATGGCCCAGTTTGAAAAAAATAAGTCTTAACATCATCAAGTTTGAGCTAGGCACATGCTCAGTGGTGACCTCTCCAGTGTTTGATGATGTAATTGTAGACTGTTTAAGAGGCAGCTGGCATTGCCTCTACTTTGGGTTGTTTAGTTTTAAGAAAGACCCAGTGAAGACATTCTGAACCAACTAGCCTCCCGCTTCTGACCAAAACAGTAAATTAAAAATGGACTTTATCACTGGTGTGGAGAAACAGAGATTATTACCACTATCAGCATTCTAATTACGCATGGTGGATATTGATATCATGTCTTCAGTTGATGCCCTGAAACTCCTGCAGAATTCAGACAGATCTAGGTAACAATTATAGGCAACCATAGATTCAACCCTCATTTCAGGACTACTGTGCAAAATTAGTAAAACTTTCTTTTTCATACATAAATTTATTAAGGCATAATTTATATACAACTAACTATACAGTTTTATTTATACTATCTGATGAATTTTAATATATGCCAAAATCTATGACAATATCACTGTAATGAAGTCATAACTATATCCAAAACTTTCCAAAGTTTCCTTGCATCTCCTGTTTTGTTTTTTGTGTTTTGGGGTAAAAACATTTAACACAGTGACAGTGGTTCATGTGGGTCATGACCTCTTTGGGGGTTGAATGACCCTCTCATGTGGGTCACCTAAGACCATTGGAAAACACAGATTCTACATTATTATTCCTAACAGTAGCAAAATTATAGTAATGAAGTAACAATGAAAACAATTTTATGGCTTGAGGGTACCACAATATGAGGAACTTTATTAAAGGGTTGCAGCGTTAAGAAAATTGAGAACCACTTACCATAAGATCTACCTTCTACCAATGTTGAAGTACATGTCATAACATATTGGTAACTATAGGAATTGTGTAATATAGCAGATCTCCAGAACTTACTCATATGTTATAATTGAGTCATTATATCTATTGAACGATAATTCTTGAACAGACCTTTGCAACAGCTATTAGAATCTCTGCTTCTATGGATTTAATTCTTACAAATGCCACCTTGAAAGTGGAATCTGCCGCTATTTGCTGAGTGTCCTCTTTTTCATGTTTACTATAGAGACAAGAACCTAACAAGTAAGCTACAATTCACACGCAATGAATATCATTAATCTACAATTGTTCCTCAAGTGAGACACTGTGATTGTCTCACCTTCTATCTTAATCAAAACCAAAGAGACATGGATTGTATGAACATCTCTCTAAGCATCACTTTGATCTAAGCCACCAGTGATAGCTGAGATTCTACAGGTACATAAGACATGGTAGTTGGACTGTGTACTGAAATATGCATAAGAGCTGTACTGATTACTTTGGTTTGTACATGAGAAATTGTGGGTACCTTGGTTTGTACATGAGGCATTCTGGATACCTTTGTATGTACATGAGGCATGCTGGGTACCTTGGTTTGTACTTGAGGCATGCTGGATACCCTCATATGTACATGAAGCATGCTGGATACCCTTGTATGTACATGACGCATGCTGGGTACCTTGCTATGCATACAAGCAATGATTTGCAAACTTTTCATGTCAGAGTTCTCAGGAATCAAATCCTCTATTACCTATAAATCTCTGAGGTCTACAAAATTCATAACAACTTAATCCTCTTTAGAGCAGCATATGATTCAGTGACTTTTCAGAGATTCAGAAGTGTGTACATGAGATAACTTTGTTTCCCTTTGTCCAATTCCACATTTCCAAAACATGTTTTACTTCAGCGTATTTTTTCAGTAACCCGGTGCAATTCTTTATCCTGTCAACACTACTTTTGTCAGGGGCTTCCCATCCTGGGTAGAGCTATCTTGTCTCCTTGGTCAGACTCTTGTTTCTGCCTCTTGCCATCTGCTCTCTTGCAGTTCAATGTTCCCCCATGAAGTATTTCTTAAATGTACTAGCTAATGGGAATTCCCTCCTACCTCCAATGGACAACTTCATCTGTCTTTTTTATTTATCATCTTCTACTATAACACAACTTTCTGTGGGTGGGTGGGTATACATTTTTTCCCAACTAGACCGTAGTGTTTTTCAAGGATAAGGGCTTGCTTTACTTAGTTTCTATGATTTACTCTATCTTTCACAGGCTGAATATTCTAGCATAAATGAACTCTGTGGGACTGGAAACAAGATTATGACACAATCCTACCCCACTTCACAGCCATTGTCTATAAACGACACCACAGTTCTTAAACACCTGTATATATCAGACTCATCTGAGAGACTAAGACATCGATGTCTAGGTCCTGATGAGGACCCAATCCAGTGATTCAAAGCAGATACCAAGAGTTCCAATTTTTAACAAATTCCTAGGTCTCACTGAAGCTGCCATCCAAAGAACAACATGTTAAAACAACTGAAACAGATGATGAAAACAATCCCCTCAGCCACTTTTGTATTGGCGATTATATTTACTCATATATATATATATATACATACATATATATATATATGTATGTATATATATATATATGCTTTCAGGTGATATTCAAAACTAAAATCAAGAAGTTATTCCTCATTTAAGTCCAATTCCTCATGAACTCACTGCTTTGTTTCTATCTAAAGGCACCAAAACTACCCTTATTCTTTGCATCAACCTTATGTGATTAATAATATAATTAGTAATTATATTATTAATTATCCCAGCTAAGATATCTTTGCCTAAGAAATGCTACACTGAATTAAATGTTAGGAACGTAGGGCCCTCTCAGGGTTCTTACCTCTTCCATTCTAAGTACCTTTTGCCCTTGAATAAAAATTCAGTTTCTATGCATCCAATGTCACTGCCATTCTGTTAACTTTATTATTTTGAGAAGCAAGCAGATAAATGTACAGTCTTTCATTTAAAAATTTTCACCTCCCTTCCTCTCTGCAGAACAATATTTATTCATTACCTTATTATGTATCTTCCCTTTTATTGAGACTCCTCTGATAATGAAACAACAAAGCCCAGAAATCCAATAAAAACAAAACATCAGATTTATCGATAGCATAATATAATTTCCAAGAATTTAGTTTGCACCTAATCAAAAACCCAGGGACAATACTTTTTTTTCTAATTCTCTAGAATGAGCAGACCCCTCTGTAGTGCCAGGCAGTCAGAAGAGAGAAGACGATTTGGGGTTGCAGTAGTGCTAACTAGAATGAACAGCTTACAGCTCAGCAATTAGTAGAGCTTTCCACCTCAATGGTGATTGTGACCAGGAGAATAAAGATTTGTACAGTTTTCCTCATGTCTGTGTACTTCCATTTCTATGGGCCAAGAAAAAAATAAACAAAAGAGAAATGGAAGATGGCTTCATTTGTACCCATCCATTTTTCTGCCCTTCTCATTTCACCCATTATCATAGCTACACTGACAGTGAGGTAATTTGACTAAAATATATTGTTAATATGTAGAACATGTGACTCAGATGAAATAGAGGGGAGTCAATGTTTATAGTACTGGTAATTTTTTACACTATAATCTGCAGCTTTCCAGTTATTCTTTGTGACTTAGATATAGCAATCGATTTCATTCTCACAATTCAGATAACCTGAGGCAGACTTAGGGAACTTCCCAGGAACTACACAGCACTAAGAGTCAAAGTCAGCACTTAACCCTAATGACCACGCACAAAATCCACGTTCTTGACTTCCAACTCGAAGTTTGTGATGCCCATCCTCCAACAAGACAGAGCCAAGGGAGGGCGCTTATGCCAGAAACAAGTAGGTTCGTGTAGGCAGGCAGTAGCTATTAAATGTCTTTCAGCAATTTCAGGATACAACTGTGAAATTTAACTCACCAATGTATAAATTCTTCCAAGACAGAATTGTGTTTGTAGTTGTATGAAAAAGAAGTCCTGAAACCTCTTCACTGATGTGCTGGGAAACTAAGTAGGAAGTTCAGTAGTGGGACAGTGGGAAGGCAGAATTGTAAGAAGACAGAAGTTCTTATTTTAAAACCTCAAAGGCAGAGATTTCAAAAGACAGCCCTGCTGTTGGTTCAGTTGGAGAGTTCATTAAGGAAATGTAAGTAAAATGATTAGTTAAGTTTTAAATCATATATTTGGAGGCTTAAGATAAACTGAGAAGGATAATGGCAGTTCAAGTTCTGAAGCAATAAGGGGAAGCAGGTGTGTGTCCAAAAAGCTGACAAAAAATGACAACATGCTATTACTGTATGGTTCCAACACCACAATGAGTCAGGGGTTCAGGGGGAATCCAGACAAATCCAGACAAAGAATGTATGAGCAAAACATACATTAAAGACTGGTATGAAAATATGCTTAAACTATTAGAAATGTAAGCTTGTGATAATTAAAACACAGAATAAAATATCCATATGACAAAATTGTGAAAGTGGGTGACCAAAATTAAGTGTCAAACAATTATGCAGGGACTGAATTCCCATGCGCAGCAAGTGATCCAACTCAGCTACAGTAAAAATCCATGGTGGGGGTTTGTGAAGATCAGGAATTTGAGTGCCCTTTGACCCAGTAATTACTTTCCCAGACACCTGTTCCAGAGAACAACGCTTGCAAATCCCAATGGGGGCAGAAATGGTCCTGACAGCAATAATGTAGAAACTATCCAAGTCTCTGGGGCTGGAGAAATGGAGTTTAAAGTATAGAAGAAACACTTAAATAATTAATTAATTGAAAGCAGCATAGCTGTGTGAATTGAAATAGATTTTCAAAACTAAAAATGATGGAGAAAAAATAAAATAAGAAAGTCTAAAAATAATGTTACATAGTAATATTAAACTTCCATATATTCAGAAGTCTGTATCTTGGACTTTGATCTCCATTCTATTCTACCAAAATGGTGTATAGCAACATCATTTATCAAAAATTGGTACTTCTGAAAACCTCATCTAGTTATTGAGGCAAAAGATACATAATCCCTTTGTTATACTTTTTAGTACAGATCATTGAGTCTATTTCATCCCCTGCTAATGGAGAAAACTGCAATTTGAAAGTATTGGTTTCAGAAGGAGTGAGAAAATGCTTTGAGAACAAGAATACAAAAAGAATAATAGAAAAGAGGAGAATGGGCTTGCTTGGTGGCGGGCATATTTTAGTCTTGTATCTTGCTTATTTAGGTTATTAGGAACTATGATGAACTCTTTAATCTATTACTCCTTTTAATTCTTAGATAGATGACATCTAAAGACCCGAAGGTTCTGCCCAAGGTCAAGTGCCTGCTAAGCTAAAGAACCTGAATCCTAACCCAGCTCTGTAGATTTTAGTGTTCCACCTCTGTAATCAAGACAACATTTCTGTCTATGCATATCCTATTAATATTCTATTATTACTCTGAAAACTGTTTACACAAATTTGGAAAGCATATGTCTCTGTTTTTCTGATTTAAACTTACTGTCATGTAATTTCTGAAACTTAACATTTGTCTCAAAATGTTGCAATAAGCATTCATGCTCAGAAGAGCATGGCGAGTGAGTACTCCACGGGTTTTCCCCTTCCGTTCAGCAAGAAGATGTTAGTATTTAGAGATCAGTTTCAGGCACCATAAATCTCCCTTGTTCTGGAAGTTAAGCAGCATTATGAGGGAAAAGTCTGCAAGTAACGTGAATGATTAGTTACTTGATCTGATTTTAGCAGAATTGATAGAACACAATAAATCTATGCTCATTCTCTTTTTCTGACTTCGTTGTGATAAATAGCCTTTTCCTCTACTTGTTTGTGCGCTGAGTGTTCCCTTTTCAAGTACAGAGAGAAGCCATTTTTCTTTTTATTGACTACAAAAGCTTGTCAACATTAATCTGTCACAGGCCAGAGATTGACTGACAGAAAAGAACAAAAGGTGACAGGTTGATTTTAGTTTCAGCACGAGAGAATGAAAAAATGGATTCAACTAAAGGGACAGAGGGTTTGAAGAAAACAAAGTTAGATGGGAAAAGCAAAAAAGATAACACCAAACCAAAATATAAGTTTAAGAAACAAGCCAGAAAATAAAAGGAGAGGGTTCAATATCTCATCCCTCCAATCTAGACAAAGGTGGCAAATTTCGCCCCACTGTGAGGGATCTAAAAGGACAAAAGTGTGATCTTGATCTCAAATTCACTTTCAATAACAGAGCAAAGGTGGTTTTAAAGGAGAGTGTCTGGTTTAACCTAGATATAAAAGCAATAGAACTGAATACATAGGATCTAAGGCAAAGACAATCATTCTGTGAGCCTTCTCGTCAGTTCCAGACACTGACAAATACATGAGAAACAAACCCAAGCATTATCTGAGTAGTCTACTCCAAGCAACAGAAGCCTTCCAAGTACAATATTGGTTCAAAGATCATTTTAACACCCTGTGGCAAAAATTACATGGGAAGGGAAGACACAGATGTGGCAATGGGTGAGGTTGAAGAAATAGATCAACGGTGCTTCTTAAAAGGGAACTAATTTAAACAAGTGTCATTTAGCAGGCTCCCTACATAGCAGAAATGGAGCAAACGCAGAGGTGTGTGTGTGTGTGTGTGTGTGTGTGTGTGTGTGTGTGTAAGAGAGAGAAAGAGAGAGAGAGAGAAAGAGAGGAGAAGGAGGAGAGGAGAGGTGAAGGGGAAGGGAGGAGAAGGGAAAGGGTGAAGAGAGTAGAGAAGAGGAGAGGTGAGGAGAGGAGAGGAGAAGAGAGGAGGGGAGAAGAGAGGAGAGAGGTAGGGGACAGGTACATCCTCAGACTTTGGGGCAGTTTCGATGAAATATTGCAGAGAAATTGTGGATACACAAGTTAAAGGGCCATAAATAAAGTGTTGAGAATACTAGGCTCCATCCCAAAGACTGTAAGCAACCTTAAGTATTTAAATCATGGAACGGTGTGTCTCGATAGGTAAAGAGTTAATGACAGTACATAAGACAGGAAGACACCATTAAAAATTCCCAAGTCAAGATACTCAGGCTGTGACAGGAATCCTAATGAACGGCTTGAGATAGATTAGTGAGGACATAAATAAAGAAAAAAGGCAAAAACCAAACAAGTTGAAAATGTAAAGGTGCCAAACATGGTAACCTAGGGCAGAGACATATTTAAGTGTCTGTGTGCAACCTCCACCTGTGGGCAGTAGTGTGGGCACCACTAAGTATGATGTGAATCAGGACGAGCATGGGGAACAGATGACAGAGGTGAGTTCAGCTCCTGTGGGAAGAGTCAGTGTCACTTGCAGGACATTTGAGCAAAGATGTTTGTAACTGGAGGTTTCTCTCGCCCACCAGTTCGCAGAGAAGATGCTAACTGACCCGTGAATGCAGAGTTCAAGAGAAGGTGGGGAAGAGGATGAGGATTGACTCAGCAGTGAGCCAACAACTCAAAGAAAATGATAGGATCAGAAACAAAGCAAATGATGTTGAGAAAAAGGAAGCTGTCAGGTAGAGCACTGGAGGAATATCAGAAGAAAAGAGGACAAGAGAAACCAAAAGGAACTGAGCAAACAAGAGTAAAGAGACAGAAAGAAAGGACAAGAGAGGGAAGGAGAGATGAAGGGAGGGAGGGAGGAAGGAAGGGACCAAGCAGCACCAAGAAGGGAGGCCTTTCCAGTGAAAAACTCTTGCAGAAGCAAATATTGCTTTTTTGGAGGTTGTGACTGATATGTCCTTCCCAGCACGAGTTCAGGTATAGCAACAAGCAGGGCTCCAGCGGACTGAAGAAGGAGTGAATGCAGTGAACGCCTCTCTTGTTGCGTTCTTGGTCCTGTTGAACCAAGACTTTGAAGAAATGATAAGAACTGAGGCTTCATTGCTACTGTTACTTTGCTTTGTTTTGGTTTTGCCTATTTATGCCTGGTAATACTGTATGTAAATAACAAGTACAAACTGAAGGAGAAATTGGGTTCTAGGTGACTGAATGAAGCAGGGTCTACAACACAAGCTGGAAGAATCCCCCCAGAAAGTGGTCTATAGAATAGCAGATGGACAAGTGTACCTCAGTTCGTGATAGTGGGTACGAGTAAGAAGGCAAAGAAAGCGAGAGTCATTCCAAGGCTTCATTAGAGTGTCTAGCTAAGAGCCACTCCAAATGTCTAAAGCTAAAGGCAAGGGTGCACTATTGCTTTGTCTACGCAGACAAAGACTGCAAATATTCAGTGAAGACATAACACCTTTTTTCAGAATAAAGTTCTTGATTTATATCTGATTGAATATATGAATTCCAAACACAGATACACAGATCCATTCATGTATGTATATATGTGAATGAGATACATGTACAAATATATAAATACATAATACTTAAATGTTATACATATGTGCACACATGTGTGCAAATGACAGGGCACACAAATACAAATGATATATGAATGACAGGTGACTTAAATAAATGATAAATATTATGGCTATGAAGGTTTGCAAGAACAAAACAAAATACGTAAAATACGGCCCAGTGCGTTCACGGAGATAGAACTGTTGACAACAAAATAAATAAAATTTCTATCTTCTCTTTAACCTACCCCACTTCATCCTTCTCCAGAAGAGGATGTGCATGGACATGTTCATCTCCAATATTTCACCGTTTCTGCAGTATTGTATCACACACATGTTCTATTACGACCCTGGAGTCTGAGGGAGAAGGATTGTTCCATGCATTTGAATGCCAACTCCAGTGTTCTTGCTCACCACACTGATCATCCTTCCTTATTTTCTCCAATTTCATACTTTCCTCCTCACTATCCTCTGGGCTGCATCCTAGGTACTTTCCTGTGTCTCCATTACTAGAAATCTTTTCAGTTTACAAACTGCACTCTATAAGTCCCTTGTGGGTTTCGGTTTTTTGTGACTTCTTTCTTCATTGCCAAAGGTCTTATATTTTTGTTCCTTTTTTAGTCTACAGTTCATTCTGCTATTGTCTTTTCCTTTACCTACAACTATTCCTTTCTTGATTTTTTTAAAAAGTATTTTAAGAATGCAGTGATCATTACATGACCTCTTTGTTTTTGCTCCATTATCTCGAGTTCCAAGAGAGCAATTTCTTCCAAATGTGTGTTGCCTGATTCCCTCAAGGTGTGATATTTCCTCATGCACTTTCTATTTTTTTTCCTCATGAGCTCATTTGTAGCAGAATGAGTTCTAGGCACCTTGGTTTGGTTTTTACATAATCATTTTGTTTTCTTTTGAGGGTTTTTTTTGGCTTTTTGTTGTTGTTGTTGTTGTTTCTACACTGTTTTTTACAAGCCGGTTCTGAATGTTTTAAAATTTAATTTTGGCTGGAGGAGTATAGCAAAATATTTATAAAATAACTTTAGTCTTTCAGACTAACTGAGGATCTAGCACAGAACTTCAGTTTCTTTCTTTCTTGCTTATGGTAATGGTAAAGTAAATAAATTTGTTGCTTGCTTCAACAATCAGGCAAACTTCTCCTAAATCTTCTAAAATATTTTCCATGATTTTTGATATCATGTTTATATAATGAAATATGACCATATCTTCTTCCACTTCCCCTTCACACCCTTGTCCTCCTCTTCACACACACTGCTTTTCACTTCATGTCACTTAATTTTTTTTGACCTTGAATTTTTATTAATAGACTAAGATCCATATCAATGCAAAATATTTATCTCCTTTAAATGAAAATAAATATTTTTAAACCTTCATTTTGAAAATTTGGGTGTTGTTTTCTCCAGACTGCTTCTTGCTGTTTGTTGGGCAAAGTATCCTTAGGGTTCATGAAGACCTTTCAGGTCTTGTTCCATCAGACCACGCTAGCCTGGAAGGAATCTACAGGTTCTCATTTTCTGTGGAAACAAAAGCAGAATCTCTTTTCCAAAGCAACATAACCTTAGACTAAAACTTTGAAGTCAAGATACCTTTATGGTTTTGTTTCAGCAGCTCCCACAATCAAATGTCTCTCTGCAGTTATCTCATTAAGAGTCAAAAAATTCAAAGGAAACACAACAATATACATAATCCAGACTCTCTGTGTATATTCCGTCTTTACATGACTTTTTTTTACTCATTACTTTTTAATATTTATTTTATTATCTTTACTCCTTTAACCTATGACTGTCTGTATTTTCTTCTCTCTCTGAAGCCCCCATGTACATTTATCTTACATTGTGATCCACTTAGAGGTATTAACTTCCCACAAGGCAGGAAACCCTGACGGCTCTTAGGACTGGAGAGGGAGGAGGAGAGGGAGTGGGGGAAATGGGAGGGTACTGGGAGGAGGGGAGAAAGTGGAAATTTTTATAAATAAATAAATAAGTAAATTTAAAAAATTTAAAAAAAGCACTCCTGGTCAAAAAAGCACTACAGATACACAGTCACTTAATTTCTTTCACCAGCTACTACTCGAGTTAGTGTTGTCCATATGTACACGGATGTAGGGTCACCCACCAGACCATGTTTAACTTGTCAGTGCAATCTCCTTAATAAAGAATGACTCCTCTCTTCCAGAAACTATCTACTGCCAACACCTAAATAGGCGAGGGGGTGGGGGCTGGAGCTCATCGACCTCATCTATGCCAGCATTTGGCTGGCTTGATTTGGCTGACTTGATCTGTGTAGATATCCACAGCTGCACTTCTTATGAAGATTTTTTAAAAAGCTTCTCTCTCTCTCTCTCTCTCTCTCTCTCTCTCTCTCTCTCTCTCTCTCTCCCTCTCTGTCTCTCTCGTGTTTGTGGTATATGTGCACAAGATTTGAGATACACTCTAGTATATGACTATGATGCTAATGATTGGAAAGTGTCTTTTCTCTGACTTGAAAGCCTGAGAGCCCCTGTCTTAGGTCTCCAGACTGCTTACAGGAAGTATTTAGATGGAAGAAACATTCACAGGAAAAAAGTTAGAGATGATGGAGACTGAGGAGGAATTTCTGCAGGTATTTAGACAGACAGGAAAAGCAACGGCTGCAAGGGTACATAGTGTCACAACCCAAGGCTCTGAAACGTTCATAAACCAAGTGGGAATCCCACAAAGAGAAGAAAGAAGGACAGGCCACGGAGGAAAATGGGAAATTAGTCCACTCACACAGGAACCAAATCAAGGACCTTGAGGTTTAAGAGACATTAAAAGTCAATGTGAAAGTTTCTTAGATTACATGACAAAAAGCCATGAGAATAAAGGCACTTAAAAGGAAAAATCAGCTACCAAGGATTAGGGCTTTAGAATTTCCAGTTACTGGAACTTCCAATAATTCCCTCTATGTTCAGTCATTGTTTAGACTCAGTAATTGTGACACTGGTGCAGCCTCTGTCTGTATTGCTATATTATTGACTTGTTAAGGGAAGTGATGTTTTCTCCACTCTCAGCTATGTCAGAGTGACTGGACATGGGGTGCAGTTTCAACAACTGCCTGTTCATGTGAAAACATGAAACACGACATGAGGCAAGGGCAAAGGATCAGGGAAGACAGGCACATGGAATGCTGGCCATAGTGGACACTTAGGCCAGCAGGGCATATTCACGAAAGTTTTCTTGGGCCTGAAATCATCAGGAAATGTCACTGAGCACAAGCTTCCCTGAGTCCACAGGGAGAATGGGGGCTCCTGAAAGCTGGGGAGTGGTGCAGGAGAATTGTCTGTATTCTGTCAATCATGTTTTAAATAAACACTGATTGGCCAGGCAGGAAGTATAGGTGGGTCAACCAGATAGGAAGTAGAGACGGAACAAAGAGAACAGGAGTATTCTGGGAAGGAGGAAGCCCACTCCTCCCAGTTCAGCCCAGATCACCAAAGAAGCAGGATGTTACCTGCCCTGCTGTGAAAGGTACTGAGCCATGTGGCTAACATAGATAAGAATAATGGGTTAATATAAGCTACAAGAGCTAATAAGTAGCCTGAGCTAATAGGCCAATCAGTTTTATAACTTATGGAGATCTCTGTGTGATTTTCTTTGGGGCTTGCCGGCTGTGGGGAACTGGGCAGGATATAAACCCCAACAAGCCGGTCCTCATGTTACAGGGGAGAAGATGGCAGATTAAGAAGGTGGGAGGAGTAAGTCCATCTTAAACCATTCCATTCCTGGGAAGAGTAAGGCTGAATGAGTGTGAATTAGACTTTACATGAAGGATTATGGAACAATTAGGATAGCCTAGAGGAAGATAAAGCCTGTCAGATCAAATTACTTTTGCAACAGAAAGCATATTCTAAAAAGAAGTAACTAAAATAATTCAATTAAAGATTAATGAAGCTTTTGGTTACTCACCATGGTTACCTACTAGTTGGATAATTTGCTTAATGATATGCTCCTACCTTTAAGAAATGTAAGCACACATTTCAATATTTATATCTTTAATAAAATTACATTAAAATGATAGCATTAAACATTCTAATATTTCATATACTTTGATGAATTGTATAAATGTATGTATAAATGCCATTCTAAGTAATGGCATGGGTACATGTCTAAATATTTTCAGAAACCTAATTTCTTGTGACAAATTAGAACAAGACACAAAGTAACCAAAGTTATTTGGGGCATAAATAAACATAAATCCACTAGTATATGCTTCCCTCCTCTCTTTTCAGCTTGTGGAAATTGAAGATTGTGGCAAGGTGCTTAGCCTCCTAGGTGTGAGCATGTCCAGACTGAGTGGTTCCTGAAAATCATGAGAAGACATGAAAGAGGCTGTTCCATATCATCTTTTAAAAGGAAAAAAAGCTATAGTGCTTTCCCTCTCCTTTACATGAAATGTAAACTTCTGGTAATGATGCCCAGACTAAGAGAAGAAAGTCACATATTTGGGTACCAGAGACAGTTGCACAGCTTGGTTGTTGGAATTACCATACCATGCAAATACCTTACCTCTGCCAGCTTTGGACCACACATTGTAAGTGAGAGAGAATCAAGCCTCTATTTAATTTCAAACGTGAAGTCTGGAGATTATCTATCATCTAATGATACATGATACATTGTCTTAGCTTCCACCTTAAGCAGGGAAATAGCCACACAAGCATGCTATCTCTATTTATTCTCCCATGAATCTCCTATCAAGTCTCACACTAATATACAAGTTAGGCTTGTTCACAGAATAGGACTGATTACATCAAGCAGTGGCTAACAGTGGTTTAGAAAGATTTCAAATATCAGTAGATATGAGAATAAGCTGAAGTTTGCTGGTACCCATGACACTTGAATGATTTATTTCATGTGGTTGAACCATGAAATATTAGTGACAAGACTGAAAACTGAGTCTGATGGCAGTCAGTGCTGGTAGAATCAATGTGCTATGCCTGAAAGCATTGTATTATGAATCATCTATCTCTATATATCTCTATATAAGAGAGAATGTTAAACAAAGAGGCTGGAGGGCATAAAGAACTTACTTCAATGATCAAGACTAGGTGCCTCTTCATGATAATAAGACAAGAAGAATTAAAAGTTAGTATCATGAATACATACAATCTGTAAAAGCAGACTGATCTGTCATAGCAATGTGTTCAGAAATGGAGTCTAATTTTTAAAAAAGTATCAATAGGTATTCTAAACCACATTGATAAATAATATGGTTGGTACCTTATTAAGAAGTAGAATCTCTGGAAGAATTTTGTGAAAATAAGAAAACAAAGAGGATCAATTTTAAAAAGATATCTCTGGCTGTGGTGAATAAGAGACTAAAGACTTATGAACAAGCTCATAGATTTTCCAGGAGACAATATTAAGCTCTATCTCCAGTCCTGTAAACAGCATTCTTCCAATTCTAAGGTTAGGCTTAAAGAGAATCTAAACATTCATTATTTGACTTATTAAAAGATCTCATTACTTGATTACTGCATCTCTTTGTACAAACTAAATATGTACTTGTATATGTTATGGAAAGGGGAGAATAAGACATCGTAAGATTAAACTTAAACTTAATAATAGACATCCATATATAGGTTTCTTTGGGAGAGAATAGTCAGGATATAATTGCTATGACAGAAGAACTTTTGTGAAACGGGAATGCCTGTGGTACACTGAGAAAACGAGAAAGAGAATGGCTATTTTCTTAAAAGAACAAAGAAGTCATGTATGCTAGTGAAGAAATACGAACTTTATTCAATAAAAAAAATAGGGAATGAAAAGTCATTCATGGCTTGAACGGATATGAACAAAAAAAAGGATTTTTAAAAAGATTAATTTCACAGGAGCAGGCAAAATGCATTTGAAAGAGAAGGTGCCCGGAGAAAGAGTGTTGGAGGAAAAACTGCTTCACTCGTGGCAGAAGTACAGCGAGACATTGGAAGCTGAGATTTCTCTCCTTCCTGTGACGTGTAATAATAAAGAGAAAACTTCATCTATGCTGAGATGTTTGGGACGACTGATAATTATGTGCAGAGATAAGCACAGTGGGGTTTAGTTCCAAAGAAGGTTTGCTGCTTTACCCACTGAATGTTCTTTTCTGAGGTCTTTTTAATTAACAATAAGATAAATGAGTAAAGCAATAAGTAACAAATAGACAGCTCCACTAGATCTCAAATGATGCCTTGTTTGTTTGGCTATCAGCTAATTATTGAAAATAATTTCATAAAAACATTTTCTATTCATTTGGATTTTAGAGCCTTGATTTGTTCTTAAAGCAAAATAAAAAATCACATACACATGTATATATACATATATATAGTTGTTCCAGGTCTTTCCATCTTTCAGTAATGAATACAAATCATATTTCAATGAAAAAAAGTGCTTTGGGATAAGAATCATTTTTGGTTTTGTTCACAAATTATGTCTCTATTTCTCTGATGTATTTTGCTGCACAACTGTGTGTTATGGTTCTCTTAAAAGAATATGAACGTTTGGTCTATATAGATTAACAAAAATCCTAATGGTGTCTCCACAAATACACATTTCATATGTAAATAAAAGAAGCAACAGAAAATCATAAACAAGTTCTAGTTGATCAAAATCTTCATAGTGTGATTTAAATTTTGATTGTCTGTTTTTGGACAATAGAATGCCTTCTATTCCTGTCATTAATATTCATTAATATTCTTGAAACAGAATCTTGATTAATTTCACAATAGATTTGTGTTTTGTTTTTTCTGAAATTTAGTAGGCATTATACAAGTATTTCAGTGTTGTTAGTTGATTAAAATATTCTAAGTCTAAACTATTTGAATAATGGAATTACATTCAGAGGTTGCATTGTAAAAGATAGGCATGCAGAGATTCTGTCTTCTACATTGCAAACACAGTGAATCCTTAATGATAACTGAGTTGATTGGGTCATGATCAATACCAACAATCAATATTTCTGGCTCTTCTAGGCATAAGTTTCCCTCTACAACTTTGACAAGGTTCTGTGACCTGCTCTATTAAGTGGAATTAAGTGGAATGTGATTATGATTAACATTTATTATTTTTGACAACAGCCCTCAAAATTCTTCTCTGTCTGCCATGATATACAGTGACACTCTGAACAAAAGAAATATTCAGGCAGATGGATGAACTAGAAAAAATAATCATTCAGAGTGAGGTAACCCAGACCCAGAAAGACAAACATGCTATGTACTCACTTATAAATGGATATTAGATATAAAGCAAAAGATAGCCCCAGAGAAGCTAGATAACAAGAAGAACCCTAAGGGAGACTTACGTGGATTCCCCTAGGAAGGGAAAATAGACAAGATCTGAGCAAACTGGGAACCTGGTGGGGAGGGGAAAAGGATGGAGGAGAACATGAGGGAACGTGATGGTTGATATGGGGGAAGAACGGGAGGAGGAGCAAGACAAGAGATATCTTGATTGAGGGAGCCATTATGGGGTTAGCTAGAAACCTGGCACTACGGAAGTTGCCAGAAATCCACAAGGATGAGCCCAGCTAAGACCCTAAGCAATAGTAAAGAGGGTGCCTGAACTGACCTTCCCCTGTAATCAGATGGATGATCATCTTAATTGTCATTATAGAACCTTCATGCAGCCACTGATAGACGCAGATACAGAGATCCACAGCTTGCACTGGGCTGAGCTCCCAGAGTCCAGTTGAAGAGAGGGAGAAGATATAATATGAGCAAAGGGGTCAAGACCATGATGGGGAAACCCACAAAAACAGTTGACCTAAGCTACTGGGATCTCACTGACTCCATACTGACAGTAGGGGAACCTGCATAGGACCAAATCAGGCCCTTGGAATGTGGGTAAGAGTTGTGTGGCTTGGGCAGTCTGTGGGGCCATTGGCAGTGGAATCACGATTTATCCCTAGTGCATGATGGCTTTTCGGAGCCCATTCTCTATGAAGGAATATCTTCCTTAGCCTAGATTTGGGTGGCGGAGAGGACTTGGTCCTGCCTCAAAGTGATGTGCCAGACTTTGTTGATTCCCCATGGGAGGCCTTATCATCTCTGTAGAGTGGATAGGGATGGGTGGGGGGAAGGGGAGGGAGTGGGTACTGGAATTGGTATGTAAAATGAAAAAGAAATTTTTTTAAAAAGATAATTTTCTCAAATAAAAAATAAATAAGCCTCCTTCACTTATATTCTTCTGCGAAACCAATGTATAATCCAAACTGCACATAATGTAGAAAACAAATAACATGGATAATAAGTTTTCATGGGCTTAAACTAAAACAGTTCTGTATGTGTCTGTTACCAAGAATAATCAAGAATGTTTTAATTAATATAGACATTTGTGTAAAAAAAAGAAGCAGCTGAAACAAGCATATTTTTTAAACTACACAATGCATTGGCTTAGCAATAAACAGGTCAATACTCTGAGTTGGGTATTGGAGAAACATCTGGTAAAGTAGTAATCTGCCATAAATTGATATGCAAATCACAAACCCAGAGAACTCCAAACTCTCAGAGAAGGGGTGAGAGAAATAATACATGGCTTGTGCTAATAACTTATTGTTCAGGAAAAACAAAATACTGGAGTTGCAATCAAAATTAAAAAGAAATATTTCCTACCCCAAATAGCAAAAGATAAAAATTCATAGATTTTTGAATGAAAAAGGCCAAGTTAAACACCGTTGTTCAGGCAAAGATCAAACTAATGGCAGAGCTCTAATGCTAAAAAAAAACTTGCTATTGGATCAAGATAACTTGATATGAGTTTAAACTACAAGAAAGGTGTGTACCCCAGTTCAACTGGCTAAAAGAATCTACAATAAGGCAAGATTTAGAGATGTATAGGCAAAGATGGGGAGGGAAGCAGTTTGTCTTAAGAACCACACTTTACAAAGAGCTGTGGGTAAAATTCCTAACACGACGTGTAGATTGGAATCAAACAGATAAATAAGACACCAGAAAAAAAAATACTGTAGCAAAGCACCAGGACAGAGTAAAAGAGGCTACCATTGATTGAGGTTTAAATCAATCCTGGAACTGCCAGCCATCGGTAAAAAGAAAGAGGGCACAGAAAGCCATGTGGGCCTGAAGAGAAGCTTGCTCTCCAAGTCTTATTTTTTACAGGTGCCTACGAAGGATAACAGAAAAAGAAAAAATCTTTCAGAGGACCACAAATAACAAGGAACATGGGAGTTATTCCTAGGAAGGGCAACAGGGTCTGTGCAAGAAGTAGAGAGCTTTCTCAGCCTAGTTCTGCAGGAAGGTGGAATTGCTCTATCCCAGACAAGCGCCTGCTGCATGACTTCCATGATTTCTTTTCCAAATGAGAATATTCATTGAAATTATCCTGTTTGATTTTGGCTAGTATATATATGGGATGATGAGAGAAAGTTAATATCTTAAATTGCTACAACTCTACATTAAAATGAGTATATTCGGATAAGCTAGACATTGCTAGAAACTGTGGGCCGTGAGATTTATTCTGTATTACACAAGAATTTTGAGTGCACGGTGAACATGTTTGATCAAGCATATGCTTTTCTTTAATATTTTCTTGGATAATGGATATTTTTAATATATCTCTTCCAATAGGGTATATAATATTATTGTAGCTCCTTCACATAAAATAAAACTTCCTGTGGAATGTGACACTGTGTGGTAAATTTTTAATACAAACATTCTAATCAACACCTTCCATTTCATTTCCATTATAACCAGTAATCTCGCAGACCATGAAGTCTTCATCAAGCAATTAGTCTTGATGAGGAGAGCATTAAGCAGAGGACCCATAAACACGAGATGATATACAACATAAGGAATAAAGACATCTTTATTTCTAGGCCATTACGGTGGCAATGTTGCTTGCTATGACACCACATAGCCAATATGAATAGATAGAATATATGGTTATAGGTAAAAAGCACTTTACTTACCATAAGACTCAGTAAAGATTTGGCTAATGTGAATGAATGCATGCAGACATTTGAGTGTTAGGTAGCAAAACTCAATCAAGGAAGATGCTATTTAGTAGAGTTTTATAACATTCGGTGCAATACAATTCAGGTAATTCCCACATGGGTAATCGAAAGACAGAAAAGAGATGTCAGTACACAATTGAAAGATTTCTCAGTAAACAGAACAATAGACTATCTCAGAAAGTAATGAATTTTTCATTCAGCAAAAACAAAAATAGAATAAACATCTTTAAAAAACAAGAGAGTTTTTGTTTTGAAAGTGAACTTGAGTGAAATGACCTTTACTTTTCTTTTCCTGATTTAAAAAGATGGGACCATAATTATTTCCCCACCTGTCTCTTGAAACTGATTTCAAACAAGATCAGTGGGAGCTAAGGGCCAGTACTGAACTCAAGATATATGATAATCCTGCTCAACAATTTTTATCTTCTGTCAAGTGCTTTTTGATGACCGAGGTGACCCATTTTAACATGAATTCTTGGCTAAAGCCAGCATGTTCCAGGACCTACATTTTGCAATGCTTCAGGGTTCTCAGTGGGGAGAAGACCTATTTAATTGACCAGTCCAACTGTGATTTACAGGTTCCATGGCCTGATTATTATCACACTTCCCAAGATACATCTTCTCATTTTTTTAGCTGTGTTCCTATCTTTACAGAAGCTTGGACACACTTAGAATATAAGTGAGTGAAAAAAACCGGGGCAGACATTGGAATTACCTAGATTGGGAATCAGGCTCAGGAGAGAAATGTAGAGTAATTAGTCAGCCTCAGTCTATGCAATCAGTCAAGACACACAGGTTTAAATAGCAATCACAGAATTTCTTCAGAAAAGCACAGCGAACAAGAACACAATGAGAGGCATGGGAAAAGGTCATGAAGACCATTAATCTCGGGCCTTAAATAGACAGGAACTGAAATTTAAGGAGGTAATGAAGGGCATGGAACTGTGTTCCCACTCAGCTTCTAGTAGCTAAAACCAAGACCAGCTACCACCACTTTCCCTATCACTACCTAATATCATATCTCCTCTCCATCTGTCACTTTACCCAAAATCAGAGCACTCCTAAGAGGTAGGAGAGAAAATAGCAGTTGTTTTCCCCAAAATCCATTTTCCATTTGTTATATAACAGTTGCTGGTTGTGCTCATGACCTCTTAAAAAGTGGACAAAGTTTCCAACCACTCATGGAGATAAATGTGGCATTTTAGTAAATCCCTTGTCAATGTTGTATGACAAATAACTCATTGTAGTCATTTGTCCTCTTACATAAAGACCCTTGGCTGTGTGCAGATCCACAGTAGAGTGCTTGCTTAGCACTTGGAAAGGACTTGGGCTGTAGCCACCTCTTTAAAAGAAGGAAAAAAATTAAGAGGAGGGGCAAAAGAAGGAGTAGGAGGGGATGATAAGGGAATATTTACTTTGCTTCCTTTGTCTTTCCAATGATGAGAACGTTGGAAATGTAGCTATGTATTATTGAACCTTGATAATAAGAACACCAGATGAACCAGAAATGGAAAGGAACCAAAATCTTTAGACCCTATGGATCAGTGAGTGATTCCCTACAAGTCTCTAAGTGCTTGTCTTAGGTAGGGTTTCTATTGCTGTGAAGAGACACCACGACCACAGCAACTCTTACAAATAAAAACTGGATGGCTCACTTGCAGTTTCAAAGGCTCAGTCTATAACATCATGGCAGGGAGCATGCTGGTATGTGGGCAGACATGGTGCTGGCAAAGTAACTGAAAGTCCTACATCTTGCAGGCAACAGGAAATAGACTGTGTGTCACACTCAGCGCAGCTTGAGTAAAAGAGATCTCAAAACCTGCCCCCACAGTGACACACTTCCTCCAGCAATGCCACATCTACTTCAACAAGGCCACACCTTCTATTAATGACACCTCCTTCGAGTTCATGGGTGCCTATTACATTCAAACCACCAGAGTACTTACATCTGGGTTGTCAGTTTCAGCTTCATTCTCTTTTTTTAACACTGGCTTTTTGAGACAGTCTCAATCTGCAGCCCAGGCTAGCCTCGAAGACATTTTATAGTACAGACTGACCTCAAATTCACGAAAGTCTTCCTGTCTCAGCTTTTTGAGTTCTGTGCCTGTCTATCATTTTTCTATAGTAGGAATTAAACTCAAACCCCAATTAATAGGGCAAAGCAAGTAGATTTATTACTAGTTTTCTGAGGAAATGCTGATGACTGCTTTGTCTAGGATACCCTCTTGGTCATTGGTTATTGCCTCTCTTCTCCGGGAAGAGACTGAGTGGAGCAATTGTCTGGGTATATGGTACATATGACTTCATGTATGCTGTGAACTATCAACTCTCATTTTAGTCAGGAAAGAAAATGAATTGAAAATATTCAATGCAAGGGATGGTCCTCTGTTTTGGTACTTTAAAAGTCTTCTCTTGAGAAAATAACCTAGATGGATAATGTAGACGTTTAAAACACATGTGTGTCGAATCTGTTGAGTATTGTACTTTAAGAACATTGAAAAGGCAAAGACATTGTTATCACTGCAGTTCTGCCTGCTCTCCTAACACAAGATGCAAACGAATGATTTTCGAAGCTGATTTCCAACTCAGACAATGTTACACGTACAGCTGTAAGCAGCTTAGGGGAACTGAGGGATGAAATTAGCTCATTTCTGGCAATCAAGACAAATTCAAAAGGAGGATGTGTTTTCTCCACCTGTCATGTGGGAATTCTCACAAGGAGAACTCTAGAAGCCTTTTCCACAGGAACAAACACTCAAAGAGGAGGCAGCTCTCTCATCATCAAGCATATTGTTTGTCTTACTTATCAATGAAACAAGTGATCTTGCAAATCCTGGGCAGCCAAACTTCATGGCTTTCCAAACAATTTTCAACACGGATCCTAAACTGAGTCGTGAATGAAAAGATTCCAACTCATAAGAGCAAAAGTGATCAATAATTTTCATATCATGTTCAATCAGATTTCTTTATTTTCCATACAATAAGAGTTTATTGGGTAAATTGTGAAAATACTTGACATAATCTTCCACAACACATACTAAAATGTTCTTTTGTTTGTCTATTCTTTGAGAATTTCATACATGTATATAAAGTATGTTGATAAGAATGATGATCACAATGTATGGTAGGTCTAAAAGAGCTAGTTCTTGTCAATCACTATCCTTTTAATAACTTTTATCATATTTTCTTTTTCTTAACTGAAGTTATTATTTGATAACTTTTTATGCATATCTAATGCATTCTGATTTCTCTCATTCCTACTCCCTCACTCATCTTCCTCTCTCTCGCCATTTACCTCTGTCCTTCATTTCTACCAATCTCTCTCCCACATTCAAGTCTTTCTGACATGTTTGTGTTGTGAGCTTTACTAGAACTTTATGTGAGGCTCTAGCATTAGAGCCTGGTGGACATACTAGTGGGCACGTAACCAAAGATAACAGTTCCTCCTCTTGTGGGTTCTATCATCTACCCATAGTTGAGCAGTAAGGGGTGGAATTGCATTAGTCACTCCCTGGTCCATGCCTATTAACTGGACTGTCTTATGATATGGGATTCCCGTCTGTATGCTATGAATACCACTGGTTAATAAAGGACTGTTTTGAGCCCATAGCAGAGCAGGCTAGAAATAGCTAGGCTGGGAAAACTAAAGTGAATGCTGGGAGATAGAAGGGTGGAGTCAGAGAGAAGCCATGGAGCCTCTGCCAGAGTCAGACATGCCGAAACTTTACTGGAAAGCCACTGCCACTTGGTGATACACAGATCACTGGAGATGGGTTAAATTAATATGAAAGAGTTAGCCACTAAGAAGCTAGAGCTAATGGACCAAGCAGTGATTTAAATAATATGGATTCTGTGTCATTATTTTGGGGCTGAGCAGCCAGAAACGAACAAATGGCCTCCCTTCTCCAGTCTTACACAGGCCTGATGCAAGTAATCACATCCACTATGAGTTGATAATTACATTGGTTGTGTAATATCTAAATAATGAGATTTCACTTCCCTTCTTCCCATCTCCTAGCTCTCATTCTTTACAAACCCTCTTGCACAGTGTTCCCTGAGTCTCAAATAGTGAAATATAAACACCTTGTTTGCAGCTAAGCCCCATCCATCATTTATTCTCTCATCTTGGGTAGCCATGTATCTGTACTCGCCATCATTCACTGCAAAGAGAACTCTACTGCTAAAGGGTTGAGAGTATCCTTTGCCTAAGAGTGTAAAGATAGACATTGAAAAGGCAGAGTTGTTTATTTAGATTAATACTAGTACTAATTTTCCTTATGTGACCCATGACCTCCTAAGTCATGAGGTTTTGCTAGACTCACAGAACCAAGTGCAGAATCTCTTTTGTGGATGGAACCCAAATCCAATCTGAGTGGTTAATTACCTCCCAAACAATCATGCCACTATTGAACACAGAAACACATCTTGACTGGTAAATTGTTATGGTAATTCAATCATTTTAATGCTTGATTAAAATCATTGTTGAGCAGCCTCAACAGCATCTCCTAGTGGTTTAAAAGGTAGCCCTCAGAGAGTAGGCTTACAGCTTAATTCCAGCTTGATTCCTCCATACCTTACAACCATGACATATGGTGTCTTCAGCAACATAGTCTTATCATGTACACTAATAGGCAAACAAGCAGAAAGGCAAGAGTCTAAATTATTTGGGGTGTCTATGGGACCTCTCTGACCAACAACTCCATGGAGGCTCCATCCTTGTCCCTGGAACATTTTAGCATATTTTCCTGTTAATAATCACTTTGCTTTTGTTAAACCGAGATAGCTAAATCTCTGTGTGTTCCAAGTACAATATTTTACATTATAATAATAATAATCTTTTATTATATTCCCACCTTCCAGGTTTTGGTTAATAATCCCCTAATGAGAACTTACCAAATATTGATTTTCACTGTCAATTATTCTGACCCAAACTGTATCTATGAACTCTTCTCTTCTGATACTGGATTCAACATTTATTTTTCAGCACTCTTGATGAAAAATGGCAAAAACTATCTCATTTGAAACTTGCTAACTTGAGTCAACCTATGATTTTCTGATATTCTCCCACAACTCAACTTTTACTAAATTTCTCCATTTAAAGTTACCAAACAGAAATATATGAAGTGACTACTATGTACTAAATGCTGTAGACACAGAACATAAGTGTAATCACAGAAGAGCAAACTTATGCACAGTGATGAGTCAAGAATATCCACCTCCCTTTTACATTTCTCACTTTAAAACTGGAAGCTATTTGTGGATTTATTTTTTCTTAATCTTGGATATGTTCATATGTTAAACATGATGACATAAGACATATTTTATTTGTGAACTGAAGTCCCCATACAGGCTTGATTATTCAGTACCCCAAACACTTCATTTCCCATCATTACTATTGGATGAATTTGGAAATTTTTGTTTTGTTTTGGTTTTGGTTTTTTTTAAGAGGTGGCAAGTTATGTGTGAACATTTCAAGTTTCTTTCTAAGCTCATTCTATATTCACTGCAATCTCTCGCTGCGGTGCATTTGTTATCCACGAACACCACACGTCTATTTATGTATGTGAGGTGTGTTGTCGCCAGTTCTCCAGGGTTGATGGACAGTGAAAAGAATGCCATCCCTGTCTGGGTTTAAAAACTCTTCAGCAGATTACAATTATTCATGTCATAATCATGAGTTTAGAGGATGCTATCAAATTGAAGGTTGTTACCGTTTGAGTTTTATTCCTCAATATAACAATATTGAGGGTTGATTGGGACTTCATGAAACATTTGAATCATGCAAAAAATGTCTTCATGAATAAATTAAACGTTCTTGAGAGACTGGGTAAAATCACTTGACTAAATAAATTCTCCCAGGAGTATATTATTCGTAAGACAGCGGGATCTCATCAAGAGAATCTACAACCCTTCTTTATATGTTTTTCCTGCACAAACACATGCCCAGTTCTGTTTATCTGCCATGGTATGATACAGAATGAGGTTCTAATCAGATATTAATCTGATGCTAACACAGTTCTTTTGGACATCCTCTGCAAGCAAAAACGAAGTTCTTTTTCTTTATAAATTACTTAGAGTAGGATGTTTTGCATTACCAGCATAAAAAAATACAAAGCTAACACTGAGAATTGAAGTGTTTCAATAACGATATATGAAAATATAGATGCCATTTGGGTAAACAAAGGTTGGCAGCGTTTAAAGAAGGGAAGTAGAGGAATCCTAGTTATGAGTGAATCTGGAAATTTGAACGCAAATGGATGGAACTAGAAAATAAAATCATCCTGAGTGAGGCAACCCATACCCAGAAAGACAAACATAGTATGTACTTACTCATAAATGGATATTAATGGTAAAGTAAAGGATAACCATGCTTATAATACACAGACTCACAGAGGTAACAAGGAGGACCCAAGAGGGGATGCATGGATATCCTTGAAAAGGGAAAATAGAAGAGATGTCGTGGGTGGACTGTAGGAGGGTGGGCATGGCAACTTGAAAGATTGAGTTGGAGTGGGTGGAGGGGGAAGTGCTGAGAGAGATGACTGGAAATGGGGGGAGGGGGAAGTGCTGAGAGAGATGACTGGAAATGGGGGGAGGCTTTACAGAGTCATGTAGAAGCCTGATGCAAGGGGAGCTTCCAGTAGTCTACAAGGATGGCTCCAGGAGCTAAAAATTCTGGCAAGAGTAGCGGCACACCCTGAGCTGGCCATCCTTATGATCAAACTGGTGACTATCCCTGTTGTCATTAGAGAACCTTCATCCAGTGACTTAATAGAGACAGATTTAGAGACCCAGGCCAAACATTGTGCCAAGCTCGGGAAATCCTGCCAAGGAGAGGGTAAAAGGATTATAGGAAATGGAGGGCAGTGTGTCAGCAGCATCTCAGGAAAACCCACAGAAATCACTGGTCTGGGTTATGGAAACTCACAGATTCTGAACCAACAACCAGGGAGCCTACATGGGACTGACCTGCATGGGACTTTCTGCATATATGTTACAGTTATGTAGATTGGTCTATCCATGGGACTCCCAGAAATGGGAGCAGGGGCTGTTCCTGGTACTTTGACTTGTTCTTGGGAACCCATTCTCATTCTGGATTGCCTTGCCCAGTGTAAATACAAGGGGCCATGCTTGGACTTATGGCAGCTTGGTATTCCATGCTTTGCTGAAGCCCATGGGAAACTGGCCCTTTTCTAAGTGGTTACGAAGGAGGAGTGCATCTGGGGGTGGAGGACCCTGCCACTAAACACTCAAATGGTGCTTGTGAGCAGGCAGCTGCCTGCTTCTTGGTGATGATATGGCTCTAGAAACTTTGCAACGTTGTGGCAATAAATGTGGCTTCTGCCAATATTTCCACCATGAAGTTAGCCTCTCAAGAAGCCAAGGAATGGGGTAGAGCCAGCTGCCAAAGCCACCACAGCTTTAATCCTAGCCATGCCGCTTAGCAGATTAAAAACTCATGTGGTCAGGAAAAGAAATATACATACAGTAAAGATTGATTCAAATTTTTAAAAAATGTCTAAATAGTTTACGGCATGTTTATAAATATACATTGGCTTCAGAGAGAAAATAAAAAGGATGTAAAAAGTTCTTAAAAAAAGAAATAGAATAAGAAAACAAAAAGTCATGTAAAATGGAAAATACAGAGTTTGGATAGTGTCAATCATTGTGTTTTCTCTGAATTGTTTGACTGCTGAGGAAGGAGCAATTGTTGAACAGCTGCAAAAAGACATTTGATTATAAATGCTGCTGAATTAATCCAACCTATATATTTCGAAACTGCCTTAACTTTAAAATTTAAGTGAAGAGATATGTTACTCTGGAGAAAAGGTTTTGCTTTTTTTTCATAAGAAATGAGAGACTGTGGGTTCATTCTGAGTTAAGAAAAATAAGGACTGATCAAGGAAGACCCCCCTGAAAAATATCCAATGGAAACGGATGCCTCAGAGGATCCAGTGTTTCAGAGCACCTTTTTGCTGCAGTGTTCTATATTCAGAACAGCCTCAAGACTGTTAGCTGAGATGATTGAGCCTCACAGAATACTCCAGTCAAGACTTGGACCATAATCCTAATTTTTCTTTGAGTTCTCATAAGATTACCAGCACCCCAATCAGTAGAAGTAACCTAGAAAAACAATGTCCACATTCCCCCCAAAATGAATTAGGGATGCTTGTCTTTTTTAGAGTGTTAGTTACAAGTTGTTATGGATAATGATCATGAAAAAAAAGCTAAACAAAGGAGATTAGATTCAGGGATCTTATTTTGGAAAGAGAAAATGGGGAATGCTGTGGGATGATGCTCTTGGGCATTGTAAAGATTTGTCCCTCATATGAGTTTAATAGAATGCTGATTGGTCAGTAGCCAGCCAAGAAGTACAGTGGGGTAACCAGATTAAGAGAATTCTGGAAAGAGGAAAAGCAGAGAGTCAGTCACCAGCCAGACACAGGAAGCAAGATAAGAATGCTGCACTGAGAACAGTTACCAACCTTTGTGGCTAAACATAGACATGAATTATGGGATAATTTCAGTCATAAGAACTAGCTAGTAATAAATCTAAGCAATTAGGTCAAGCAGTTTATAATCAATATAAGCCTCTGTGTGTTTCTTTGGGACTGAAGATCTGAAGGATGGGGAAGGACAGAAACTTCCATCCACAGATATCTGCCTCTGAAAGGTATTTTCTGACCTAGAAACATGATCTGTTTCAACCTCCATGCACATCCATACAATAATAAGAAAATAAAAATTTTTAAAAAGTGGTTGTGGTGAAAACTAAGAAAACAAAAACACCTGGGTATTCTGTAATAGCAACGAACAAGGTTCACAAAATTCCTGCAGCTAGGCTAGGGTTGGAATTCCTGATTTCATATATAGACATTATTGGAATAATTTCCTTTCAAAATGTTCATCAGAAGGGAGTTCTTTTCCAAAATGCAATTGAACTGCTTCAAGTTACATATTAGAGCAATATTATTTCATAAAATCATTTGCAATATAAAGTATGGTATGTTAAACGAACAGTTAGTCTGTGGCCTGGAAACAGTAAATCACGAGAAGCTAATGAAAGTCCTATGATGGAAACCGACTTCAATAATGTTAAAGTGAACAGCATCTGGATGCTGTAGTCCATTCTGACTCAGATGTGAAAAAAAAGGAAGACGATCAAAGTTAAACAAAATCTATTTGAGACAGAAACAGAGAAAACTCTCTGTCTTCTCTCAGATGTAACAGGAAGGAAAAACTATGAGCTAGTGTTCTCTCACAGTGACTGTTATCTTACATTTGATTTCATGAAAACTCTAAGATCACATTTGCTTCATGTGCAAGCTTATCAGTTCCACTTTGAAAGGGAACTTGTAAGTCTAGTCTCATGATATAAAATAAGTGAAGGCTACTTTCCCTCTTATCTGATTAACTGCAGCTTCACTTTTCATAATCAACTTCACTGGAAAATCTGATGGCTAACAAGAGCAGCAACAAAATCTATCAAAGTGATGATGTTATTGAAATCTATGGGGTGGTCTATACCTGCTACTAGATAAACCACATAAAGTGATGTGGGATTTCCCTCTGTATGCTGTGATTACCATTAATGAATAAAGAAACTGCTTTGGACCTATAGCAGGGCAGAAGTTGTGTAGGTGGGGAAAACTAAACTGAATGCTGGAAGAAAGAAGGAGGAGTCAAGAGAGAAGCCATGGAGCCTCTGCCAGAGACAGACACACTGGAACTTTGCTGTTAGGCCATGACCTCATGGTGATACACAGATTACTAGAAATGGGTTAAATTAAGATGTAAGAGTTAGCAAATAAGAAGCTAGAGCTACACCTTTAGAGACCTGTATGGATGCGGGAGGACCTTGAACTTCCCACGGGGCAGGGAACCCTGACTACTCTTAAGACTAGAGAGTAAGGGGGAGGTGAGGAGGGAGAGATGGGGAGGGAGAAGTGGGGAGGAGGAGGAAAAAGGGAGGCAGGGAAGAGGTGGAAATTTTTAATAATAATAATAATAATAATAATAATAATAATAATAATAACAAAAAGAAGCTAGAGCTAATGGGCCAAGCAGTGATCTAAATAATATCGTTTCTGTATGACTATTTCATCCTTCAACAAGTCAGTATGTAACATGGCAATATTTGAAACATCATTTATAATCTAAGAAATCGCAGAAAAACATGAATAGCCTCTCATAAATTTTCTCAAAAACCCTTACAAGACCAAAGAATAAAAACAAGGAAGATTGGGGTTCTGAATTCTAACTATGGGAATGATTATTTTTTCTCTTTGTGCAAATGAGTGAGCACAGTGTTCAGTCTATTGGCACTGCCAATCCCTTCCCCCAAAGGCTTAGCTTGGATCACAAGGCTACTCCTCTGCAAGTCCCTGTATGCCTTGTGCCATATAGAATAGCCTGTGCCCATCAGGCATTGGAGACTGACATGGTCCTGCTCTCTTAAGTCTGGAACGATCTAGCATGGCCAGGACCCATGGGGCAATGGAGACTGACATGGTCCTGATCTCTTAGGTCTAGAGCACCCTGTTAGGCTTCAGTTACTTGCACATGAGAGTTGGTTTTATTTCCTTTGGTATACTTTATTGAATCAGTCTCTACATTTGCAATTTTCCAATAGTCTATAGTCTATAGTCCTTTCCATATCTGGATACATTACTTCCAGGATGAGTCTGAATCTACTATTCTTCACAAGACAGTCTTCAATCCCTACTTTCGCTTCTATATCACCAGTCCCACATTACTCCATTCCACAGGCAGGCAATGGCTTTGAATTGAATTTCGGAGTTTATTATTACTGAGACTATCCTGGTAGTGCCAAGATAATATAGACAATGGAACAGCAGCAAGCTAGTCCAGAGCAGACATTCCTAATCATGAGTTTGTCTGCACACGCAGACATTTGATGGTTAAACAAGCCCTTAAATAATAAAATAAATCATTTTAATATATATAAATAAGGGCCAGGCTGGGCTACATAAGGCACTCACTTGAGGTGAAAATAATAACTAAGAAAACTTGAATAAAGTAGACTTATTGACACTAAGTATCAGAATTTGTTTGTTCATTGTGACGAATATACCTTACTAATATAAAATAATAATAACAAGGGACACTGGTGCTGGGTATAGAAAGACTGTCTGTACTGCACTTCTGTAGCCTTCCCCACTCCCAATAAATATGTTCTAAGAAATATATGAGAGTATCACACAAAAATGAAGTACTCAATAGGCCTATTACAAAATACAACCTCAATGGTCCTATAAGGGACATTGTCTATAAGGCCTTAAGAACAGGGTGTTGTCTTTTCACAATTTTTCACATCCTTAACTCTGCTTTAAATATACTTTTCAATAAAGGATAAGTAGCAAAAAATGTATTGAATGAGAAAAGTCACTAAATAGTTGAGTAATTGTAGATATGTGTAAATTACAAAAAAAATAATAAAGGAAGGGAATTCAGTTTTTTGAAGCATCACTCAGAAGTAATGTAACAAAAGCATCAATGTCCTATTTGATTCAGTGTATGTGATGGTTGGGGTTGATTGCTAACTTGATAGAATCTAGAATCACCTGGTCAAAGAGCCTCTGAGCCTGCCTTTAGGGATTTCTTAAATTAACTGATACATGAAAACCCATCTTAATTATGGATGAGACCATTCCCTGGACAGGCAATTCTGGACCACATAAAGAATTGGAGCAGAGCAGAAGTAAACATGTATTCACCTTCTGTTTCCCAATTGTCAATGCAATATGACTCTAAGCTCCTGATGCCTTAACCTCCATGAAGGATTGTTGCATGAACTGTGAGACAGAATAAATATTTTCTCCTTTAAAATGCTTTTGTCAGCATATTTTATAACAGTAACCAAGACATTGTGGTAAAATGATTGTGAGGATACAATGCCAGGGTCAGGCAATTGCTTAGTATGTGTGAGGCCCCAGGTTCCATCCCCAGCACCAGAAAAATAAAAAGTTATAAAGCTAGAATGCTAGAAATTGAAGAATATTAGGTATATATGTATATACATAAATATGTACACATTTGCAACATAAAAATTAAAGAATGCTATTTTTAAATACAGATTGAGTAGTGTCGTGGAGGAAACACAACACTTACGGTGTGGGGGATTTTTCTGTCTATGTGTTGCTTGTATTGGTTAATGAATAAAAAAAAAACTGCCTTGACCTGATAGGGAAGAACTTAGGTAGACAGGGAAAATTGGACTGAATGCTGGGAGGAAGAAGGCGGAGTCAGGGGATGCCATGGACCCACCACAGCTGGATATAGTCATGCTGAAACTCTGCTGGTAGGCTGGTCAAACAAAGATGTAAGAGTTAGTTAATAAGAAGTTAATAGATAATCATCAATGATAGTCAAGGTTGTAGTCAGGTTATATTTTCTAGATGTATAAAGATAATTTCAGTTAGATAGGTATTCTTCAAATCTTTCAGAGACCTTCAGAATATGGCATTTAAAATGTTTTAATAACTTAGGACTTTTCATGACAATCTGCTCCTGTCAGCAACAACCTACTTCAAGAGGAAGATGGACATCAAAGAGGCTCCTTATGGAGTTGGTTAACCATTTGGGCAAGAAACTGCTCTTGCCTGGACTGCTTCACTGGACATGTAGGACCCACAGAGAAATGACTGCTGAATTTGCCGAAAGGTGAGATGATCCTTCGGGGTTCCTGCTTCATAAAGAAGTCTGCAAGACATTCTAAAGGATACAGAAGAAAATGACTAAACTGTCTCTAAAATTTCCTACTTTATGGACATGTCTTCTGTATACTATGGGCCTGTAGGCTGAAGATGGATGCCCCAATGCTACAGGAGAACTTTGGGTAACTGTCCAGATAGCAAGATGTCTCTGTCATTTCTAGAGTTTTGGAAGTTTATTACAATACACTTCTTATTTACTTAGGTAATATCATATCCTTTTGGAGTCTTTGATGGAGCTGAAGAATAGATAGATAGTTATAGTTAAAGTTTTCCTTACTTATAATAAAAGATAAAGTAAATAAAAATATTGTAACTGTAATTCTTGCTTGATACCTGTTTTGTTATATGCAATTTTACTATGTTAAAGTTAAAGCCTTTCTTTTTGTATAAGCAGAAAAGGGGAAATGGTATGGGAGTTTCTTCTGCCCATGTGTTGCTTGTATTGGTTAAAGAATAAAGAAACTGCCTTGACCTGATAGGACAGAACTTAGGTAGGCATGGAAAACTGGACTGATAGGCTGGGAGGAACAAGGCAGACTCGGGGGATACCATGAAGCTGCTGCTGCTAGAGATATGCGTGCTGAAACTTTGCTGGTAGGCTGGTTAAATTAAAATGTAAGAGTCAGCCAATAAGAAGTTAGAGCTAATAGGCCAAGCAGTGTTTTAATTAATACAGTATCTGTGTGGTTATTTTGGTTCTGGGTGGCCTGGATAAACAAGAGGGCCCTTCTTCTACACACAGAACCTGAATAAACTAATTCCACAATAAATGGAGCAGAAAGAAAGCTAAAAGAATCTAAATATTTTAGTATTATGAAATAATATCCTATGCTAGCTTGTTTTGAGTTGTCAGAGTAGTCCTGTCTAGGAATATGAGTTAGGTCTTACTACTTCACTGAGTTGAGCTTAGGAAAGCAAATATTGAGACCATGGTTTCAGGTCAGATTTACTGACTCTGCTATTTTGACTCCCAGTACCCTGCTAGGGAAGATACAGACAAAAGCTGAACATTTACCAGACAAAAGAAGCACATATTGAGTCCAGCCAGTAACACACAACAGTGCTTACAGGTCACATGTGCTATTATGGTCCCATGTACTTAAAATCAGTTAGTAGAAAGTTGACTTGTCAAGGCATCAACAGCAAATGGAGAAGCTGGTACAAGATTCATAACATCAATGACTACTGTGGCTGCTAGTCAAAATAATGCTGTCAGAATAATTTTATGTAATTCAAGAAATAGCATAATTGAAAAAAATGTAATTATCTCTTCTTGGAGCTTATTGAGTCAACTAATTATGTTGATATATAATAGATATGATTTCATTGTTACTTAGAAAATCTGAAAGAATTACAGTATTTAACTTAACTTAAATGGAAACGTGCAGAAGTTTTTCAAGCAATTTGGAGATGCTCCTTCTAGAGAAGATGGAGTCAGTTAAGTAATTAAAATTTAGACATGATCACTAAGTCTTTCTTAATGGTTTATCTATGCAACTCTTCTGATACGTTCATTGACATTCCAATTATAGGTATGTTCACAAGTCTCAAAAAGAAGCAATCCAGATGATCCATGAATTCTGAAAGCATATTACAACACATTATGACCTAGCCATATATACCAACATATTATCTAACATATTATTGCTTTTCAGGTCTACTTACATGGTTCTATAATGTCAGTTTTTCCATCTACAAAGAACTACTGACCTCCAATAGAAATCTATTTTCTTACTGAATAATTTCAATTGCCAATATTAATTAACCATTTATCACAATATTTAATATTAAGTGTGTAATGAATAGTTAACTAATGTACATGCAAATACCATGTATTTATAATGTTTTAAATTTAGTCCTTTAACTTTCAAAAATTGCTTTCAAGATAGAAGAAATATTTAAAACATTTTAAGCTTTCTTTACAAGTGAATGTATGTGATAGAGGCTTCCTAAAGCTATAAAGATTTTACAACCTAAATATTTGGATAAACCTAAGGTTCAGAGGTACTGAGACTATGACCATTGTACTGTCACACTTTGATGGGAACAATAATCTTTCATTCACAGAAAAGACCTTAGGGCTTTCTTAGCCCACAATGGCACCATCTTATCTGTACATAAAGAACTGAAAATTTTACTTTGTGATTTTTTTTCAAAACAGAAATTGTGTATGAGATAAGAAGAAGAGATTTTGAATTCAGGAGTTGGATTCTGAAACTGTAATTATGTGTATTGTAATCTTTATTTTTACAATTCATTATTTTGAAGGAAAACTTAAGTCAAATCAACCAATACAAAGTAAAATACTCCTCTTTTGAACATACTTTCTTGAGTTTCTATGCAGTAAAAAAACACACCCATTGGTAAATTCAGACCAACGGTGATGGGTTTTGCAGAGTCTGCACAACTAGATGACTTTAGAGGAAGTAGAAATTGTAATACGTATCTACTAAATTCAGAAAATTCACACGTCGACACTTGTTGAGGATACTGATGGCCTACAAAATGGTGTCTTTATGGAAGTTTCATTTTGAAACTGGCTTTAACATCAGTAGCATAGCAGCTTTAAAAAAGCTGGAAAGGTTGAAAAGTAAATTCAATTATCTTGAAAATATTAACTACAACTGTAATCACAAATGCTACCACAATGGAAATTATGACATCATAGCTACATCCTTCTAAGTCTCCCTCCTTTGTGTAGTCTTGAATTTCTGCACATGAAGACTTATTCTGAAGAGCAAAACCTGGATAAAGCAATAGGATATCACTTGAAGAAGCATGTTAGAAAAGGACCATGAGTTTCCCACTACTCCCTTGATCAATAAAATGTGAGTGACACCACAGAAAGACCCATGTGGCAAGAAGCTAATAGCACTGACAAAAAAGTAGCAATAGGACAAAGAGTAGCAATAGGCTACCTTTTGAGATGTAGCAAAAGGCCAATGAGTAAGTTTACAAGTGGACTGTCCCCAAACCAAACTTTATAGGAGAAGGTCTTGGATGAATGAAAACTATTTGCATTTTATAAGTCCTTCTTTGTAGAAGGTCAGGCTCAGCAAATGCCTTCATCTCTTTGCAGACAGGCTTAGGGATGGAAGTGCAAACAATCCGGATCTAATGATTAGAATCAAAACTAATAAGCTCTCACTTCTCTTTCAGGAACATATAAGCTTCATTAAATGACTTTACAACAATCAATGTCATTTGTTGACAAATGGATTTAATGACCAAAATCAGTTTATTGACTTAATAGTTTTCAATACTCTCCTTTAGAAAACATGACAGCAAGCAATCCGTCCATATTTCTTTCCTGAAACACAGTTTTGCGATTGCAGCTTCTTTGCACTTTTTAAGCTAGGTATGCCATCTCGGTAGACAATGACGAGTGAATTTTAATAACATTCAATGTGCTATATTTGGTGAGCATGGAATGAAAATATGTTTCCTTATTAGAAAAAAAAAATCAAACCCAGAAACCTTTTAGATCATATTCCCTACTTATTATTAGTGCTCCCACAAATTTTTAAAACTGCACCTATATTTGGGCAGAGGGTAGATTGCCTAGGTAACTTCTAGTGACTATACCCCTGCAAAGGAAAAATGAACAGTAGGGGAAAATCATAAAAATGACTGAGCTGGCCAAAACACATATAATCTGCTTTGTGTCGGAGAAAACTGTTTGTTTGTTTTTTTCCCAGCAACGGGTCTCAGTTGTAAATAACTTCTTGTCTAGGGGTAGAAAGACTCTGTGTCTACTTTTCCTTCTCAGTACTCTTATTTTTGTCTGCTATGAACATATGAAAGTCCTGTGCATTCTGTTACAGTCTTTGTGAGATCATATATTTATCAATCATTTGGTGTCTAGAAGATGCTGTTTTCTTGGAGTCAGCTGCCACCTCTAGCTCCTTGTCTTTCCTCTTCCTCTTTGGCATAGATCCTTGAGCCTTGAAAGGAGGAGTTTGATAAAGACATCCCATTTAGGGTAGATTGTTCCTAAGCCTTTCACTCTCTGCACATTGCCCAGTTAAGAGTCTCTTTGTTAATTAGCATCCCCAGCAAGAAGCTTTCCTGATGAGGTCTGAGTGATGCTGTCTACTCTGTGGGTGTAGTAATATACCATTAGGAGTTATTTTATTACTAGGGATTCCATGGTGGAATTTTTATGTTCATTTTTGTTTTGTTTTAGTTTGGATTGTTGTTGTCTTGTGGATTTTGTTTCTTCTAAGTTCTTTTGGATTTGGTGGAAGTGGTATTTTTTCCGGTTTTGGTCTTTTTAGAGAGAGAGGAAGGGAATGAGAACATGAACTTGGGTGGGTAGGAAGTGGGAGGATAGGGAGGAGGAAAGGATCTCGGAGGAATAGGGGGAAGGGAAAGAGTATGATTAAAATAAATTATATTTAAAAATTTAATTAAATTGCTAAATGATTAAAGTGGACTCTCTAAGGCATGTTTCTTTTCATTGTACAATGTGTCAAAAAACATGTAAACACCACAACTTATTGCTAAGAGATGCCAGATAAAAACAAAGGATCCTGGAGTGCTTTTCTAACAGGGCTCTGGGCTAAGGTTGAGCATTGCTCAAGCTAGGCATGGTGGCTCACACCTTCATCCTAACACTTGGAAGGTGGGACTAGGATGATCAGAAGAGGAAAGTTGAGGCCACCCCTGACTATATGAGGTTCAAAAGGCAAAGTGAGAGACAGAAAGGGAAGGAGAGAGGGAGGGAAAAAGTGGGGAGGACGGAAGGGGAAAGGTAGGTAAGAAAAGCAGAAAGGAAAGATACCTGTACATCTTATAAACATGGAATATACCTGACGTTGTAATTTCAAGAAGGACTTTGGATAAATGTATTAGGGGAAATGCAGGCTTTCTTTGTGTAATTGGCAGCCTTCCCACAGATTTTTCACAAAACACTGAAATAATCTACCTGTGGAAAAAGCTTGATTGTTCCCATGCTCTAGAATGACCAGAGTTATAATTCTTACCTGTTTCACTGTTCATCAAAATTAGTTTATCCTCAAATATAAGAGATATGGTTGGGAGTTGCCAATGGCTAAGGGTTTTCAGTAGAAAGAATTCTTCTACTAGAGCATTCCTCCCTGAACGAGCTCACCACTGAAGCTCATGTAAATGGTCACCCCATGATAAGACCCTCACTCTTGTAGATCAGGGGAAGCACAGCTGTTTCTCTTTTTAAAATCTGGCCCTCCCTCTTACATTTCTATCACAGTATTTCCCATTGATTCATTAGACAGTATTTTTCAAAAAATTTGAAACATATGAAGTGCTACTTTCTCTCTCTCTCTCTCTCTCTCTCTTTCTCTCTCTCTCTCTGACACACACACACACAAGTAAACTCAAATAACATCGCAGCAAATACAGTGCAGTAAATCAATTCTAGAAATACAGAGAAAACATTAATTAATTACAAACTACTGGTCCATCTTCCAGACATACATGCTACCCTTGTGGAAATTCCACACCCTGAACCTTCCCACACCACGCACCATTGTTATAAGTATGACCTAATTAAGACATCTGATCTCACACAATTTCAAAATTTTCCCTCTGTTATGCATGCTTCTTCAACCTACCATTTCTCTAGTCTCCCTTATTTTTCCCATCAAATGTTTCCTTAGCATTGGTTTTCTTGTGGGTTCACTACCTAAACACTTTTTCTAGCTTAGTACTCAGATCAATGGGCAGTCAAAGAGCTCCACACCCTCCTCGCTGAAACAAGTAAACACGCTAATTTACATAACAGACGGGAGCTAAGTTGGCAAACAGAATCTTAGCTTATGAGAAACTAGCCTTACATTAAGGAGAAGGTTCTGCTTTACCTAGATGGGTAGAAAGTAAACACAAAAATCTTTTATAATGGTAGAGATTCAGGTGGAAGAACTGAGGAGGAGGCAATGTGAGATAAAACCCATCCAGCTCTGTTGGCCTTGGAAGATAGAGGAAGATTAGAATAAGTCATGGGGTGTGGGCAGACTCTAAAAATGGGAACAGACCTGATAATACCTTAGTTTAAGCCAGTGATCTACATCAGACTTCTGACATCAAGGTTTAATATTAAAGTGCTGTGTCGTTTATAATATCAAATGTTCATAAACAAATATGCAAATATGTGTATAGATAGATAGATAGATAGATAGATAGATAGATAGGTAATAAGCAGAACAGTCCATTTGACCACGTAGTGATGGTCTCTAAGCTACACAGAGAAAGGGAAGGATAAGAGCAGAATACAGCTAATGATAGAAGTCTGTGAGACAGGCAGATGAATCGATTACCTTACAGGTAGATTATAGAAAGATTTGCGATAGATTAATTGTTTTAATGAAAGCCAGTTGACAGAGGAAATAGCCCTTCCTACATCAATTAGTCATAAAAAATATCCTCACTCTTATTTCACCGCATAAAAAGTTAACTCCCAATGAATCATAGCTAATATGAAATAGAGAAAAACATAAAACTGCTTTAAATGTATCTGATCTTGGAGCAGATGGACAGAGTATGAACAACAAAAGAAGAATTTGGTAGCTGTGCTTTGTCAACATTAGATTTTATCTTCTAATACATCACTAACAAAACCAAAGTTTCAGACACAAGAGAAAAGAAAAATTTGCTAAGCATATGAATGAACGTAATTTCTGCTCAGAAGTGATCAAGAATGTCCATACAATAAGACAAACAAACTGACAATGAAATGGACACAGCTGCACACAAGAGATTTCACCCACAAATGTATCAAAATGGCAAATAAGTACATAAAAGTGTTCATACTATTAGTCATTAGGAAAATGCAAATTAAAACCACAAAGAGATGCCACTGTACACCCACTGCAACAGCTAAATGTGAAAAGACTGACAATCCTATTTTGGTGAAGCTGTGCAGGATTTAGAGTTCTCAAACATTGCTGTTAGAATTGCAATCTTTCAGTCACTCTGGAGAACAGTTAGGTGGTTTGTTATAAAGTAACTTCTAAAATTAAAAGTATCACACATTTGTGACCTATCAGCTCTTCTCTTAAGAAGAACTAAAGCCAGATGACCTCAAAAGAGTTGTCTATGGATGTTTGTAACAGTATTATTCATAACAGATAAAGTTTATATTGAGACAACATAAATTCCTGGCAGTTGGCAAGTATATATGCAAATGAGCACAGCCATGCCCCTGGAATCTTACCCAGAAATAAAGAGGAAACTATCGATGTAATTTTATCTGAATAGTGTTTTAGTAGTTAAGTAAGAGTCTGTGATGAATACCGAGATTCGTGGCTGCTTGGGATGCGTACTTATTTATACCACTCCCACTAATGTTCAGTGACTATTATAGAAAAGGCAGCAGAAAGAATGTAAGAGCCACAAGATAGTGAGAAAAGATACAAAATGCTATCTCTAACAAGACACAGCTATTGCAACCAAAATCACACAGTAGCTATGATTGCCTGTACTAGGCCTACACAAACTGAACCTGTCAATGTCAACATGGATCAGGGAGGCGTTAATGAGGTCCTACCTTTCCTGGTTGTGCTATTGCTAATGGTGGATTTAGGGGGAGGGGCAGTATAGCCTTCAGTTATGTTCCAAAATGATGAGCCTACAAAGCTCCAGTGTAGAGCTCCAAGCCAGTAGCCAGACCATCTTATTCAACGGGGTGGTCACAAAGCAAAACAAAAGGCATGGATGTAGGAAAAGGATACAGGGCTGGGAGGAGACAAGAGGAGGTTGGAGTGAAGTAAGCCAAATACACTGTGTACGTGGCTAAAATTGCAAAAGAATAAAAGTAATCAATAACAAAATGAAAATAAAGTAGATACTATACTGTTTGCCACAGTTGGAGTCATCACTTTCTAAGGTAACTTTAAAACAGAAAGAAAGAAAAAGTCAGACACAAAAGCCTATATTCAGTATGGTTATCTCAGCATCAGGAGTCAATGGTATTCTATGGAGTTGGAGAGGAACCATCCAAGAGATACTGAAGAGTGTTTCATGGTGATGGAAATGCTTCACACAATCATTGCTTTGGTTCATGCAGATGATGCAATTCAAAAAATTATACTCTTAAAGTTGGTGAATTTCAATAAAGCTGATTTGAAAAGTAGGTATGGTTTCTCCAGTTCCTCTGTGAGATGCTGAAGGAGTATCTGATGAGAGCTAAAAGACTCTCTTGGGTTCCGCTGTGGACAGGAGCCAACATTATGAGCAACACAGTCATCACACCACAGTTCTGTCAATCAGCAAGAAATTGCCATCTCTATCCCATGGTCAGACTTAGGAATCCCAGATTCATACTTCAGAGATGCTTGAGACTATACCTGCTCTGTGTGTGGCAGGGGAAATGGGTTCTCCTTTTTATCTCCATAAATCTGAAAACTAGAACCTGACTGGTTTAAGGGGACAGAACAGTTTTTCAGGAAAAAGAAAAGAAAAACACAGGAAATAGGCAAAGCTGCAAATTCTATTTATTTACTATAACTGGTACCATTTATCAACTACTCTTAGATGTAGCTGCTTTAATGCAAAAACTTTAAAGGTGTTTTGTTTTGTTTGCTTCTGTTTTCTTTTCAGAAGGATTTAAAAACTATTATATGCTTTTTAAATCATTGTCTAAAATATTTAATAATAGAAAATAAATAAAAATAGAGAGAAATTAGTAATAAGGAATGTAAAACAATTTTCTTATGTGAAACAGATACTTCGGCTATAATTCAATATTTACTGTAATTTTACATTGACGGGATGTAGTGGTGAGCTCAAATTCTATCACTAGCTTTAATAATTTGAAATTACCTAAACTTATGTGCATTTTGAGCCAGCTTTGCAGAGTTGTTAGGAATAGAGGTGCATGCTAATAGAAGAGGAAAGGTCAAACGCTCAGCCAACAATAGCTACTACTAAGATGTATATGAATTCATGTATATCTGTGTGCATATATATATATTGTTTTAGCATTTACTTTTGTCAGATAAAGAAACAATATAAGAGTTAGAACAAATCCATTAGTTTATCTCTTGAATTTTAATAATTTGATTTCAGAGACTCATTTATCCCAAACAGGCTTCTGAATAAAGACAATTACATGGACAAACAGGTGTATGCAGAAACAGGTATTAGCTCCTTGTGGTAGAAAAATAGAATGAGTTTTGAAAGAGTTTATAAGTCCCTTTGTTGAATCACCATCTAAAATAGTTAATGCTTGAAAGAATTGTAAAGGATTCAAAGAAATAATATAATCAAAATTGTAAAATAATTTTCTCATGTGGTATGGTAACTTTAGTTAATTTTTTCGAAAGGGGATGAATTTGACATTAAAGTAGTTGTCAGGAAGAGGAAGCAAACAGACAGGAAAATAAGGGTGATACCAATGCCACTTAAACAAGGCAAGAACAGTCTGATTGATAGTGTAAGTAACTGAATACAATAACAGAAGCTGATGCCTTCATGCTAATGTTCAAATCTAGACTGTTTCTCTCTGTATCATTTAGAAATTACTTAAATTCTCGATGAAGCAACATGCAGGTAAGATGCCTACCCTCTCATCACATGGCTGTGAAAATTAAGTGAACTGATATACACAATGCATGTAGAATGCCTAGCAAGCAGTACATCCCAAACACATCTACATTATTATCATCATTAAAATGATCACTGTAGATATGGTGATCATAATCCTAAGAACAATCTTAAAATAACAATTTGGTACAGCCAAAGATACATTATTGTATTGCAGGATGATTAATATGAACAAACTTAGTTAACCTACTTGATGGGGATGCCATGCCTACTGGTCTAACATTAGAATCTCCTGCAAGCCTGAAGGCTGGATTCAGGACCACAGATGAAAACACTGAGCTCATTCGATGAGTTCTGGGTTTAGCAAGGTGACTGATGAGACAATGTAGATTGAACAACACCAGTTCATGACTCAGATTAGATAAAATGAACCCAAAAATGTTTTGATCCTATTGATCATGTGTTCATTATACTAGCTGAATATCTTATAAATTCTAAGATTGTAAAAATATCTAACGAAGATCTATAGCCAAATATTTCATTTTTTGCAGAAAAAACAATGGTCTTGGGGTTAATCACTGAGTAACCAAGGTCACGTGGGTACTTCATGGCAGAGCCATTACTCTGGGCCCGTGGTTTGTTTTGTTCCATTTTTCCATTATCTCGCATTCTCTGGTTATAGAATATTTTATTAACTTTAAGAAATCCCTTTAAAAGTTCTAATTTTTGCAATATAGTTTACTTTTCCATGATAAACAATTCCCAAATGTATGATAATTTGACTTTTAATTTTCTTTTTTATTTTCTAGGCTGAAAGGGTGATACATTCAGTAGAAACTGTATCTTGTTACCAAATGAAGCCTCAAGTACTGGGATTGCATTACATCTTATTGAATTGTTGGTCAAGGAGGTCTCATGGGATCCCCCAAACAACCGGGGCTGTTTCCTAGACTATAGATTGCTCTCTATAAACTGACAGCTAAGTTCCATTGCTTAAGACAACACCTACACAGCTCACTAAACATGGAGAAGTTGAGCTGGTGTCTACAATGAGTCTTCACCCCTTTGTCCTAGTGTTTGGTATAGGAAGGTACTCTGCTTACTACAAAAGGAGAAACGTTAATATCAACTGAGCCATAAACCCTATGACCTGCAATAGTGTCCTGCCTGCAAGATATGCTAGGGCAACGGTGGCACAAAGCTTGTGGGAAAAACTAACTAGAATCTGATATGACTTAAGGACCACTCCACGAGATAGAATCCATACCCAACACTGCTTAGGTGAGCAACAACCTGAGACTAGATAGCCCAGGGACCTATAGTAAAATTAATTACTACTACTATTAAAAAAGTAGAAACAAAATGACTCATACTGACATTCTGATATACTGCATAGATCTATGTTTTGCTCAGTCATCTTCTGAGAAGTTTCCTTCTGCAGCAGCATATAAGTGAGAATGGCTCTCAGTGGGCTCATATATTTGAATGTTTGGTTCCCAGTGAGTGGAACTGTTTGGAAAGAATTAGGAGGTGTGGCCTTATTGAAGGAGGTGTGTCGGTAGGGGATGGGCTTTGAGATTTCAGAAGCCTACGTCATTCTTAGTGTCTCTCTGCCTAATGCTTGTATATGAGGTGTAAGCTCTTAGCTACTGTTCCAATGCCATTTCTACCCTCCTACTACCATTGCCATGCTCCCCACCATGATGATCATGGACTAGACTCTCTAGAAATGATATCATCAGTTAATTGCTTTCTTTTGCAAGTTGCCTTAGTCCCAGTATCTCCGAGAAATAAAACATAACTAAGACAGTGCATTTAATGGAATCCAGGATTACAGATTTTCAGCTCATAATTGGCTTACTAAAGCTTAACATCTGCTTAAAGAACATCTGCTTAAAGACTTGACGTAATGATAGGATCGGGGAGTTTTTGTATGGACTTTGTTAGGAAAGACGCTAGGATGCATTTTAAGGCATTGTTCATGAGATGTACAGACTGGCATCATTGACTTCAGTTTTTCAGATTGTTCTGAGAACAGCTGGCTAAGGGTGAGGAGGCAGTTGGGTGGTTATTGTGCTAGGCTGAAGGAAGGAAGACCACACCATGGAGGAGGATAGCAATATCAGAACTCTTGAAATCCTGAAATAACATCATACTCAAGTAGTAATGGCAAATATCCCTGATACACTGTGAAGTGTGAAGGGAAATGGGAGCCATGGGAGGGGGCATGCCAATCTTAATTCAGGCAATTCTACTCATTTACAATGAAATATCTCCTGTTACAATCTACACTAAAACGTATTTGTCTTTCCCTATATAAAAAGAGGTCCTGCCCATTGTCACCTATACAATGTCCTCTTGTGAGCCTGGCAGCAACTAGCCTTATACCATGTCAGAGAAAAGAAAATGAACTCCGCAAAGAGTGACTCCTGACCTTATATCCTGAAATGGTATCCTAGAAGTCACTGATACCATTCTGGACATGTCTGCTGAGTAGGGAGCTGAGCTCAGGCAGTGTCTGCTGGTAGCACTCAGGACAGAACTAATCTGTTGAAAGGACAACTGGCCACCTGAAGGGAAGGCTGATCCCAAGCATGCATATGATTCTAGTCAATATTGCCCCTTGCTCAGTCTCCAGTAGATTCATACCTGGATCTTAAAGAAGTATTATAAACAAAAGCTATAAAATATTATTTTCTTTAAAACCTGCTAAGAGATAGAAATAAGAGCCAACACCAGTTTAATAGACCCTAGAAGGCCACAGAAGGCAGCTGAGAGAGAAAAAGATAATTTCCTTCACTTTGGCAGGGTGTGCTATAGTTTTGGCATGTCAAGGAATGCATGTCTCAAAAGCAGCAACCATTGGTGCAGGAAACAGTGTTTTTATCAATGTGGGTACTTGTTTGGGCAACAGTTCCTAGGGGTGGAACAAAAGAACCCAGGATGGTGGGGGTAGGCAGACAATAAGAGAAATGAAAGAAATACAAGGGCAAGTGGCTGACCTCTCCATGAGTAGGTGCCCATGAGACTCTCAGAACTGCTTACATAAGCTTAGTTTCCTTGTTAGCATACAAACTAGAGCCACCAAGTTTGAGGTGTCATTTCACCGCCTTCCCTGGTTTTTGAACAACAGTGACAGAATGGATTTACACTGCACTTAGAGCAGCACATCAGAGCATCATCCCCCATAAGCAGTTAGTCTGCGTACCCCAAAGCTCACATCTGGCACATCTGTTCAAGATTTCTTAAACTAAGGTATATCACCCCCACGATATTAAAGAGACTTGAGTATCGTTGCTTTTGAAATGGTAAACATCAGATTTTTTAAAGTAAATATTCTTTATAAAAAATAACAGTAACAGGCCTTTTATAGAAGTAATTGAAGAGTGACTATTGGGTGCCATCTGCCCTGGTGTTTATATTAAGAACAGCTTTCTGAGTAACACTTCAACAGTGCTGTTTACATCCTTTCCCTCCTAAAGGGGACAGGAATCATTTTCAAATGCATCTTCTTAAAGGGCCAGCTTTCTTATGACTATTATAAGTGGTTTCACAATCGTGCATCATGCTGAAGAAGCCAAGGTGATGACCGTGAGCACATGTGTGCCAGTCTTACCCAAACTTAGTAATTCCCAGAATTTGAATCCCAATATGACCTGTCCACCATGCCTCCCTATCTCTGGAGAGTGTCTCAATGTCTCTTCACTTGTTGGTTTGTATTTTTATTCTATCTGGTTCTCAAAAGCCAATGAAGGATCTCGGGCTACTAATTGTGGATGACAGTGAGAGTGAACATAGGGCAGGAAGTGAGAGTCTGCTGGGGACATGGAGATGCTGCTGCTAGCATTTCCCAGCTTCCAAGAGAAAGGGCCATCAATTGAGGTCATTCTGTAAGAGCAGCATGAACATACCCCGTTCGGTGTAGGGGAAAGAGGGAGCAGCAAAATCTGGAGGAGAGTCAGGGTACTGAGGACAGGTGCACCCTTGCTGAGATAGAATCAGTAGAGGAAATGGCAGTTCATTCATGCAATACTAAGAAGATAACTTAGTAAGCAAAGAATCTGTTTGATCAAAAACTCTGTGGGAAAAAATAAAAAATGCTGGGAATGGGTACTCACATACGTCCATATCCTCCAAAGAGAGAAATGAGACATTGAATCCATCACAAGATATCTGCAAATATCATATCATGCTGGAACATCATGAAATATCCTTCACACACACACACACACACACACACACAGAGTGTGTGAGCATACACACAGCATACTGCATGTCTACATGTCCATTTAGGCAGTTCTTTAAATTTCAACTGTTAATATCTATCTTCTGTTCCTGTCACTGCCCTCCACTCACCAATACTATGCTGGGTATTGTTTGTTCGGATCTGGAGGACGTCAAAGCAAAGGACTAGTTGCCAGAATGAGGAGACATGCCAGAAAACAACTTCGTGGCTCTAAAAGAGTCTCATCACCTTGTTACCAGCCATGATGCTCAGCATGCCTCTGTCTCTGCAAGACACACCAGCAGGTCTGCTCACCTGGAATCAAGAAGCTTGGTTTTGTATAAAGGATTCACATACGTGCCAACTATTAGGAGAGAGAGAGAGACAGAGAGACAGAGAGACAGAGACAGAGACAGAGACAGAGACAGAGACAGAGACAGAGAGATTGAGATTTACCTTCCAATGAGTGAGAACTCGCCCACGACACCCAGTCTTCGCATGGCACTCAGGAGTCCCCGCACCGTCATGCCCTCGCAGAAGCAGACCACAACCCTGGCCTTTGGAAGTCGCTCCCGGAGCTTGCGCAGGAGCCGGTCAAAGCTCTTCTCGCCTGCATTACTGTAGATTTTGTCTGAGTGTGCGATGCAGAGGCCTTCCTGGGCAGCCAGTTCTTTGAAAGCGTCCATTCCACTCTCACCGTAATTCCCTGTTCAGAAACAACCAGCAGATGTTCAATACCTCTGTGTCAGCCACATCCCTGCCAACTGGAATGAGGACTTGGGGGTCTGGGAGTAAGCGCGTGCAAGGGTGTGGGTATCGCCCAATAATTCATAAGTCTAACTGGGGTTGAAAGGAGACCTCCGTGGAGTCAAAAGCATCAGATACAGCCAACAGTCAATTCTATGAAAGCCAACAGAAATTACATGAGCTAGGCATCCATCCACTGTTGAACATTGTTTGCGAAATGAAGGATTGCTGCCCTACTTTACAGCCATGATTAATAATGCATGTCCCATATTTTAAACACGTGGAAAAGTTGAGCTCATCGGAATATAGAGATCAACTGGATTACAAGTCAAGGCACAGAAACTCAGACAAGAAAAGAAGCCCTGCAAAATCTCTAAACTGGGCACTCTCCCACTACCTGCTCAACTGGGTCCTCATTTCAAATTTTAACAAGAGCACAGAAGGAAAGTTAATAATTAATCCAACTGCTGATTGCAACATCTATAAATTTTTTCCTCACTGACACTCATATTCTCTGTCATTTTTCCCAACACAAGTCTTAAGTGCGTAGGGACAAAGCCAACCCCTGCTCAAGGTCAACAGCTCCCATCGCTTCTTGTCTACTCTAATATTTTCTACTGTGATGCTTCTCCCTTTGCTAGATAATAGATTTCTTCCTTTCTGCTGTGGTAGAATGGTCTTGTACCCTGTAAAGATTTGTCACTTGTATTGGTTTAATAAAATGCTGATTGGTCAATAGCCAAGCAGGAACTATAGGTGGGGCAATTAGAATAGGAGAATTCTGGGAAGGGGAAAGGCTCAGTCTGCAGTAGTCACCCAGACACAGAGGAAGCAAGATGAAAATGTGTCACTGATAAATGGTAATGCAGACAAGAATTATGGACTAATTTAAGATATAAGAATTAGTTAATAAGAAGCCTAAGCTAATAGGCCAACCAGTTGATAATTAATGTAGGCCTCTGTGTGTTTCTTTGGGACTGAACGGCTGCAGGACCAGGCAGGACAGAAGCTTCTGTCAGCACCTTTTAATAGGTCAACCAGAGAAAAATAGTTCTTGGATTAACCGTCCACCTAAGTTATTATTTCATCCACTATTCCAGCTCCCCACAGAAACAACTGCATAGGTCATCAGATTTGCTTCTTAATTTCCCATTCACTCCTTATTTTCTGTGTTTTTAATTAAGCAACTTGCATTTTATTGGTTAAAAGTTTTCATACATTTAATGTTTAAGGTTCATGAATTCGGAAATACATATATCCACCATCTCAAAATTGTCCCACCAAAGTCCTTTGTTATTAGAGCTACTAATCATACCCTGTTGTTATAACCCATGACCTTCATTTTAATCAGCAACTTGCTGTATTCAAGGCCACACATCTTTTACAGCCTTTGGTATTCCTGACTCTTGAGCCTCTCTGTTCCCCTCACTACTAAAAGGCCATTCTTTGGTTCATTTGCTTTATTTTCCATTTCTGCTCATCCTCTGAATGCCATCATGCTAGGAGTCCATCATGGGAAACTCGTGGTTGACTCTCCCACTTCAGGAACCACTCTCAGCGTATGCCCTCAGGTATTTATGAATGAAACTGCTTAGTCATATACTGTAACTTCAGGCTGAAAGATACTTTAGAGAAAAGACTGTGACATTCATTTGCCTGCCTGGCATATCCTTTTGTGGACTGCTCAGATCCAACACATTGAATTCCTTCTCTACTTTGCAAACATGCTTCTTCCAGATACATTCTATTAGGAACTCTATCCTCTCGCCACCAACTTTCTCAATAACAAAACTGAGGAATTAGTCTAGCATCTGTGCTTTTCACCAAGTACAGGATCCATTTCTATAGCCCTCGTCTCCAGAGCATTCTTAATCCGGTTTCTTTGCTCTCTCTCAGTCTCTTAACCATGCTCTATGTCCTGTTCCCTAAAGGAGGAGGCTGAGATAATGATTCTTGTTCAAAGAACTGATGGAGGGCAAGAGGAGCAGAGTTGCAGAGGAGGATAGGAGACAAGTGCTAATTAAGCAGGAAGCTTGTCTCAGCTAACAATTAGTTTCAGGCTGGTCCCCACAGGAGGTGATGGAGAGCCTCATTCCACAGGCTCAGCCTCACCTCTGAGCAAGGGAATTCTTGTCAGTCCATCACCAAATATGCTTCCCAAAGGGGGTAAGTCATAGTTTAAAATAACAGATGTCTACTTAGGTTGTAACTTTTAAATAAGACATAGATCAGTGAACCAGAGAAAAGGAATCAGGGAGGATGGCCAAGAGTATCCTCTTCACAAGCACTACCAGTTCTTAGCTAGGCAACCACCTTAGCCTCATGATCAGACTCTTTGCTTGTATTCTTGTTCCCAGTAGTTCATTTCACACCTAGTGCTCTGATAAAGTGTGGCTCCTTTACAAAAAGCTCCAGTGTCTTTCCAACATGCTTAATTGGAAAATAAAAGCTCACCTGGACCACCATGCTATACCCACCTTCTCCAACGCTGTCTCCTCCTACTTTCTCTCCCTCACCTTCCTTACTACCATGGCCACATTTTTTCTTCCTGAAATACCCCAAACACATCCATTTTCGGCACTAGCCTTTTTCCAGCATCTGAACAGACACTCTTCTAGCAGATAATCTTATCGATCATATTTCAAAATTCATTTCATTTTGTCTGAAAACTCTTCTAATTTGCTTAAATTACCCTCTCAGAAAACTTTGCTCATGTTCAATACTTTAATCCCAATTTTTGAGATTATTTTTGCTTATGTTTTATTGTACCAAGAACATCTGTTTCTTGAGAGTATCACCATATGACTTATTCTGTGATGCATGCTTAGTAGAATGGTTTTATATACTTAAATTCATTACTGAGAATTTTACTCAAGAGCATTTGTTATAACAGGCCAATTGAGAAGTGTACAGGGATATAAACAAGTAATTTAAAAATAAGCAGTCAGTGGGTAGAAAGTTTACAAAAATCACTGGATCTTATTAACTATTAAAATGGTGCAATTAAAATAAGGAAAATTGTTTTATTTATCAGAAAGTCAATATTACTTTAATGATATTCAGTATTGTCAGGCATGGTGATGCATGTCTTTAATCCTACCACTCAGAAGGCAGAGTGAAATGGATCTCTGTGAGTTCAAATCCATCCTAATATATATAGCAAGTTCCAGGACAGTCAGGGCTATAAAGTCTCCAAAAAAACCAACAACACCAAATTAATAATAGCAATAATTAAGAATAATATTAAGAATTAGCAAAATATATATGCCTTCAGTCCAGAGAATGTGATTAAAATATTTTCAGAAAATTTGGCCATATTTTAAAACAAAAATAAGGTGTCAGATAAATATAGCAATAATTTAATCAAACAATTGTGAAATAATTTGTTCCAGAAAGAACTTGTAACTTGAATTTTAACATCTGTGAAAATGTTATTAGCACTGATTTTATGTTTAAAGAAAGCTTTCTTGTCTCCTTTTTCATAAGATTTTGTGATTAAATTTCATTTTTGCCCTTTGACAGCTGAAATATCCTACATGGTTTAATTTAGAGATGACCAAGTGGAATAATTAACACATCATGAGAACTGCAGGTCCCTGGACTGTGGAAACATGTCACAGTAAAACAAGAAGCACTGACTGGTTCTAAGAGAGAAAATCAACAGATGCCTTCTTTGTCTGTAAGAGAGGGCATGAGGAAATAAGTGAGATGCCACTCTCAGGAAATACAGTTTGGGGAATCCTTATGACACTGTGGATAGACTGAGCAAAAGTCACTCTCAGTCTGTCAGGAGATGGCATTGTGTGACAGATTACCTTACTCCTGAGTCACCAAATCTGGGGCTTCAACCCCCAAAATTATTTTAGTCCTTCATAAAAAATACACACAAATTAAGTGACCAAGGGTGTTCTTTGCATGAGAATAAGAAAATGCTTATGCTCTGAATGTAGTTATAGCCATGGACATGCTTAGTTCAAACCCATCACTTTAAAATAGACTGAGACACCAAGCAGTGAAATTTCTCAATGGGCATGAAGCCTTATTATGGAAGAACTAAATGATTGTGGTCGTGGTTTGAATAAGATTGTCCCTATAAGGCCTCCCTATGTTTGAAAATTTAGACACCAGTGAACAAAACTCTTTGATGGAATTACAAGGATTAAGAGGCATGGCCTGATTAGAGGAAATGTATCATTGGGAGTGTGGTGCCCAGTATGGGGCAACTGCATCCAAATAAAGCCTGAGAGAGCTTGGGAAGTAATTTTAGACAGAAAAGAATAGAGTTAAGCATGGCTTATTGATAGCAACAGTTTCTCTGGTGGGTTCTGTTTGTTAGAGGAAAGCGTTCTCATTTAAGAGATGTTTCCTGACTCAGCTTTAGCTGCAAAACTGCAGCTCTTTTAAGAGGCCCTGCCACGATGAAATACTGACTGCATGCTTTTTGGTGGTGGCAGGGACCTTGAAATGCCATAGAGTTGTGGCAATAAACATGGCTCTGGCCAGTACCTCTGCCATAAGGCTAGAATCTCAGAAAGCTAAGGAATGGGCTGGATCCAGCCATTAAAGCCACAGCTTTAATCCTATCCATATCACTTAGCAAATCAAAGACTCATGTGGTCAGGAAAAGAGAGACATATACAGTAAAGATAGATTCAAAGTTGAAAAAACTCTAAATGGTTTACTGTGTGTTAAAAATATATGTAGGCTTGGGGAGGAAGCATAAAGTCCTCAAAAAAAGAAAAAAGAGAGTAGTGGATGTGGTGGCACACACCTTTAATCTCAACACTTGGGAGGCAGAGGCAGGCAGAGCTCTGTGAGTTCAAGGCCAGCCTGATTTACAGAGTGAGTCCCAGGACAGACAAAATGCACAGAGAAACCCTGTCTCAAAAAGTCAAAACTTAAAAATAAAAATAAAAGAAATAGAGGCTAAAATAAAGCCACATAAAGATGAAAAACACATAGAGAGTCTGAATATTGTATGTTATTATTTTCTCTTTGAATTGTTTGAATTCTGAGGAAGGAATAACAGCTGCTAAAAAGTATTTGTTTATAAATGCTGTTGAATTAATCCAAGATAGGTATTTTTAAAATACCTTGACTTCAAAATTGAAGTCAAAAGGTATGTTACGTTGGGGAAGAGGTTTTGCTTTTGTTTCCACAGAAACTGAGAGGCTGTGAATTCATTCTGGGTTAAGAAAAAATCCTGTTTGATCAAGGAAGACCCCCTGAGAAATCTCTGATAGGAATGGATAGCCCAGCTGTCTGAGTTCTACATTCAGAACAGATTTAAGATTGCTGCCTGAGATGATTAAGCCTCACAGGATACTCCAATCATGACTTGATCATAATTCTAAATTTTCTTTAGGTCCCCTTAAGATTATCAACACCCCCAATCAGCAGTAAGTAGCCTGGAAAACTATGCCCACTTTCCCAAAAAATGAATTATGGCTATTTTCCTTTATTTTGAATGTTGGTTACAAGTTGTTATTGATACTGGTCAGTGGAAAAGCTAAACAAAGGATATTAGAGTCAGAGTTCTTGTTTTCAAAAAAAAGGTGGGGGAAGTGCTGTGGGACAATGGTTTGTACCCTGTGTATTTTAATACACACTTTAATTGTATTTTAATAAAACACTGATTGGCCAGTAGCTAGGCAGAAAATAGAGGTGGAGCCGTGAGAATTCTGGGAGAGGAAAGTTCAGTCTGCAGTTCTTACCCAGCCACAGAGCAAGCAAGATGTGACTGCCTCGCTTAAAAAGCTACCAAGCCATGTTGCTAACAGAAAAAAGTAATAGGCTAATATAAGTTTTAAGAGTTAATAAGAAGCTAGAGCTAATGGGCCAATCAGTTTATATTTAATATAGACCTTTGTGTGATTTCTTTGGAAATAAATGACTATGGGAACCAGGCAGGACAGAAACCTCTGTCAACAGGAATAGGCTTTGAAGTTAAAAAAGCCCATGCCAGACCCAAGACAGCCTCTCTCTCTCTCTCTCTCTCTCTCTCTCTCTCTCTCTCTCTCTCTGTGTGTGTGTGTGTGTGTGTGTATCTTTCTGTCTTAGCTTATAAATCAGGATGTAGTTCTTAGTTCCTTCTACAACACCTCTTCTGCCTGCTGTCATTCTCCTTGCCTCCATGTTTCTCACCATGATAGTAGACTAAACCTCTGAAACTAAGCATGCCACAAGGAAATGCTTTCTTTTATATGAGTTGCCTTGGCCATGGTGTCTCTTCACAGCACTAGAAGAGTGACAGTTGTTAACCTTCCCTGACTCTTAGACTCCTTTTGATTGCTACACACACACACAATTCAATGCGTGTTTAAATAATTGATTATAATATCTGTGTTGGTTAATTCATTCTACAGGGATCTTGCTTGAATTTTTTATTCATATGATTTTTATTCATATAATTTTTTATTCATATGATATATTGTTTAGAGTATAATTTTGTTTTGTTGAGTTAAGGTCTCATTATGTGGCTCTGGTTGACTTTGAACCACAAGGTAGCCAAAGCTGGCTGCATTACACAGATATCCTCCTATCTCTGCATTCCTGCTGTTTAAATTAAAGATGTACAGCACACATTCTGCATAAGTATTTATTAATAAATTGATGGAGAGCTGAGAGTTATGCACTGGGCTGTGTTTAAACTTCTTGTTTCTCTCATGATGTCTCCAAGCTTGCATACAAATTTACATAGATACAATGGCAAAATTTTCCTTTACAAATCTTTATAGTTTAAAACTTGTACTCATAAACATTATCTTATTGATCTCTCAAGAGTGCAATCATAGCCTAGCATAATCATCATCTGAAAGACTTTGTCCAGCAACTGATAGGCACAGGTACAGAGACCACAGCTAAACATTAGGCAGAACTTGAGGAATCTTGAAAAAGAGGAAAAGAAAGAATTGGAGGAGTCAGTGAAGTCAAGGACACCACAAGGACATGACCCACAGAATCAACTAACCAGGGCTCATAGGGACTCACAGAGACTGAAGTGATAATCAGGAAGCCTGCATAGGTCACACCTAGGTCCTGTGCATTTATGTTATGCTGAGTAGCTTGGTGTTCTTTCCGAACTCCTAATAGTGGGAAGAGGGGTTGTTTGCGACTTTTTTTGCCTGCTTTTGGGACCCTTTTCCTCCTACGGTATTGCCTTGTCCGCCTTGATATGAGTATATGTACCTAGTCTTATTGTAACTTGTTACGGCATGTTTGGTTGATATCCCTGGGAGTCTGCTCTTTTCTGAAGGGAAATGGAAGAGAAGTTGATCTGTGGGAGAGGAGAGATGGCGGGAGAGATTGCAAGGAGAGGAGGGAGGGGAAACTGTGGTCAAGCTGTGGTATGTGAAAGAAGAATAAATGAAAAAGAAATGAAAGAATCCAATCATATCCATTAGCCTATTGAAGATCAGACACAAATGCTAGGAAAAGGGCAAAGAAAAATCACAACCCATTAAAGCTCTCACCGTGTTACCTTCTATTACAAGCAAATGAACAACGGCGTGAGAAGGGCAAGTGTAAGCATGCAGTGCAGATGCCCAGGACTAAAGGTCAGGGCAATGCATAAAGTATGAACTACTTGTTCTGAGTCTTAAAACATCACAAGTGTAGCTGCCCCAGAAGGGAAACTGGGTGAGCTGTCTGCCGGGCTGTGAACACTGCCAGAATGAGAACAATACATTCAGCCAGCATCTCTGCCCTCTGCCAGCCTTAAATCTGCCCTCTGGCCTCCTCTTGACTTCCCAGGTATTGAAGAATTTATTTAGGTACTTCTCAGGATCTAGCCCTAGGGAAAAGTTATGAATATGTGAAAATAATTTATACTAAAACACTTAAAAAGTAAAAAGGCTGTAAGATTTTGAATACATGCAGCTAATAAAAGCTGTGCATTTTGTTTTCATTCTACTGGTGAGTATTTTACTGAACTTTCAACTTCAAAATACCTTTGTTTTGCCCTTTAAAGGTTGCCAAGAAAGATCATATACTGGATTATCTTCCAATCTGATATGTATTTGCTGTGTCTAGTGCTGGGCTAAACAGCTAAATATTAAGGTATCCACTGAAGCAATCCTCATATAAGCCACATGCCCCCTTTTACCGGTGCAGACATGGAAGCTCAGACAGATGAAACAGTTTTCCCAGGACAACCCATTGGTGCATCCAAGCTTTAACAGTTGAGAAATTCTTGCTTATAACAGCCATGCTGTGTGGTTCCCAACACAAACTCACAATTAGCCATGGAGGTGCTCAGGCGCACAAAATACAGAACTAAGCTGAATACACTAGATAAAAAAATGAAACAGTAATAGATTTGGGAAAAATGAGCAGGGATAACTAGAGAAAACCGCTTGGGAAAAGGAGGGATGAAACTGATCCTGTAAGAGAGTAAGGAAGGGTTGACATTCAAGGGGATTGGAAATGGATGTGAAGCTGCAGGTGATATGTCTAGAAGCAGTGGGGAGTCATTCTGGAGCAAGCATTTCGTGGTCGTTTATAGATTGACGTTCTGTGACACTCTCTAGTAAGGCATCTGGCATAAGAGTACAGCATAAAAATGTGCTATATGTTGCTGCAACATAACAGATTTTATGACAGACTTTGTTCCTGGTACAATGTTGTCTAAAACCTAGAGAGTAAGAGGCAAAGGGAAGAATAGCCCACAAAATAGAAAATCCGTGTCAGAAAGGGATCATCTAACTCAGCCATAAGACAGAAGAGTCACAGAGTAAAAGAAAATGTGTTATAAACTAAGCATCCAATCAGTTGATAATAACACTTAGAAAGGGCACAGGACTCACTGAGAAATTCTTGTTATTGAATAACTAAAGAATTTTAAGGCAATATGATTGGGCAATATTATCTATACAACAGTAACATTAGGAAAAGTTCTGACAGTGGGCATAAACATTGGAACTATCCAAAGAAGGAAAAACCAATGGCTACAATTAACTCTAGATATTCTAACATACATATAATTTTAAAGCAGTCAGGTAGGATAATATTGTGTGCTAATATTCTTAATGTTGCCTTTGCATAGACAAGAGTCTTACTCTACCACTTTAAATACTTCTCTTGTTTTCCAATGCTATTTCTGTTGAAATGCTGTCACTGGGGCCGGGGAGATGACACAGAGTGGAAACAGTTGCCTTACAAGCATGAAGGCTAGATTTCTGATCCCTAGAATCTTTGTAAATGCTGGGTAAACAGAAAACTTCCCTGAAATTCTAATCTCAGGAGGTGGAGACAGGGAATCCTCGAGAAAAATCACACAGTAAGATTAACCTATGGGCAAGCTCTGGGTTTGACTGAGAGACCTTCCCTCATTGAATAGGGTAAATGTGGTGGAGGATGATTTTCAACGTCAATCTCAGGCCTCCATATACATGCACATACATGTGCACGTACACCCACACATACAAGCTTGTACACATACACACACAAAAGAAAAAGCGATTAATCAATTTAATTAGAATACTGTTATTTGACATTTTTAAACCTTGGTCACACAACCATGTTTACCATTGCTTATTTACACATCTACACATCAATTCTTCAAGGCAAACATGGGACTATTTTTTCTACCTCATATAGAAGTAAAGTCTTTAGCCTTGGAAATAGCACTACTCTAATATCCTAGGCATACTTGCTTTGTGCAGCCATAGGGCCACCTGAGGGTGCCTGCCTTTCTAGTCTAGTCTGTACATACCGTTCCAGTCAACAGATAGTTTTTTGAGACATACTAGGCAAATACTGATAATGTCCCATTTTAAAAAGAATTATAATAAGCAATTGATTTCACAGCATATTGTAGAAATCCATAGTGGAACATTCATCGCTCATGGGAAATTCTTCCTTCTAATCTAAATTTCATCCAATAAAAGTCCACATTCATTCTGTCTTCATTCTGTATGGAGACAGGTATCAGCTGGGTCAATGTGAGGAGAAAGGCAATAAAAAGGTACCGTTCAACTTTGTTGTCTCTCAGTAGAAAAATGACCTCTACTACTTCAACCTTTCCCTGGACCTTGGAATTCATTTGGCTCCCTAGCAAATAGGATGGTTCCTTTGCCTCTGTCCAGACACCTGCTGAGTCCTCAAACACATCAGCATCCTGGGTCTGGCCATCAGTGAGTGAGTCATCCCCTGCCTTGGGACATTCAGGTGACAGCCTGTACAGAAACTGATACACAAGGTCATTGAAGGAATTGCTGTAAACAGGTCAGTCCCAAAGGACAGAGCTTTTACCAGCAATTCCCAAGCCCCTGTTTGAAAAGCTGCAAGAAAAGTATCAAAGAGATTTATCATGGTGTAGTTGCTTTCTTTAAGGAACGGGACTAAGGAAATGTACTCGGCTTTGTGCCTCATGGTGTCCTTACTGCTCCTAACAACTGAGTGGTTAAGAGAATGAGCCAGGTGGCAAATCAACCTGTCTCAATCCTGTTTACTGGGACCTAGATAACTTTAAAGAAATTTCCTTTGACAGTCCTGGGTGCCTCTTGAGTAAAATGGAGGTTATAATATACATCACAAAGCCTGCTTGGGTATATCAAATAGTGTGCTAATGAATGTAAATTTTCTAGAGACTGGAGAGATGGTTCATCACTCAAGAGCAGAGCAAATACTGTTCTTGCTAAGTACCTGAGTTCAGTTCCCGGCACCCACTTTAAGCAACTTACAACCACTTGTAACTCCAGCTCCAGGGGACCTAGTGTGCTCTGCCGGCCTCCCCAGATATCTGCACTCATGTGTATGTACACACAGAGACACACACGCACTCACACACACACAAACACACACACACACGTTGAAAATTGTAAGTCTCTCAAAAAAGGAAATAATACTGCAAGTTTCACTATCCATGTCTCTCTACAGTTGTAGGATCTAAAAATGGCATACAGCATTATCATTGACCAAGAGCTTCAGAATCTTTGACTTTCTTGATCCTATTTATAAAACCCAAGTTCATGGTTGTTTCTAACTTCAGAAACTGACTTTGCACCCATGGTTTTATGTGCCAAGTTTTCCTTGTGACATTTTGATGCCCTTGTTTTTTGCACTTTGGGGCATTTGATGTTTATATTTTAGAAATACATTTAAACCAGGTGGTGACAGCGCATGCCTTTAATCCCAGCATTCAGAAGACAGAGCCAGGTGAATCTCTGTGAATTTAAGGTTAGGCTGGTCTACAGAGTGAGTTCCAGGGCAGTCAAGGCTCTTACACAGAGAAAACCTTTCTGGCAAAACAAAACAAAAACAAACAAACAAACAAAAAACACATTTAAATTCTGTTTGTCTACAGTGAGTCTGTCACTGAGTCTTCAAGGGACAGCCGTCAGGGCTCCCTATGTATTGTTCTTTAAAAAGAATATGATGGGGGCTGGAGAGATGGCTCAGAGGTTTAAGGGCATTGGCTGCTCTTCTAGAGGACCTGGGTTCAATTCCCAGCACCCACATGACTGCTCACAGCTGTCTGTAATTCCAGTTCTAGGGGATCCAACATCCTCACACAGAATATATACAGACAAACCACCAATATACATTTAAAAAAAAATATGATGATGATGGGATGCCCCGGGCGGCTCTCAGAGCAGCTTCTAGTCTGACAAGGATGGCTGTGGGTCCCTGCAAGATCTCCAGGGTGGCAGCGCCATGCGGCCGGGGGAGTCAGGTGGGCAGTTACGGCAGATAAAAGGCTCACAGGACATAGTATTATTTAAAGAAGAGGGAGACATTTATTGCTTAAAGAAGAGGAAAACAGAGAAACATAAGAGAAACATAGAGAAAAACAAAGACACATGTACACACTACACGAGACAAACACAAGAGAGAGAAAGATGGCGGCGAGGGAGGTCAGAAGTGGCTGGGGTGGGCGTGGTTAGTCCTTAAAGTGACCACAAAAGAATAACACTATGTGTATGTTAAACAGTTCTAAAAAGAGGCCCAATGTATTATCTGTAACTTCAGGTGACTATGAAAAAGAAATTAAGAGAAAGCAAAATGAAAGAAGAATAAAAATACAAATGAATCATCATTATTTAAGCAAAAATAAAAAAGCAAGTTTTCTGTTTCAAAGATTCCATAAGGTAGGAACAGGTTTTCATGGGCAGCCTTCTTCACACCTGCCTGTTTTCCTGAGATCTGTGGTATTCATAAACAATCAAAACTGGGAATGTTGCATTCAGCAGCAGGTTCTATAAACATGTTCCAAAATGCATACCACACACACACACACACACACACACAAAATGAAGCTATACAAACTGTTCAATAATCCTAAGCACTGCCAAGAGTTCATGCCATGGTAAGTAAATTATTCCTACTCTGTAGTGAAAGCTTTGATAACAACGCTGCACATCGCTGGAACTGTATTAGATCATCTTCATAGCCTTTGGCTCAGAAACTAACTTTATTATCTAAAATCTTTATCACAGCACATAGGCGGGAATAATAATAAGCAAAAACAAATAAAAAGAATGTCAACAGTAGGAGATTGGCTAAATAAGCATTATGTACATGAAGATAATATCTACAGATATTCCCTAGGGTAATGCAGAATTGTATTAAGTAACAAGGAAAGTATTTATTCCATACTGTTAAATCTTTAAAATGGCTAAAATATTTTGTACAACAAAAGCTCATTATAAGCCTATGTACATACAGAAGATCTGAAGAATATATAAAATACAGCTGAATTTTTGTGTGGTATGATTATACATGGTTATATTTCTATCTGTTTTATAATTTATAATAATTTATGATTATTGTTAAGAAAATAACTTTTAAATTGCATTGTATAGGGTGGGAACTGAAGACCATATTGAGTCCAGCACAACTACTATAGGACTCCATGGACAATTTTGTATAAGAGAAATTAACCTCTAATCATGCCTAGATAACAAATTTTACTCTTAAAGGAAATGTAACTAATATTATTGTAATTGACTTAAAGTTACCTATAGGCTATGTGCTATACTTGGATTGAAATTAGAAAAGTTTTCACTTAAAATTTTGGTGTGTCTTCTCTATTTTTTAAAGCTCTATCTATCTATGAATCTACCTATATATCTACCTATCATCTATCTATCTCCATTTCTGTCTCTGTCTCTACCTATTTTAATGTTTATCTTTGTTGTTTCTATCTCTCTCTATCTTTGTAAATTCCCTATGTCTAGACTGCTTACCTGGCCATCTCTTTCCCACATAGGGAAGAAGCTTGTTTACAACCAAGTTGCGCGTATCTCACTGAAGTTAACTCCTGGTTAGCTTGAATCAGCATAAACATATTTAAATATTATCAAGCATAGATAGATAATTTTCTTCCTAAATGAAATATAACTAGTAGTATTGAGACTACCCTTAAGCCATAGCTTATGTCCTGCCATATCTGCGTACTTGGATTGAATTAGCAGATTTCTTATTTAAAATCACAATAAGTTTATTGGGGTGAATTGAGGTGATAGAGACACACAGATGTGTTAATTTCATCAGGAAAAAAAATAGGTTCTAAGTTTTTTTTTTCAGATAGAGAAGACCAAGAAAGGCGCATAACTCTCTCGCCTGGAGCCCATACAATGCTGGATAACTCGGGCTGAGACGGACAGCACTGCCTCACTGACTGGTCTCACTGACTGGTCTCACACACAGCGTGCATGTCCAGGACTGAATTCCTGACTGTTCTGGGGCTTCAGCTGGACTTTTTCCTCAGTATTCACACGGATTATACAACCACTATGTGCCTGACCAAGGGCTCACCTGTCTGGACTTATCCAAGCTATGTCTGTTGTGGACTCAAGTCCTTTTGTCTCTGCAGCAGGCTACATCTTTGCTCTCAATCCTGACTTTACAGCAGCAGTTTCTTCCCAGACAGTGATTTAAAATTCATCATCTTTTTTTTTTTTTTTTTTTTTTTTTTTTTTTGGTTTTTTGAGACAAGGTTTCTGCATGTAGCTTTGGTGCCTGTCCTGAAACTAGCTCTTGTAGACCAGGCTGCTGACATCGAACTCACAGAGATCCACCTTCCTCTGCCTCCTGGAGTGCTGGAATTAAAGGCATGTACCACCACCTCATGCCTGAGATTCCTCTCTTATCAACACAGATTCTATTTGCATTTATATTAGTGTAAATAGAATTTATTCTATTATTTCTAGAAGTGGTTATGGAACTCTACTATCACTTCTTTAACTTGCATTCACTCTATAACCCACATCTATAAAGATAGGCAGACAGAGAGGAAAGAGGTTTATAGCATGCTGCATGATGTATGATGTGGGAGTTAATATCACTAAATTGATTGAAATAAGGCTTGGAATAAGATCAGAATAAGTAAGAACCTGCATTGACTTCTTCCAGATTACCTAGGTAAATGGGATTATCTAACGAATCACCGTCACTGAAGTCTTTGCATGACTTATCAAAGCATCATTATTCAACAAATTCTGGCACTGTAAGAAGACACAAAGGTGTTTGTCTGATTCTGGCATAGCAAGCCAAGGACAGGCAGCATTTTTGATGTGAAAATAATGGTAAATAGAAGTTGGTTAAACAGTTTCCATCTGAACTTCCTGTCACTGAAGTTAAAAATAAAAAGAAATCAAAGCATGGTTTAGTCAAGGAAGAAGGTAAGTACTTTGCTGGTTGGAAAACAATGGAGAAATGCGAAATTTTATAGAAATAATGTCTTCTTTATTTTTCCTATAACCCTGTTGTTCCCAGTGCTGCTTCTCATCTTCACTAATGTGAAAATTTGTCTCCAAAAACTCAATTCAACCCCAAAACATGGGGTTGAATTATCATTATTAGTTCAATGATCAATGAAAGCCTTGAGTGTGGAAGAGGGAGTGTAAGGTGTTATCTCTCAGGGAAGCAAAGGTCTTGTGTCTTGCAGAGTAACATTTTGATAATGTTTGAGTGTATCACAGATGCTGTGACTCTTTCCTGTCTGGATTCCTTAAAAAAAATAGGGAATAGCTTTTATATCACATTAGATATTACAAGTAGTAATCCATTTTAATTTATTCAAGTTTGGTTCCTTGAGACATGGCTTCATTGTGCAGTACGGGCTAGCCTTGAACTTGTGATCCCTCTACCTGAGCATCTTGAGTGTAGATATGTAGTACCTAAAGATAACTGAAAATGTATAGGAGGATGGGCATCAGTTATGAGCAAAAACAACATGAGCAAGTCACCATAGATACCGAGAAATGACTATACATGGCATTTCACAGTAAAATGTCCAGAAGAAAGCCAAAAGTAGCTAATGCCTCCAATAAGTTGTATCCTTGAGTCGTTTGTTATTTGATTGTCTTGGCTCGCATCAAAATGTGGGGTTCATACTAGAAGATTCTTCAGGTTCCTTATAGCATAACATTTGGTGATTCTAGAACAATATGAATCAGCACTCTTTCATAATCTCGAGCTTCGTGTCAAAACATTTTTCATATTCTCAGTTCTCTGAGTAGACATCTGCTTAAGAGAATTTTTTCCCAACAGCTTTCTCCTTTCCCAATCTGATTTCTCTTTCAAGTGTATTACTGTAGTGGAAGAGAAAGCTCTTGCTATGGAACCATTTAAAATCTATCTCATCTGCAGACACATTTTCACCAATACTGACTTTTAGGCATAAAGGCATTGGAAGGCAGGGAAAGAGACACCACTCTCCAAAGCAGCTGACAAGAGAGGAAATAGGCCGTGTCCAGAACAAGGTCATTAGGTGAAGCTGAACTAATAGACAAACCGCCCTGCATCATGGAAGTGTTGCTCAGGAACCAGCTGCTGCTTTACTTGTCAAGGATCTGTTTTTAGCCACCATTTGTTCAATGGAATAAGCCCAGTTCTGTTACCTTCTATGTAACCCACTTTTTCTGTCTTGTACATCATCAATAAAAAAATGCTACTTCATCAAATACATTCAACTTTTGGCCAAAGGAAAATTAAATTTTGATGTGACTATTTCCTTTAATTCAAAGGATATAATATCACATAACAGTAAATGTAGTGAATAAAAAAAACAGTAGAGTTGATCCTGTGATATCTAATTAAGGTTTTGATCTGCGGTGACTCTAACAATCTGCTAATTCCTGGCCTGTCCCTGCTCCAGTCCCATTGACTGTACAGGGAGGGGGCCACCATGGATCGCCAAGTCTGTGTTATGGGTCTATAAATCTAGCCTGGTTTTTGTATTATTGTGGGGATATTCCATTTTATCCTGCTTTGCATGACAGAGTCTTAGTCTGACTTTTGCTTTATCTTCTATTTATACTGTGCAAAGGAGAATCTCTCACTACTTCTTCCATTCTCATAGACTAAATACTCTGCTTTTAAGAGAGGCTACTTGCTAAAATGGTGAGAAACAGACACTTGCCTGCTTAGTGTCTGTGGGATTTGGAGCAAATCAGTTACTTTCTCAGTCCTTTGGTTTCCTTTTCTTGAAGCTGGGAATGAATAACAGTAACTATTGGGGACTAGAGAGATGGCTCAGCAGTTAAGAGCACTGCTTGCTCTTCCAAAGGTCCTGAGTTCAGTTCCCAGCAACCACATGTTGACTTTCAACCATCAGTAGTAAGATCTGGTACCATCTTGAGGAAGAGACCTGGTCAGTCTTCCTCATCAACTTAGACTATAAAACCCTTAGACTTAGATTCAATAGAACTGCCATATATAGCCTGTCCATGCATGCTTCAGCATTGCCAGGACATAAATTTCAAATTTTCAATAGTAACCATCTCCAATGAGCTATTGTAATAATCCGGTAATTTTAATGTATGCAAACATCAACATTTGCAACCATCAAAAATTACCATTTGCATGCATTAGTTCTATCTAAAAGCTTATTATTCTTAATAAGTAACATAGGAAAACTTGGTATTATTTACTTAGATGTCATCATACGATCTAGTACTGTGTTCTAACCAAAGTCTTTTGCATCTTTAAATCCCTCTAACATGTGGGATGCTAATAAAATAAAAGCATACACTAAATAAGAGAGGGTGGCCTGAGGAATCAATTTCTGGAGTTCACACTCTTACTCAGATGCTGCATGAAATGCGGTACGTGACAAGAATGGGCACGACTGAGTCAGACGGGTGGGGGGGGGTGATGGGCTTTATCTTTAAGTAGCAGTGAACAAAGCAGAGTGAGTGAAGTCCGAAGAACACAACCAAGGAAATGTCACTGGGCATCTGATCCACTCTTCCGACCAAGGCATTTGGAACAAGCCTTGAAGATGCTGCTGCTGCTCTTGCTGGAAGTGCCTGCAAATGTCCACTTCACTCAAGGCACCCCTTTCACCTCCTCCTGAAATCTTACCATTAATAAGGCATTACTTTTCTTTTTCTCTGAAAAGAGAATGGTCCTGGAGAGGAAACACATTAACCTCCAACCCCTAATAGAATTTGCTTTCATGGGACTTTCTGAAAACAGTGGGCAGCTGAAGACATCATGAGACCCTGGAGAGGAGGTTAACAGAGTCCTGCATTAAAGGCAGAATTTGTCAAGTCCACAACACAGTTGAGTCCTGGGTGTGTTCCCTAGGTTATCCTCAGACTGCGTACAAATAGCCGCTGATGGCGAATGATTCCTTAAGTCTGTTGTTCACATCTTCACTCTTCTTTTGGATAACAGGATTCCCAACAAAGGAGCTAACTAGGTGGAAAATTAGCACCTTCCATGAGAATGTAAGAGACAGAGATGTAAATGGATGAGACAGAAATGATCTCAAAGAACTTGGAATGGAGCCCATCTTCTATAGTTTTCTCTGGTAGTTTTCATGGCTGTGACAAAAAACCCCAGCCAAAACACACAAGGGAGGAAGGGCTTATGTTGGCTCAGATTTTTGAGCATTCCAGTCTATAGGCACTTGACCCCATTGCTTCTGTGTCTCTGTGAGAAGAGAATAGAGAATGGGAGGGAACATGCAACTCCCAACAGCCAGGAAACAAGGCGAGAGAGCTATAGGGGGGGACCCAGGACAAAATATAGCCTGGAGGTAGGCAGCAAACCAGCTAGTATGCAAGGGCCATATACTAGATAAGATCGTAGATGTTGAAAAGACCTGTGAATGAATAGCTGCTAATACATAGAATGATGTGGGAGAATTGTCTGTATTCTGTCAATCATATTTTAATAAAACGCTGATTGGCCAGGCAGGCAGTATAGGTGTGAAAACCAGACAGGAAGTAGGGGTGATGTAATGAGAACAAGAGAATTCTGGGAAGCAGGGAGGTTCCTCTGCCACTCCTGTGCAGATCATCGAAGAGGCAGCATGTAACTTGCCCAGCTGAGAAAGGTACTGAGCCATGTGCTAACATAGATAAGGATAATGGGGTATATAATAGCTAATAAGTAGCCTGACCTAATGGGCCAATCAGTTTATAACCTTATGGAGTCCTGTGTGTGATTTTCTCTTTGGGATTTGCCGGCTGCGCGGTACTGAGCGGGACAGAAACCCCAACACGCCAGCCCCTCATGTTACAATAGAAGGCAAGGAAACACAAGATAGAAAAGGGAGTATTCTGACCTAATGAGAAGGATAAAAACAACTCACACAAGGGAGATGCACACATGCTTTGGAAATTTTTTAAATTTGTTTTATCATCTGAAGTTTGCCACAAACACTACATAGTTAAAGATGACCTTGAACTTCTGATTCTCTAGCTGCTGACTTCTGAATGCTTAGAACTGTAGAAGTCTACCTCCACACCCAGTTTCTATGTGGCTGAGGGTCAACAAAGGGCCTTGTCAATGCTAAGTGACTACTCTATCAGTTAAGCTACATCCTGGCCTGCATCTGTGGCTTTAAAGAATATGACTCTTTTGATCGTAAAGGTTCACAAAGTAAGGGCTTCAAAAATATATTTTTACTCTAAGTCTGTTCCCTGGACTTGATCTAAAGTGGGAATAGCTACTGATCTTTGCAATTAAAAGTAAAACAAGAGAGAAAAAAAAACATTAATTATGAACACTAGATAGCTACACATATAATGCATGTATATAATACATGTAAAAGTTGTCCTTATTAGAACTTAATTTGAATACATTGTATTTTTTTCATTAATAGTGAAACCACATTCTTATGCTTACTTTCCTATAACCTCAATGACTAGGTTACCCATTCAAGAAGAATATACCTGTTGACAATCCTTTCACCCAAGTTGAAGCTTCCCTCTGACCTCTCTACCCCAGCCTTTTCCTCTTCCTGTAAACTCTTTGTTCTACTGTACTAAGATTCAATGGTCATCCCTGCTCACTATGGGTAATTGGTTATAGGACTTCCAATAAATGACAAAATCTAGACGTTCAGTTCCTATAAAAGGAACAGTGTTTACACATAACTTACACACACCTTCTTCTATACTGTTATATGAGTAAAATTATACTATATTGTTTAGAAAATAATAACAAGAAAAAGCTGTCTTTACATGTCCAAGTATGTATGCATGTGTGTGTACTCATGTATGCACGTGTGTGTACTCATGTATGCTTGTACTGGGAATTGAACTCAGGGTTTTACATGAGCTGGTCAGTATTCTCCCACTGAGTTATATTCCATTCTTATGTCATTTATTTTAATACAAAGTTTCACTAAGTTTCCCAGAGTGACCTTGAACTCACTCCATAGCCCAGGCATGTTTTCAAAGTGTTATACTCCTGCCTTGGCCTACAGGAGCTGACTTAGACAGATATAATTCCTTTTGAATATTTGAACCCATGTTTGGTTGGATCTATGCATATGACACCCCTGGAGGCAGGTTGTTGGATTAATTGAATTTCTGGATTTACACATTGCTTTCCTTCAGCAGCCTAAAAAGCAGCAGCGTGTACATGTGAACTTTCTATAGCATAATAAAAATTATGCAACTAGGGAGGTGATTTGGTGAATAAAGCTCTTGCTGATACAAGAATGATGGATTGAGTTTTAATACCCAAAACCCAGGTAAAGCCAAGAACAGTCGAACACGTCTGTAATCACAGAGCTCCTACAGAAATATGAGCAGTTCAGATAAATGTGTCTTGAGTGAAGTAATCTATTAAACAATACCCTTTGCAGTGTCCAGGTCTGAGCTGCTTGAGTGGGCGTTTACTGAAGCAGTCTCTGTCTAGCTCTTCTGACTCCTGAAACACCATACAGGGTTCTAATGGTTTTTGTAAAACAACTTTCAAGGATCAAAAAGTAACCCTTGGAGGACAAGGAGAACATTGAACATTAAGGCACTCCAGTGTATTATTGCTAATTGGACAAAATATATCAAAACTTAATCTGTGGTGATATGCCTTCTAACTTAATCCAAGGAGAATCACCTCATAGAGAAAATCAGGGACTCACAATGTTAGATAATTTGGTATGTATATTACCTCCCTCATGAAATCACAAGAAACTTCAGAGATGAGCTATTCCATCATCTGCAGCACTCGACAGGACAATGTCCCAAACCAGCAGGGGTAAAGTCGTGAATATGGGGAAAGGAATGGTAGTGATGGGGGACTAGGTGTTGATTACGATGGGAAGGAGATAACTGGGGAGAAGTAATCAGAATGTATTATATACTTGTATGAAATTATCACAAAAGCAAAATTAGACAATAGAAACATAAAATCAAACCAGCTAATTCTAAGCAATTGTCATGCATCTTTTCTTAACTATCTGATACCATCCCCTCCCATGTACTTTTCTCAAGAAAGTGTATTTTATGGTTTATGTTCAGGAAACTCACATATTTTGGTGACTTAGAACACTGAGTAACTGAACTGATTAAAATGTAGTTTGTCTTTTTCAAAGGAAGGTGGGAAGAAAGGAGAAGAAAAAAGGAAGAAGAGGAAGGGAGGGTAAGGAGAGTGGAGGAAGGAAGGAAGGAAGGAAGGAAGGAAGGAAGGAAGGAAGGAAGGAAGGAAGGAAGGAAGGAAGGAAGGAAGAGCAGCAAGGCCCCAAAGCAAGAAGCAAAAGGAAGAATGGAGACAGAAGGAAATTAAAGCCCAGAGTCTCAGGAAGCAGTTGGAATAAAATCAAACATGTTCCCCACGCAAACATGTTTGTTCCTGAGCCACAGCAGTGATTAGATGAGACCATGGTGGCCTACAGGCCCTTGAGTATCTTAGCACACACTGCTGAGAACCCAGCACCAGGTGTTTTCTTCCTGCTGACACATTCAAAATCTTGGAGTCTGACAACCAGAAATGTCTAGACTCTGAGGCAGATGCCTGCCTCCTGAATGATATGGATAGAAAAACAATAAAATAAAATAAAATAAACTTGATTCTATGACTAGGTGATCCATTTGGGGTCCAAGCTCAGGGACTAATGGTTTTGGAGCTTATCACCCAAGACCCAAGAGAAAGTCAAACCAACCTGCCCCATACAAGATACCAAGAGCAAACTGAGCCCTTCTGTGGCAGAAGAAACCCCCGGAAACAAAGAAATCCTAACACTACTCCACAGGGATAGAGTTTGGGGCTTACAGCAGACAGCAATCACCAGAACGTGACCCTTCATCTCGAAAGAGCACCGTATTCAGTCTGAGACTCAGCTCAAGGTAAGCTGGAGCTGTCAGCTATTGCCATCTTCCCAGGTTGTCCTGTAGTGCCCCTCTCTGTGAACCATGGGGTTTATCAGGTCAGGGGATTCTAGCTTTGTTCCACTGAAAGCCACCCACAAGACTCACCTCTACACTGACTGGTGCTTATTTAAAAATGAAATTGATCCCTGACACAAACACACTGTCATACACATTCGGGAATCTTTTGTCTTGTTCACTGAAAAGCAATACCTCCAAAAAAAAGGGTCGCACAGTCTCCCTAACAAGTCTCTGAGGCTCGAGCCAGTCAGTTTTGCTGGCTACTTTCTGTGCAAGGCAAGCTCTGGGGTGTGGGGACACTTTACCTTCTGTTCTCTTTCCTGCACTGCCCACATATTGCTATTTAGTTAAACATTAACAGACTAAAAAAGAGAAAAATTCCAGTAAAAATGCCCAAATATTTAACCACCAAAATGAATTTAAAAGGATCTTTCACCCCAAGTCTCTCGTCATCAGGACTAAATAGACTAGATTCTAGAATTCTTACATTAACCTGAAAACACCTTGGAAAAATAACCTACATCAGCCATTATTCCTCAATACCGTAAGTTTGCAAAGAACACATGTAAAGACTCCTGAAATACAAATGTGAGCTGTGCCGTAAACCATCAAAGGCCTTTCCAGCCTTCACACTCTTTGATGCCGTAATTTCAATGCAGAGCTGGACAAGCACACTGGGGTGAGGACGTAGAAAGATCAGAGAAAATGAAATGGAGACACGACTTAGTTTTTCCCTTGTAAAATATCAAAACTTTATCGTTACATTATTATTACAACACTGCAGCCAACCAGACTCAACTACGGTGTCTGAAATTGTCAATACCAGTGATCTGAAAACTTCCCCGTTTTTTCTCTTTAAACACACCTAAGTTTACATATTGCCCACAAAGTTCTTGTTTACTCCAAAGAACAAGTCTTCAGTGACAGGGTAAAAACCTGGGCTCTAAGAAAACAGGTTCAAATCTCAAGTCTGCCTCTTATTCTCTAAGTTACATTTCTTTCTTCTGGAAAATAGGTAGGTGACAATGCTGTCTACCTCACAGTGCTGTAGTGAGCTGTTAAATGAAGTAGTATGAGGTTACAAATCTCCAGGCTCTTGGGATATATCAAGTGCTCTTGATAAACACTGCTATGATTACCGTGTAGCAGATGGCATTTTCTGCAGATGGCCACAGCAATATATCCCATCCCACATATGCTTCCTACAATGTGACATTATCATTCTTCCATAGAAGACTACAGTCTGTGTTCCTTCCTTTGGAACAACAATAGAACTGTGACTATGGCCAAAGTGACCCTGGATAACTTTGAAGATGAGTCACAAATTGATGACGGCTTTGACTTGGACAACTATGAACTTGCCCTTGACAGCTACCTATTTGCTGTGAGTGAGCCACTCTTTAGACCTGTGTAGGCACTGTAGCCACCACCTGAGGTCCCAGCAGCTCACAAGTTTTAGCCATTAAACAGGTGAATGAGCTCAGTGAGTGACAAGTGACGGTGACGCTGGCTCTCAGTATTTAAGCGAGCCTATTTTCTCTAAATAGGACACTCCAACTGCCCTCTCTGAGCCCTGACCATGTTTCAAATTAGCAGTAAAAAATGAACAAGGTTTATTTTCGGGCACTGAATTTGGGGACAGTTTGTTACAATCTGGTTGTATCAATAGACAACCAGAAAAAATAATACATTATCAAATGGCAGATGAGAAAATAAACTCAGAGAGATTAAAATATTGTCAAAAATAATTACAGTTAATGAGAAGCAGTAAGACAATCCAAATGCAGGTATTTGGATTCCAACTCACAAGTCCCTTCCATAATTTGAAATTTGGAAAATAGTCCTGAAGAAGAATAACTTTTCTTACTAAGAAGTTGTTGGGTTTGTGGTCATATGGTAGGTCTTTGATACTTGGGCACGATGTTCCTTCTAAACCTACTCAACACACACACCTCAGGGGAAAGTGACAGGCTTCCAGGAGCCTCCGTGGTCTCTACCCCATGCCTTTGGAACATAGCCTTGGTTTCTGAGACGGAGTTAAGTTCTTGGGTCTGGCATCCTCTCTTTTGGATATCAATTTGCACTGCCTATTTTTACCTTTGACTCTAAACTAATTAAGTGTTTAACATGAGTCCTAGAGGGCTATCACCTGAAACTTCAGGCAGATATGAGGCTTATTTCAGAAGTGGACAGAATCTTAAAACCATCTTGCTTTATATATTCCCAGTCTCACAGTCTCTTTATATAGTAAGCATCACTATCTCCCCATAACTACAGTTCTGCTCTCAAAATTTCAGCCAAACACAAATTAAAGAGATGTTTTAAGCATGTCAATATTGAGCATACATGAACATTTTCCTTAATATCACTCCACTAACCGTACAGTATAACAACTATTTACATAGTATTTGCACTATGTGAACAATCATTACTAAGCTAAAGATACAAGCAGATAAAAAAAATGTATTCGCTATATACAAATCCTGTGCCATTTTCCCAGGATATGAAGCCTCTTTAGATGTTGGTTTGTGCAGGGAGTCTTAGAATAAAACTCCTTGGATATCAAGAGTTGACTTCCCAAGAAACCACATTCAGCAATGTAATGCTGTAGAATGTAATTGTGCTTCTGGAAGAAAAACTAAAGTCACTGCCTCAGTCAAAGCAAATTGAATATGAAGTCAATGAAACTTTAAGAATCAGGGTTTCTCACTTACACATAATACTTCCAAAATCTAGAAAAGGGCCCAACAATGGACTTACAGAAACATAATTTTATTCTATACACCAAGTGCAATAAAATTTTTGTGCTGTTCTGATGTAGGATCCCCTTTTGTATGCTATGAATATGTTTTATTACCATTGGTTAATAAAGAATCTGCTTTGCCTATTGTAGGTCAGAATATAGGTAGGCAGAAAAACTAAACTGAATGCAGGGAGAAAGAAGGCAGAGTCAAGCAGATGCCACGTAGCTGCCAAAGGAGAAGGACACCAAAACCTTACTGATAAGAAACAGCCTCATGGTGATACACAGATGAATAGAAATGGGTTAATTTAGATATAAGAGATAGTTAGAAATATGGCTGAGCCATTGGCTGAACAATGTTAAAATTAATATAGTTTTTGTGTCATTATTTGGGTCTGGTGGCCAGGAAACAAAAGTTCAGTCTCTGTCTACAAATGGCACCCAAACTTTTGGCAAGAATTTCCACATAAAGCCAGAGAAAGCTTTTTAAAAAAAGAATTCTAGACAGACAAAAAACAAAGTCAAGTATGGCTGTTTGGTGGCAGCACTGTGTTTAGTAAGCTCTGTTTGCTAGAGGCCAGCAGAGGTACAATTCCTTTAAAAGAGATTCAACATTAATGGTGAAAACTTACAGCTTACTTTTAAGAGGACCTGCCACTAAGCACTTAAATATGTTAATGAGAAGCTGCTGGCATGCTTCTTGATGGTGGCATGGACCTAGAAACTCTACAGTGTTATGTTAAAAAAAAATGTGGCTCCTTCTCGTACCTCTGCCATGAAGCTAGGCTCACAGGAAACCAGAGGGTGAGATGGATCCAACCACCAAAACCATGGCTTTAATTCTAGTGACGTTGCTTAGTAGACTAAAGATTCATGTGGTCAGAAATAGAGATACACAGTAAAGACAGATTCAAGGGGAAAAGAAAGAAAAAAACCTTTGAATGGCTTGCAGTGTGTTAAAAAATATATATAGTCTTGGGAGAGAAAAGAAAGAGGATAAAAAAGAAACATAATCAGGTGTGGTGGCGCACACCTTTAAACCCAGCAATTGGGAGGCAAAGGCAGGTGGATCTCTGTGAGTTTCAGGTCAGCCCGGTCTGCAGATTGATATCCATGACATTTTAAAGAACACAGAGAAACCCTATCTCAAAAAAACCAAAACTTAAAAATAAAAGTTAAAGAAGTAGAGTCAAAAAAAGGCACAGAAAGATGGAAAATACTCAGAGTCTGGATACTGTATGCTATTGTGCTGTCTCAGAATTACTTGACTGACTACTGAGGAAGAAGCAACAGCTGAGCAGCTGCTAAAAGTCATTTGATTATAAATGCTGCCGAATCAATCCAACCTGTATATTTTGAAAATGCCTTGACTTCAAAATTTAAGTCAAAATATATGTTACTTTGCAGAAGAGGTTTTGCTTTCATTTCCATAGGAAATGAGAGGCTGTGGATTTATTCTGGGTTAAGAAAAACCAGGTTTGATCAAGGAAGACCACCCGAAAAGCCTCCAATAGGAGCAGATGGCCCAGATGATCCAGTATCTCAGAGCACCTCTGCTGCAGTTTCCTCTGAGTTCTATAGCCAAAACAGCTTCAAGACTGCTGACTGAGGTTCTAGAGAGATGGCTCAGTGGCTAAGAGTACTGATTGTCCTTCCAGACGACCTGGGATCAATTCCCAGCACCTGCATGGCAGCTCACAACTATCTGTAACTCCAGTTTCAAGGGTCTGATACCTTTATACCAAGGCACATAAAATAAGTTAAATAAATTGTATTTTTAAAAAACGAGAGAAGAAGCTAGAGAATTCGATCAGCAGTTAAAAGCTCTTGCTATTATTTATATTATTTTTATTATTGATTTTTATTGAGCTCTACATTTTTCTCTGCTCCCCTCCCTGCCTCTCCCCTCCCCTCTTCAGCCCTCCTCCAAGGTCCCTATGTTCCCAATTTACTCAGGAGATCTTATCTTTTTCTACTTTCTACTTTCCATGTAGATTATATCTATGTAAATCTCTCTTAGGGTCCTCATTGTTGTCTGAGTTCTCTGGGATTCTGATTTGTAGGCTGGTTTTCTTTGCCCTATGTTTAAAAACCACCTATGAGTGAGTACATGTGATATTGTCTTTCTGTGTCTGGGTTACCTCACTCAAAATAATGTTTTCAAGCTCCATCCATGTTCCTGCAAAATTAAAGATATCGTTATTTTTTTCTGCTGTGTAGTACTCCATTGTGTAAAAAAAAAGATTGCTGGCTGAGATGATCCAGTCTCAAAGAATACTTTAGTCAGAACTTGACCCTAATCCTAAATTTTCTTTGTCCCCATAAGATTAACAGCATCCCAGTAAGCAGGAAGTAGTCTAGAGAACTACACCCAAATTCCCAAATATTGTTTATAAATGTTTATTTTTGTTTAAAGGGTTTGATCATAAATATTTAAAAGTCACAGTCAAGGTCTTTTTGAAAAAAAGGGGGATATGATATAGAAATGAATACTACATTGGTATGGACTTTGGTTTTTTGGTACAAATTTAAGATCAATTTTTATATGTATATTTCTCCTCTTGTTTAAGGCATTATGTTTATACAGCTCATTTAAAAATGTTATGCATAATTAAAAATTATGGATTAATAGTCAGCTGTAATAGTTAAACTTGTAGCCTTGTAAGGTTTTCTAGATGTAAAGAGATATACTTCAGATGGACAGGTATTCTTCAAACCATTCAAAAACCTACATAATATGTCATTTAAAATATTTTAAGAACTTAGACATTTCTTGATGGTGAGACATGTCTACTTCTGGCAACACTGATTACTTTAGAGAAATTGATGGGCATTGAAGAAACATATTATGAAATTTGCTTTCAATGTGATGAGGCTAGCCATTTTGGCAAGAAACTGTTCTTGCCTAGACTGTTTGATGGTATGCTGTATGAACTGGACATGCAGGACCCACAGAAAAGTGACTGATGAATTTTCCAAAAGGTAGGATTGTCCTTCAGGGTTCCTGTTTCATGAAAGAGTCTGTCAGACATTCTGCAGGACACAGAAGAAAGTGACGACAAACTGTCAATATAGGTGAAAGAGTCTTTCAATTTTTCTGCTTTATGGAAAAGTCTGCTGGATAATATGGGTCTATAGACTGAAGATGGATGCCCCAATGTTACAGAAGAACTTTGGATGACTGGCCAGGCAGCAAGATGTTTCTGTAATTTCTCAAACTTTGGAAGTTGCTTATAATGTACTTCTTGTTTACTTATGTAATATTATATACTTCTTGTGTCTTTGATGGAGTTAAAAACAAGATAGTTACAATTATAGTTTTCCTTAGTTATGCTAAAAGACAAATTGAATATGAAACTTTAAATTAACAAAAATATTTTAACTGTAATTTTTATTTGATACCTGTTTTGTTATATGTAATTATACTATGTTAAAGTTAAAACATTCCTTTTTATTAAGCAGAAAGAGGAGATGATGTGGGATTCCCTTTCATATGGTATAAATATGTTTTATTACCATTGATTAATAAAAAAACTGCTTTGGCCTATAGCAGGGCAGAATATAGGTAGGTAGAAAAACTAAAATGAATGCAGGAAAAAAGAAGGCAGAGTCAGGCAGATGCTATGTAGCTGCTGAAGGAGAAGGATGCTAGAACCTTACTGGTAAGCCACAGTCTCATGATGATATACAGATTAATAGAAATGGGTTATTTTAAGATGTAAGAGCTAGCTATGAACAGGCCTGAGCCATCGGACAAACAGTGTTGAAATTCATATAGTTCTGTGTGATTAATTGGGTCTGGGTCGCCAGGAAAAGGAAAGTGCAGTATCTGTTTATATTGTTCTTCAAGGTCTTATCAGTCAATTGCAAAAACCTTCAATCTGAAATAAAGTCTAGAAAGTGGATTAGTCAAAATGGATCTCTGTTTTCAGTAGAAGTGTTTGCTTCCCTCACTCAAAGGCCTTAAACAGCTTGCAGCAATAAATTTAAAAGTTTCTTTGTAGGGAGTTTAAAACTTTTTCTATAGTACATAGATCATCAGAGCTTCTCAAATTAATGAACAAAATTAGAATTTCAACAACCAAATGCACAGGAAATCTTCACTCTCTTCCCTAATGATACAAATTAAAATTATGAGAAACAGCTAATGAGACCATTTAGAAAAACATTTGGAGATTGACACATTCCCCATAATTAATGGATTTTAAGTAAGCTAATTGTCTAGTCTAGAGAATATTGTGATGCTCCTATTGAATCATCTTAGAAAATGAGTTTGTTAATCATCCTCTACCTCAAGAAGGTTAGGAAATGTATAGAGACTGTTTGTGATGATGCAGAATAGAAGATAGGCATCTTTTGTTTGTTAGCAAGAATGTCTTCTTAAAAGTTGCCTCTCAAATATTTTCTCTCCATTGAGGCTTCACACTCAACTGTGAAGCTTCTGTACAGAGTCAACAAAAAGTAATAAAGTACTAACTTTTCAAAAATGTTATATATTTTTCCCTCATTCTGGCTACCACTGGAAATGGATCAGATAGAAACTTACCATTTCTTCACTACTAAGCAAAATAGACTAAAAGATGGAGTGTGATTAGAGTCAGTGAGTAAAGGAGCTTGCTGCCTGGCCTGACAACCTGAGTTTGATACTGTGGAATCAACAAAGGAAAAGGAAAAAACAACTCCTACCAGTTATCCTCTTACCACCACACGTACTCCACCACATACACAGATAGATAGATAGATAGATAGATAGATAGATAGATAGATAGATAGATAATAAATGTTTTTAAAATGACATTTAAGAATCTAAACTTGCAAGATCTAACATCAATATTCTAATCCATTAAATTAAATCATGAATATACTTCCATGTTCTGCCTTTATTTCCGTGGCTTTTCTTTAAGAACCAGGTGACAAAATGAAGAAATTATTCACCAATAATTAACAGTCCATGTGAATCAGAGGAACAAATATTCCAGTACGACAGGTACTCACACAAGCAGAACTCAGGATGGAAATCCTCTTCGTCTAAGAGTTCATAAATAAGGGCTACGGCAAAATTACTTTAGCCTCCGAAACCATTAGAATACGGACAAATTCTCTCAATTATCAATTATCCTTTCATTCTAAGAATAAAATGGTGGCTGTGAGAAATAGCACAAGGAAAATAGAGTAGAAAGCACAAGAGGTGGGGGGAGAGAAAACAGAGAGGACAGGAAAGAGGGAGAAAGGGGAGAAAGAGGAACAAGAAAAAGTACTACTGCCCTCTAAATCCCAGCCACACCTCTCAACTTAAGGCTTTGAAAATGGCTAAAGATACCTCGAAAACGTTTGCAATAGCTGAATTAATATACAGTTTCCCATAAATTTTAATTGTCCCAATTTAAAATAGGCAGTTAAAAAATGTTTGATGGGTGACAATTACAAGTATACATTTTTTTCTTGTGGCTTCTTTCTTACAGAATGTAAGGACACTGTCTAATTTCAGATTCATTTACTTAGCATGAGGCCACTACTGAAAAAAGCGAACATTAACTTGGGTCATTCTCAAAGCTCAGACTAATGTGGAGAGATATCCAGTTACAGTCATACTGAAGAGACAGTACAGCCGTGTTGGAGAAACAGTTACAGCTGTACTGGAGAGACAGTTACAGGATGGAGAGTCAGTTACAATGGAGAGACAGTTACAACATGGAGAGACATTATAATGAAGAGACAGTTACAGCATGGAGAGACAGTTACAATGGAGAGATGGTTACAACATGGAGAGACATTACAATGGAGAGACAGTTACGACATGGAGAGACATTACAATGGAGAGACAGTTACGACATGGAGAGACATTACAATGAAGAGACAGTTACAACATGGAGAGACATTACAATGGAGAGACAGTTACAATGAAGAGACAGTTACAACATGGAGAGACATTACAATGAAGAGACAGTTACAACATGGAGAGACATTACAATGGAGAGACAGTTACAACATGGAGAGACATTATAATGAAGAGACAGTTACAACATGGAGAGACATTACAATGGAGAGACAGTTACAACATGGAGAGACATTACAATGAAGAGACAGTTACAACATGGAGAGACATTGCAATGGAGAGACAGTTACAACATGGAGAGACATTACAATGAAGAGACAGTTACAACATGGAGAGACAGTTACAATGAAGAGACAGTTACAACATGGAGAGACATTACAATGAAGAGACAGTTACAACATGGAGAGACATTACAATGAAGAGACAGTTACAACATGGAGAGACATTAAAATGGAGAGACAGTTACAACATGGAGAGACATTACAATGAAGAGACAGTTACAACATGGAGAGATGGTTACAACATGGAGAGACAGTTACGCCGTGCTGGAGAGACAGTTACAGCTGTGCTGGAGAGACAGTTATGGCAGGTGCTGATGCTTTACGAAAAACTGCTTTCTAGGAGCTGGTAAGATCACTCATTGGTAATGAGCCTTCCATCCAGGCATAGGGATTGGAGTTTGGTATCTAGAAATATGTCTTTAAGAAAAAAAAAAAAAGGTAGATGTAGTAATTTGTTTTTAAAATCCCAAAGATTGGGAGAGACCGGGGATCTCTAGGGCTCATTGGCAAGTCAGTCTAGAGCAGTGGGTGACTTCCAGGCCCATGGAGACACTGTCTCAACAAGAAAAAAGAAAAAGAAAAGGAAGGAAGGAAGGAAAGAAGAGAGGAAGAAAGAAAAACAAGGTAAGGTAGACAGCATATAAGAAAAACACTCGACAGGCCCTTAAGCTCCACAAATACAAATATACCAATACATGCAGCAGACCATACATGTATCTCTCTCTCTCTCTCTCTCAGAATGCTTCTCATTCGTTTAAGTGATGTCATTAACATTACATGGGTAACAGTTTGCTGTCACCAGTAATCAATTTTCTATTGTTTAAATACTAAGCTGAGTTATTTTTAATCCTTTACTTCAAGTAATATAATCAGTTTTTCTCTCCCAGAGTCCTATTGTGGTTTTTAATGGTTAATTTGAAGAAAATGCACTGCCCGGGTTCTTATAACCACAGGTGATCATAGGAGACCTGTAAGAAATATGAGACGGTATCAACCTTGATAAAAATGCTTCCAGTTCCATCTCTATTCGTGTATATCATCTTTTAACAATGGGGGTTAGTAGTTGTTTGTTATGTTTTAGAAATGTTATTGTAGTATCAGATAATCCTTACGCCAAAGAACTATACAGATTTCTGAAATTCAGGTTATAGAGATTATTGTTTCCAGGTATTGACACACAATCAAATAATGTAATAAATATAGATACAAATATATATTTACTAATGCATTATAGTGGATTTTATATTAAAGGGTGTCAAAGAATGATTTATGTGGAAAAACTAGATAGTGGATTTATCTCTCTCCAAAATCAGTGCTAATCTTTAATATCCTTTAATATTTTTTCTTTTTGGTTTTTCAAGACAGGGTTTCTCCATAGTTTTAGAGCCTGTCCTGTAACTACCTCTTGTAGACCAGGCTGGCCTTAATATTCTTTTAAAACATACATGAGGAAATTTTAAATATAGCACAGTCTTGACCTAAACTGTAAAACCACAAAACTTGGTATTGTATGTTATGCTATGAAGTCCAATGTTTTTTTTTAAAATAATAGCTTCTGGGCTACAGAGGTGACTCAGTGTCTACCACATAAGCATGAGGGTCTGAGCTTGGATTGCCAGCACCTCTGTTAAACCCAGGTATGTAGGCATGTAGCTGTAACCTCAGTGCTGAGAAGGGCAGAGACAGGAGGATTCTCAGAGTCTGTAGGAGAGCCAACGAAACCAAATCAATATGCTCTGGGTTCATGGAGAGATTCTGGATCGAAGGATAAAGGGGAGAGAGATAGGGGAAGATACCTGGTGTTATTCTGTGTGGCCTACATACTTGTGTGTACATGTGTCCATATATGCACATGTACACATGCATACCACATGATCATGTATATACAGCATACATACACATACACACACACACACATACATGCGGGAAAATTGTCTATATTCTGTCAATCATGTTTTAAATAAATGCTGATTGGCCAGGCAGGAAGTATAGGTGGGAAAACCAGACAGGAAGTAGAGGTGATGCAATGAGAACAGGAGAATTATGGGAAGGAGGAAGCTGATTCCTCCCAGTCCTGCGCAGGTCACCAAGGAAGCAGGATGTGACCTGCCAGCTGAAAAAGGTACCGAGCCATATGGCTAAAATAGATCAGAACAATGGGTTAATATAAGTCATAAGAGCTAATAAGAAACCTGAGCTAATGGGCCAATGAGCTTATAACTTATGGAGACCTCTGTGTTATTGTCTTTGGGGCTAAATAGCTGTAGGAACCAGGCAGGACAGAAAACCCCAATGAGCCAGCCCTCCATGCTACAGAATGGCGCCCACATGGATAACTGCATCCATAGAAAGTCTGAGAAAGCTTGGAAAAGACTAGAGTAAAGCATTTCAGTTTTCAGCCATAGCAGGAAAAAAGCTGCGCTGTTTAAAAATGCTGGCTTTCTGGGCCATCCTACCAGGGAAAACTCTGAATCTTTCAAGCAGGCAGTCCCAACTATGGAGCTTTTGAATGTTGTTTATGGACACACTGTTGCAGCTTGCTTCCTCGCAAGGACCTTGAAATGTCATAGGAGCTTTTGAGTGTTGTTTATGGACACACTGTTGCAGCTTGCTTCCTGGCAAGGACCTTAAAATGCCATAGAGTTGTGGCAAAAAATGTGGTTACAACCAGTATCTCCACCATGAGGGTGGAATTTCATAAAGCTAAGAAATGGGCTGGATCTAGTCGTCAAAGCCACGACTTTAATCTTCGCCATATTCCTTAGCAAATTAAGACCCACATGGTCAGAAAAAGAGAGATATACAGTAAAGAGAGATTCAAAGAGGAAGAAAACCTCTAAATGGTTTACAGTGTGTTAAAAATATATACAGGCTAAAGGTTAAAGTTCTCAAAGTAAAAAAAAAAAAAAAGAAAGGAAGGAAGAAAGAGTAACTGGTTGTGATGGCTCACGCCTGTAGGATTTGCCTGGGAGGCAGAGACAGATGGATCTCTGTGAGTTCAAGGACAGCCTGATCTACAGGTTCATTCCAGGACAAAGATATACAGAAAACCTGTCTCAAAAAGTAAAAGTAAAAATAAAAGAAATAGAGGTTAAAATAAAGCCACGTAAAGATGAAAAATACACAGAGAAACTTGATACTGCATGCTATTTATGCTCTCTTTAAATTGTTTGAAAGCTGAGGAAGGAGCAACTGCTGCTAAAAGATATTTGCTTAAAAATGCTGCTGAATTAATCCCAAAAGGTATTTTGAAAATACCTTGACTTCAGAATTGAAGTCGAAAGGTATGTCACTTTGGAGAAGAGATTTTGCTTTTATTTCCACAGAAAACGAGAGGCTCTGGATTTATTCAGAGATAAGAAAAATCAGCTTTGATCAAGGAAGACCACCTGAGAAATCTCTAGCAGAAATAGATGGTCCAGATGTCTGAGTTCTTCATCCAGAACAGGTTCAAGACTGCTGCCTGCCCAGACTCACAGGATACTCCAGTCAGGACTTGATCATAACTCTAAATTTCCTTTAGGTCACCATAAGATTATCATTGCCCCCAACCAGCTGGAAGTAGCCTGGAATACTATGCCCATATTCCCAAAAAATGGACAATGGATATTTTCCTTCTTTAAAAAAAAATAATAAATAAATAATGGGGGAAATGGTGCGGGAGAATTGTCTGTTTTTCTGTCAATCATGTTTTAAATAAACGCTGATTGGCCAGGCAGAAAGTATTGGCGGGAAAACCAGACAGGAAGTAGAGGTGATGCAATGAGAACAGGAGAATTATGGGCAGGAAGAAGCTGATTCCTCCCAGTCCTGCACAAATTACTGAGGAAGCAGGATGTGACCTGCCAGCCGAAAAAGGTACCAAGCTATATGGCTAAACTAGATCAGAATATTGGGTTAATATAAGTCATAAGAGCTAATAAGAAGCCTGAGCTAATGGGCCAATGAGCTTAAAACTTATGGAGACCTCTGTGTTATTTTCTTTGGGGCTATATAGCTGTAGGAACCAGGCAGAACAGAAAACCTCAACAAGCCGGCCTTCATGTTACACACACACACACACACACACACACACACACACACACACACACACATACCAGGTTGTCTTTGGTGAATGTTACACAGTTTAAAAATCAATTGCTAATTAAGAAAGCAGAAATTAAGACATTAAGAAAGAGAAAAAACATTAATCTGTGAAATGGAAAAAATGTTGGATTTGTATTTTTAGAAAGATGTGGAAGACTACTAAGTATGTGGCTATACTCAGAACTTCATATTTCTGAAGCAACTATTCCAAGAGTGAGCAAACAGCATGCTCAACAAACAGGAGCTGACGATTCCTAAGAAGAAAGCAACTTTCATGGCTATTACTTAAACTCAAGTTTCTTATTTCATGAGCTGTATTTGAGCATATGATACCCAAAATGCCACTCAACTAGCAAAAGATATTTTAAAATAATGATGAATCTATTAGGTATTTGGAAGGGTGCCAGCCACTGAACGCAGTGGGGGCATTTCTAGAATATGGGAGGCTGATGAGACCAGATCAGTGGTAAAATCTGAAAGAGATCAATCTGCAGCTTAGAGACACACAGAGAGTCTAACAGAAGTCATGTCCTGGAATCCATAAAGAACACCAAAGCCAAAGCCAGCAGGGGTTGAACGAGAGGCCTCAGACTAGAACTCAGTAATTAAGACAAAGAATCTGCCACAGGATGCTTACATACGTCATCTGGGTCAATGAGACAGCTACGACACTGGTGCTCTGGGCAACTCTAGGCCTTTTGTGGATAAATAGTCTCTGAATCCAGTAAGCTCCCCGGGTAACCTGGAGGAACAAATGTGCATCATTCCTCATTAAGCTCCTTTAATAAGAAGCATCTTGAGGGCTGGGGATGCTGCTCAACTGGTCAAGCACTTACCGAGCATGCGCCAAGCCCCAGATTTGGTCTTCAGCAGGTAATAAATAGACATGGTAGTGCATATCCATAATCCTGACACTTGGGAGGTAGAGGTGGGAGAATTGGAAGTTCAAGATCACCAGTAACTACTTAGTGTATTTGAAGCAAATCCAAAGTGAATATAGAATAGGATTAATTACTGATATGTAAACAAGCAATACAGGACTAGCGAGATGGTTCAGCAAATAACCTTGGGTGGCTTGCTGCCACCCCTGACAGCCTGAATCAGACTCCAGAATCCACACAGTGGAAAGAGAAAGCTTACACCTGCAAGAGTCCTCACCTCCACATATACATGTGGCTATGCTTGTACGCACACGCGCGCACACACACACACACACACACACACACACTCACACACACACACACACTATATATATATATAATTGATAAGTAAATACATTTTAATAGACTCACCCATTACAAATAATACATGAATCATATAAGCAAAATTGCAGCTGTAAATTTAAATCTTTTACCTTTAATAAAAATCCTGAAGAGGGCAAATGGAAAAAAATACATATGCTAAAGCTCTCTCGTGTGTGTGAGTGTGTATATGTGTGGTGTGTACATACATACAAACACACAGAGGAAAAGCTGTAGGTATTTGCTTTTGAAAACTGCAAATTAATTATATAGTATAACTATATTCATTAAAAGTTAGTAAAGTAGAAAAACAGTAAATCATTTCTGAAATGGAGAATAAATAAAACAATCAATTTGACCAAAAAAAAGATCAAGAATAAAAACAAACAAAATGAGAGCTCTTACAATAAAATGGCATGATGCTATCAATATAAAAGTGATCATAGCTAAATATAAACAAAGGAAACTTTTGATCTAGATTAGTAAATATCCAGTTACATAGAACAAAACAAAAAGCAGCCATAAAACAATAGGCAGTTAGAGATTTGGTTCATAGGTTAAGAGTGCATCCTGATCTTCTAGAAAACCAGAGTTCAATCTCTAGCATATCAAGCAACTCTCAGTTGCCTCTAACTCCAGCTTCAGCAGATCAGACACCCTCTTCTGGCCTCTGTAAGCACTGTCCCAATGGAAAAACCTGCACGAATATATGGACATAATTTAAAATAGCAATATAAATGCAGAAGACCGAAAGAGTATAAAAGCTAGGAATTGTCTTCTTGACACAACAGGGGCAGCTGCACATATGAACTCAGAGTGGCTGCTACAGCAGGTAAAATATCGGTGTAAGTCCAAGCCAGAACAAAGCCCATCCCAGAGAGACAGTGCAGCATAGAACCCCACTGTTAGCCACCAATCATTTAGTTACCTTCTTGGAAAGGGAGAAACATTTTTTCTATAAGTGTAGCACTTGGTAAATAAGCCACACTCCAAGGAGAGACAACACACACAAGAATTTGGGGGCAGCACAAATTGGCCTTGATGGGTTTAAAAGGTAAAAAAGGACATCATGTTGGAACAATAGAAAGGTGGAAAAATTAGATGTGGGTCTGGGAAGAGTGAGGAGAGTGAATGTGATAAAAAAAATTATATTGTGTAAAAAACTAGAATAACTACTAAAAATTTAGAAATTTTAAAAATAAAATATTTTCAGTACCATAAATGAAATGTCACAGACAGGTAGAAATAAGGTAAGATCTATCTACTAGTCAAACTTCAATTGTAATTTAAAAGAGAAGTAATAAAAATATATTAATAATAAAGAAAGTTTACAGCCAAAAATTATATACTGTATGAAAACATAAATATTATTTGAATTATAAATTAGTATGATATTTGATACAAATTAAATGTTATGAAGATATGTACAACTATTCAAATCCAGAAAGTAGGACAGAAAAACAGAACAAAATCAACCCAAAGAAAAATTTAAAAGATTCAAAAACAAATGTACAGGATTAACTGCATCAAAAATACATTAGAAGGTGGTAGCGCACGCCTTTAATCCCAGCGCTTGGGAGGCAGAGACAGGTGGATCTCCATGAGTTTGAGGCCAGCCTGGTCTACAGCATGAGTTCCAGAACAGACTCCAAATCTACAGAGAAACCCTGTCTTGAAAAAAACAAAAACAAAAAGCTCAAATCTTTTAAAAACAATAGATGAACTGAATCAGTTTCCTCTAGATTTAATCCAGAAAGAAGGCAAAATGAAAGTAAATCACATTTGAAATAAAGGGAAATTATTCATAAATGTACCATTGTACACCCAATAAAATATAAGAAAATAGATGAATTATTGAACATTGGAAAGCTTGAAAATAGTCCTTTCCCATGTTACATGTCTGTTTATTAGTGAATAAATGCATAAGAACCTCAATAGAACCCTATGATGACAGTGTTTGTGGATGATGAAAAAGTCGCAGAGACGTTAAATAGTGTATTTAAATTTACACATCTAGAGTTTTAAAGTGATGGGGTTGGATGAGGACATTCAGTTTCCTCTTTCAAACAGTAATCAAGTTTTTAACCAAAACTACATTTTTATTTATCTGTCTGTCTTTCTGCCTGCCTTTCTCTCTATCTATCTATCTATCTACCTATCTATCTATCTATCTATCTATCTATCTATCTATCTATCTATCTTCTATCTATCTATATATCTATCTTTGTTTGTTTGTTTGTTTATTTGAGACAGGGTTTTTCTGAGTAGTCCTGGCTGTCCTAGAATTTACTCTGTAGACCAGGCTAGCTTTGAACTTGGAGGTCCGCCTGAAGCTCAAATCCAGGGTTATGTGAATTAGTTTTCATGCTATGTAAAAATAATTAGACACTTGGTAAAACTGATTATTTTGAGGAATAATGAATAGGCTAGTATACCTTCAATATTCTCAGTAGTGAAATAACAGTTTGAGAAATAAAACATTAAGGAATATAAAGTGTTCAGAATTAATATACGGTTAAATTAAAGTATATTTTATTTATGTAGCCTAGTTTTGGAATTAATAAATAAATAATACTATCAACCCAAACATTATTAGTGTAATAGTCTTTATAAGTTTATTCCTAACCAGCTTGAGAGCTGTGATACTTTACTAATACAATTAGCTAGTTAAATCTACTTTTACTATTATTGTATAGTAAACATGTTTATGATGGAGTGTTTTATGATGGCAATTATCCATGATTTTGAGAAACATACAATGTTCCACTAAGTAGACGCATCCTAATTTCATAAACTTCCCACGATTGTTTATGTTGTTTTGTTTTATTTTCTAATCATAGATATCAATGAGTCTGCTGATGAATATGATTTCCCCATATTTCCAATTATCTCCTCAGAAAATGGGACTTCTGGTTAAAGATTATACACGTTTCTATTTTTAATATACATGTCAGGTTTCTAATTATTGGAAAAGTAATTATAGCATCAAAGTATAAGAATATTAGTTTCAAACTCTGCAACTGTATATATTCATTATTTAATAAACATTTTAATAGAATAAAACATCACAATTATACTGCAATGTCAAGACAATATTCCTCACACCATAGCTGATTTCGGTAAGATGTTTTGTACAAGTTCTTGAGATAGAAAAATTAAGCACCAGAATGCATTAAGTCAAAGTGCGAAATTTGCCCCTTCTTACACTCCCTGTTTGCTTTCAATATACTGTTAAGGTTTATACTACTTATTAAAGAGAGGCCTATTGTTGGATCTAAAAATTGAGCACTTTAAAAGAAAGTGATTAAGGATAAGTATATGTCTTAACTTGAGAGTGGTAATAAGAAATCATCCAGCAGAGTGTCTCTCAGTTTAGGAAAAGATGGAGGCCTGATTGCTCAAAACAGTGTCCCAGTCTGGCCCTGACTCATGAGAAATGGTGAGAGGCTTGTTAATATCTATCACTGTCTACCTGAGAGAAACGAGTCATTATTTTTATTTCCATAAAACCTCACTTTGAAACATGTAATTTGTTTCACTGTCATTCATAAGCTTTGTTGCAAAGCTTGGAGAGAAAAATTGTCAGTGTTCTAGACATTAAAACATCACTGGCATTACCTGATGACCTTCAGTGAAAAGCTTCAAAGACTACTGTGCTGTGCACATTTAAAAAGGGAAGAAATTAAACTATTCCCATTTGTACCCTGCTTCACTTTTGAAGTCCCTCATCTTTACAGTAAGCCATACATATGCTTTCTTCTAAAGCACCTAAATTACAAGGCATAAACACAGAGTGTAGTTAGAATAAATTAAGACCCGATTAGTACTCTATCGTCTCCTACAGAATGTCAACTTGGAAGTCTTAAACGTTAAATATAGTTTAATTACTGTCACAAGTGAGATGTCATGAGGTTTATACATCAGAGGAGGAAACCACTAAGCAACAGTGCAAATATGATGTCTCAAAATATTCCATTCATTTACTACTTGTTTGTTGGGTGTCTAATGAAGGGTTTGGCACTGTGCAGGAGCGTACACCACCAAGCACAACCTTCCCCCACCCTACAGTTTCCATTTCAGAGGGTGACAAACCTTAAGACAAAAGCAGCATATCAAAGGGTTAAGAATACTTTTGTTTCCATTGGCTGATCTGACTGTTGGATTTAATTTGGTGGTTTTAGCAGAAAGTAATATAGAGCTTGAAATCTGTGGAAAATGAAGAGAAATTCATTTAAAAATTAGATTGCTTTAACTTACTTAGTGTAGCCTCTCATAGATTGTTTCCAAACTAAACTAGGTGGGTAAAACTAAATGTTTTTAAATGTGTTTTGAAGCTTAAGGTAGCATACCTGTTCATCATCTGAAGGTGACCTTCTATGGAAGAAAATAAAAAGAAACTACAAAAAGGGCCGCCAATTTAGGGGAGAACTAAATTGGCTTGGGTTTGCAGTTGCATAAAACCCAAGAGGCAACTCTAATTCCAAATAGCAGACAATTTAAGATCCAGTGCATGTCCCCAAGTGAGTGATCTGAATGTGAATGTACAAAGAATAGACACAAAAATCTTTCCACTTCTTATACATAGAAGCAGTGACAAATGGCTCCAGGGAAGCCGCTACTCCAGAGAAAGTCTTTACCAAGGATGGCCAGATAGAGGGGTCTCTGTCTTGACCTCTCTCCTGTCCAAAAAAAAAAAAAAAGGATGCTTGCTGGAAAGCACAGAAAATATAAATGTATGGACATTTCCAAGAAGAAATAAACATTCAGGGTCTAAGTAACAGTGTATATTTCAATAAAGAGCTCACTGACTTTGCTTATCTGTAAAGCAGATGGCCTGGCAAAGAAAAAGAAAGAGAACTTCCCCGAAGATCCTGCCTTCCCAAAATGCTAAGTGGATGTTGCGTCCCTTAGATTCGTGTTGTTCTTTTATAATTCATTTTGGGGGGGATAATCGCAAAAAGCCAATGTTTTCAAAAATGCCACTTAAATATAGATCAAGCTGAGAATTATGCAGTCTTGAAGACTCCACGGTGTGTGAGCTGCCATTCCAGAACTCGTCTCAGACTGCCTCATGTGTGAGGAGAGTGGGATAGGCAGAACTGGGCAACCAGCTAGATTACTCGGAGGAACAAAAGGCATCTGCTTGGAAAGGACTGTTTCCCAGTGGTGCGGCTGACTGACACCCACACCTAACAAACCTTATTAAGTCTGTGTCACAGTGTGCCATACAGACCATGAACTGAGGAGCTTACAATGTAGCTATAATAAAATATGCCTATAATGAGTGATGAGGCTGAACACTGAACTATCATCAGACATTGCAGTAAGTGCTCTTTTATATTAATTAATTCACATCAGCCTTGTTGTCTTCTCTCTTGACTTCTTAATGTGGTTACATAAAGCCCGAACTCCCTTCCATCACCCCCGGGAGCAACCCAGCCATTACCAGTGTGACCAAGAACTCGCTTACTTTCTCCAAGCCATGCTGGCCTTTTTTCTGTTTTTTTAGTAAGCTGAGATCTGGACTGCAATCTTTCTGTCCGAACTTTACCCTTTGCAGTACCATAATGTGATTGACACATTAGTCAGGTTCCAGGTAAAGCATCGTCTTCCTCAGAGGTGCCTCCCAAGGCCCTCCTGTCTCATCTGTGAGCTTTCTATTGTCACCATTCTGCCCGCTGCACTGATTCCTGACATCACTCAGCCTGCCCCATCATTGAGTTTGTTTTACTTATCTGTCTCCCTCGCGCTTCATTACATCCTGTCCGTGTCTCCTCACCATTGGCATACAGCAGGCATTCAGGAAATACTTTTGAACACACGTATAAATCCTCACCTAACAGATGCACTAACAAGAACCCAAGGTCCTAAAAGCAGGTACAGTAGTCAAAGCTTGAACCCAAGTCCAGGCAGCTCCAAAGCTTATGCTTTTCCCTGTATCTTTACGTATTATTCATATAAGCATACAAAGGATCAGTGAGAAAACACAAGGTAAGTAGAAGAAACGCCAACTACTTACTGAAAAGTAGCTAGACAGTCTTATCAGGACAGCTTTTAAGAGGAAGGTAGATTCTGAGAAGAGTCTTGGAAAGTGGGTCACCTCATTATCGGTTCAAGAAGGGACTCAGAGGACACAAAAGAAACAAACTGCACGCCATCTCCACAGGGTTGGGAGGCCATGGCGGTAGAAAGTAAGGAAAGGTCATTGAACCTTGAATCATCACATTCTAACTTCAGCAAGCTACTCGTTAGTTAGGTGATTTTGCAAATTCATAATCTCTAATTAACAAAGATAGAAATTAAGAGAAATACAGTGTGTGTATAAGACACATACAGATATGTATATACATTCATACATAGATGATAGATAGATAGATAGATAGATAGATAGATAGATAGATAGATAGATAGACAGATAAAGTTATAGAGTTACCAAACATACACACATGCATGCTTACATATATGCATACATACATACATACATAGAGAGCAAGAGATAATAGATGCATGAAGAAATGATAGAAAAATAGGTAGACAGGCATACTTGAAAGCACATAAGAAAATGCCAAAAGCACCATTTTTATGACATGATGAGAACTAATAGGAACTAGAAAGCAAAAATCTTAACTACAGTCAGTCAAATATGTGAATAATTTCATAAATGGCAATTTTTTAAAAACTGACTCAACAACTAAAAGTCTGCTATGAGATAGACTAGTGACAAAACAAAACCCTTCCCAATATTAACAAAGTTCTTCCTCAGATCAGCCCAAGCGTTGTTTTCAAACTAAACTAAGTTCCTCAGATGAGAGGCATAGGAAAGGTTGATATTTCTGTTCACACTATAGACAGGAGGCTTCTGGGATACTTGCAATTCCTTTAGAGGCTTAAAGTGGTGGAAATTTCAGTAAGTACCATCATCTTAGGCCATGAACAAAGCTGCAGGGACCAAGAGGCAACTTTTCTTTGGGGTGGGGTGTACTCAGCCTACCCATACCTTAGTGTTGTTCTCAAGGCCTGGAGGGCCTGTAGGAGAATAAAAGAATTCAATGCAAAAAATGACTGCAGTGGAGAGGAAGCCAGCAGCAGTGTGGGTCGAGAAAAGAATACTACCATAGTTTCTCTACATGTTTCTATTTACATTTACACAGCACAGTTATTACATCCTTATATTTTCCTCACATAAGTATTCACACTATTTATATAAATATTCACAGAAAGAAAATTCAGGAGTGTGCTAAGTGCTCCTGAATGTCTGAAAAGAGGAAGAGAAGGGATGATACCAAGACACACCTAGTGACAGGGACAGTATCTATAAATTCATCCTCAAGTAGCAAAGAGCTCCCAGGGTCAGGAGAGCAGAAGGCACCTGTGATCGCATTATCAAATGCTGCCCTGAAGTCATAAAGCAAGTCAGTGACCCTTAGAAATACAGAAGCAGTAAAGTGAACAAACACTGACTCATAGCTAATGACAGGCCAAGAACAGAAGACTTTTTCTTTGACTCATAGCTAGTGAAAAGCTACTCTGTACATATTACCACTAAGTTCATGGAGTAGGTTTGAAAGGGGCTAGGCTTCTGGATCCATTTTCAAGCACCAGCTATTTTATAAAGATGTTAGTTTTATATGTGCAGAGCTATACAAGGTCACTTAGAGTGAGTGAACTGAGAAGTAACACGTGATGGAATATGCTCAATGGTGGCTGAACTCAAAGATTTCTTGGATGGTCTTTGGTAAGTCCATGGCTCAAAGATACACAGGCTTTCTCGATATAAAGTTCTTATTTGGGCTGTTTGGGGATGTAACCCTAAGGACAACAGCAAGGGTTAAAGAAGAAGAAAACTCTTAACAAGAACTAGATTGACAGAGTTTTGATTTGAATCACACAGTGTGTCACATGGGACACTGCTATGCAGAGGGTAATTTTTCTATAAGAAGAACAAGGGCAGACTATAAATAAACTTCATGAAGGCCAAGATGCATACGGGAATCTATCCTGAGCTCACCACCAAAGAAGCCAGAGATTCAGTTCCTCACTGTCCCTCTGTGAGGAGACTGAGAGTCCTTGTCAGCCACAACCACTTTGGAATGATCTGTAACAAGACAATTCGAATGTTCTCACATTGCAAAGGATGGGGCTTATCATTCTTCTCAGAATTGGACTTATACAATGAGTTGCATTTAAAGAGAATGTCAACCATTCAAGTTACTTTCTGACAAAATTCTGCAAGAGATGATTTCGTCCTAAATAAATGTGACCACACTCTGGCAGAATACAAATAACACTTAACCATTTGTTGTTATACTTTTTAAAACCAGGACATCAGGAAATGGAATTTCTGAATACAGAATGTTTTGTAAGGGCACAGACAAAGTCCAGAAATAACCAAGCCCCTGGAGCCTACTCAGAATTTTTGTGGCAGGACTTGACCTATGAAAAATAGGTTGAGCTTCCCTAATCCAAAATTCTGCAGTTCTTCAGTTTGATGCTTTTAAAGCTCCTTATGCACATGAAACCACAGGTGAAAAATTCTACACATTATCTCATGTGATAGGTCACAGCTAAAATGCAGGTACACAGCACGACTATGTGTATATTACTTATGAAACATAAAGGAGTTTTGTATTTAGACTTGAGTACCAAGCCAAAGACATCTCATTATGTATGTAAAAATTTTCCAAGTCTTTACAATATCTGAAACCAAAATTCCTGGTCTGGAATGTTTAAGTACAGTATATGTCATGTGTGCGGCTTTGACAGTGGTCCTAGAAAGGTTCTCAAGGGACAAGCTCTAGTCTTGCTTTCCAATGACTTTGTGACATGGGTACGAACATTCAGTCCCCACAACTCAGAATCCCGCGCTGTTGAATTGGTCCCTTGACTTTTAAAGAAGGTTATTTAATGTGGGCTGCAAGTTTCTGGTGTAGGGAAGTTAAACATGTTGCATTTTTGCTATCTCAAAGATATCACAGAATATAAATACTTTGCTAAAAGCAAAGATTTCAATTCCATGAAGAAAAGAGGTTGACAACGTGTATTTGAAACGCTTGTCCCAATAGAGTTTTCTTGTATTCTTTTACAAGTAATCCCTTCACAACTGCAAGTTTCTGTCACTCATTAGGGTCAGAATAACTACAAACAAAGCATTTATCACCCTAGATTTTTAAAGGCACTTGACCTAATGACCTTTCAGTCACTGCATACGACGGTTTCTTTGACTATGCATAATGTATGCTTGTTTACTTATATATGTTAGAATTTTTATTTATTTTATTTTTATTTATTTGTTTTGGTTCTTGATATAAGGTTTCTCTGTGTAACAGCCGTAACTGTCCTGAAACTTGCTCTTGTAGACCAAGTTGGCCTTGAACTCACAGAAATCCACTTGCCTATGCCTCCTAAGCGCTGGGACTAAAGGCTTGTGCCACCGCTGCCCGGCATATGCTAGAGATTTAAAGTGAAGACCTCATCCCAGAACTAATGCTGCTCTGTGGATTACTTATTCTAAAGTACCATCTTCATTCTTCCCATTCTCTTATTCACAGAACAGATGTTTCACATACCCACATCCTGTTGGTTTAGCTCCTGCATAGAGGATGGTCAGACCCCCACCAATCACCACTCTACCAAAAAAGTCCCAGCAAAAGCCACCCAGACTCAAGAATCAATCATTCCAATTGCTTGGCTTTGTAACCCTAGTTATTGTGAGATATTAATTATATCACTCACAAAAAAATATTTAAAACAAGAAATGGATAACACAAAGGACCCTAAGAAAATGCTCATGAAGCCTACTCCAGTCAACAAACAACTTTTCAGAACTAGCAGACACTAGCAGGTCACTCATATGACCACTTGAGATCAGCTCTCTCCTTACAAAGAAGGTACTCCTTATGACTGCCATGTTAGCTATCTTTCACATTGATGCTACGTAAGCAGGCATTGCTGAGAACTTTGCTTCACTGGAAATGTCTTTGAACTTTATTTCTGTGGGGCCAGCCATGATAAGCTAAGTATGGACAGGTCACCCAAAGGAAGTTCTTTATTTCCAACCATTATCACCTGCCAAAGTAGAACTTGGCCCTCGATAAATTTAATAAGAGGCCTGAGTCTCAGTAGTTTACCCTGAGGCAATACCTGGTTGCAGGACCTGACCACAGCCCAAGACTATTCAAAGGAAATTCCTAACATCCCAACTGCTATAGATAGGATCACCTGCCAGTGCACATTCACCAGGGCACCACTAGACAAATGTCAGCCAATCAGGAGTTCTGAACCTCAGAAACCCTTCACCCCCACCTTTACTACCATAAAAAAAAACAATTCTAACTGAGCTCAGGGCTCTCCTGTTATTCCAATACGTTGGACATGCGTTGCCAACTTGATTGAACATTGCTTTTACATACGGGACTTGGTCTCCTTGTTGGCTTTCACGGGGACTTCTTGGATTTGGGCATAACAATCTCCTGTTTCCAGTTGAACTATCCTACTGTAAGATTTATTTGCTTTCTCTTGCACAAACCTATCTTTTGTGTGTTGCTTTCGGTCCTGTGGCATTCCGTTTCCGCACAGGCCCCCATGTGTTTGTCGGCTGTGCTTCAGACTTAGGAGCATCTCTGAAGAGGTAACACTGTGCCTCTGGGAAATTCTCTCTGCTCCATCACGTTTCTGCTCACTCCATCCCCACGCCCACTGCTGTCACATGGCTGGTTGTTGGTTGATTTCTGTGTATTGTTCCTCCTCCAGGCTCTCCTGAGGAGTCATCAGTGTCCTTTGTAGTATCTTTAGCTCTTTCTCTCGCATATTTCACTAGGCACCAGCCTCTTCTCTAGCTCAGGTCAACTTTCCTAAGACACATTTTATCAATGAGTGCTCTCCCTCAGCCATACTTCCTAACCCGGCAGCTAATATAGCTAACTGTCTGGCAAACCTACCTCCCACCTCTCCACCACCTTTTGTCTTTGTCTTTCATGTCCTGCTCCCCAGCCTAAGGTTCCTGTTCTAGATTTACTCTTTCATTTCCCCATAACATCTTGTGTCATGAAACGTTCAGGGATTTCGGAGCAATTTTCATCACTCCCCTGTCTGCACGCCCAAAGCCAGGTGCAGTCCTCGTCCACAGTGCTGACGCTATTTCTTTATAAACCCTTCTTTTGTGTCTCTCCCTCCACAGAAAACAAGAATCTTATCTTAATCATCGCTGTATCCCTGAGAGCACTTGATGAGTAAATGTTGCCAAAATGAAGGTTGTTTATTTGGTGACCTTTGTGGGTTTCCTGCGCAAACAGAAAGGCGGTTCCATTCATGCTATGCCTCCCTCCTGGCATAGCAGCAGCCTATATTATGTGGTGGGTGTTGCAGGTAACACTCCCTAGGAGCAGATTCGGAGGTGGAGATTAGCATGCAGGATGTTTACTGCTGGAAGCTCCTGCATCAAGCCTGTGGAAGAGAGCGGAAAGAAAAAGAAAGAAGCGAGATTTGGCAGAGGAAGCCAGCTGTGATGTAGAGTCTGTGGATGCCTTAGCTGACACCACAGGGAATTCTGAGGACATCCTTACTGAGGCAGAATGAAAACTGCTTGTCCCCAGCCCCTGTCTTTGCTTCAGAGGACCAGTTTGACCTCTCTGACCTCTGTAATGCTCTGGCAGGTAGAGCAAATGCCCTGATGACTCCACAGCACTGGAGCTCAGTGGTATAGGGTTTACCCTGCACACATGAGGTTCTAGCTTCAGTTCCTGATCCTAAATAAACAAATGGAATTCATAAGCCACTCTCCTAAGTCCATGAATTTCTGCCAGGAACTTCTGCGTCACTAAATACAGCTACATCATGGTAAAGAAAATGGCAATTACTCATTTCAAAATGTTTGGTGCTAAACTGTGTGTTGTGACCTTACAACCTTGGTTTTTATCCCTCTGGCTTCTGTCACATCTTAAGAGGACCTCACAGAAGCTGCGCAGAGACTCCTGCCATGAGGATCTAAAGGCACTGTATTTGGGAACACTGAAGTGACAGCATTATTTAATTGTTCTCCGGTGGTTTTAATGAAGTGCACTGTTCAGTACTTCATTTTGTGAAAAATGAAAAGATAAATTAGGAAAAAAATCTCTACTTAGTTCCAAAGCATCTGATCATCAATTCTTTACCTTTATTTCTTCCCATTAACTGAACATTGAAAAAAAATCAGGAAATGGGTGCTTATGTGACTCTTTCTCAGACAATCTCAAAGCACAGTGAAGAACCAGCCTTGAAGGGACTTGGGCTAGCTCAAGCATGGTGAGGATAGCTCCAGCAGGATTGTCCTTCTCTCCCATTCCCTCTGTCTTGCTTAAAAAAAGAAAGAAAGGAAGGAAAGAAGGAAGGAAGGAAGGAAGAAAGAAAGAAAGAAGGAAAGAAAGAAAGAAAGAAAGAAAGAAAGAAAGAAAGAAAGAAAGAAAGAAAAAGTTAGTCACCAAGGTCTACTCCCTCTTCCTCCTGAGGCTGATTACCAAGGTTCAGATATTAAAATATTAAAGTCCAGCAATCAAAAGCCCCTTTTGGTTCACCTAATTAACATGCCCAATCTAAATATACTACCACATCCTAGCCCATTCTAATACAGACCTTCCCTTTTTCTCTTGCAAGGTCATTTGCTGCTGTTTTTTCTGCCTGAGTCAGAAAGCAGCAACTTTAATTCTTTTTCTCCATTGGAAAGGAGCTCTCTGTGAAAATAGGTGTTTGGGTGTGGTTTATGCCTAATCCAGGGTCTGGGAGGAAGCCTCCACTGTTCAGGGGTCTATTGCAAACCCTCTTCCCTCTTAGACTTGAAAGATATCTTATAGCAAAGACAAAACTAGGTTCATTCTTGTTTATGATTATGATTTATGCCCCACCTGTTACCTTAATTACAAATGATTCTGTACTGCCTGTTCGAGGAAACAGCAATATTCCTTTGTATCAAAGATTTGTTTATAACCATCTTGCAATCCTACCTTTGTTTTAAAGGTTACGTAATCACCTATGACTATCTTGTTAAGACAACCTGTTGTTATTACTACCTTGTTATGTCCACCTTGCAATCATATCTTTGTTCAGGAAGTCATCAGGACTAACTTGTTATGTTCTTCTCCTATAATCCCACCTACTTTGCCCACCAAATTCCCCATTTGGAAAACCCCTACCCCTGAGTTATAAAGACGTTTTCTTTCTCGTTTCCAATGCTAACCTCTCAGACCCTGTTTTATGGAGGAGGCAGTGCGTGTGCATGGATAAAAAAAGCTTGCTTTACTGGATATTGGAAGTTGAAAAATTGCCGGGCATGGGTTGGGAGCACGGGTGTGGGGGTGAGGTGGGGATAAGGGGAGATGTGGGGAGAGAACGGAGAAGGGGAGGATGGGGAGAGCTTGAGGGAATGGGATGGCTGGGATGAAGGGGGGGTGGATGTGGGAGCAGGGAAGTATATATCTTAATTAAGGGAGCTACTTTAGGGTTGGCAAGAGACTTGACTCTAGAGGGGTTCCCAGGTGTCCAAGGAGATGTCCCCAGCTTGTTCCTTGAGCAGCAGAGAAAAGGGTGCCTGAATTGGCCTTGTCCTATAGCCACACTGATGAATATCTTTCATATTACCATAGAACCTTCATCTGGTGATGAATGGAGATAGAGACAGAGACCCACATTGGAGCACTGGACTGAGCTCCCAATGAGCTCCTAATGAGGAGCAGAAGGAGGGAGAACATGAGCAAGGAAGTCAGGACCACGAGGGGTGCATTCACCCACTGAGACGGTGGAACAGATCTAATGGGAGATCACCAAGGCCAGTTGGAGTGGGACTGATGGAGCATGTGGTCAAACCGGACTTTCTGAATGTGGCTAGCAGTGGAGGCTGACTGAGAAGTCAAGGACAATGGCACTGAGCTTTGATTCTACTGCATGGACTGGCTTTGTGGGAGTCTTGTCTGTTTGGATGCTCACCTTCCTGGACCTGGGGGTAGTGGGGAGGACCTTGGACTTCCCATAGGGTAGGGAACCCTGACTGCTCTTTGTCCTGGAGAAGGAGGGGGAGGTTAGGTAGGGGGAGGGGAGGGGAGGGAAGTGGGAGGAGGGGAGGAGATGGAAATTTTTAATAAAAAAAATAAAAAAGAAGCTTTCTTTAATTAATTGCTTCCTTTAATTAATTTGGCCATGATGATTTGAATCTGTGGTCTTTCTCCTTTTATCTTTGGGATTGACAACAAGGCACTAACCTAGAATGATTAATTTTTTGCCATGGGAAAAAAATAGGTAACCTCCCCAGGTTCAAGTACAGCTACCTACCTTATACAGTCCAGACCCACCTGCCTAGGGATGGTGCAGTTCACAGTGGCCTGGATTCCCCTACATCACTTAGCAATAAAGAAAATGTTCAACAGACATACCACAGGCTATTATGATAGAGACAATTCTCCAACTTCCCAAGTGTGTGAGGTTGGATTACAAACTATAAAATGAAATAATGCCTTTCCTCCCAAACTGCTTATGATCAAGGTGTTTTATTATAATAATAGGAACCCTAGAACTTAGATTTATCCTAAAACTCCATCTGAAAAAAAGGATTTAAAGGCCATCACTAAGTGGAAAAGATATTTGAAAAACAATGGTCAATTTCAGTCACAGTAAAGTCATGAGAATTATCAGTAAATTAAGCGATACAAATAGGTACAAATAGTGCTTAAAAGGCAATTAATGCTATTTAGAGTTAGCTAAACAATAGTTGTAAGTTCTTGCCTGTTGATGATGGCTTATGATTTTTTTGATTGGATTTATAGTATAAGGCATTATTCCCACCCTGTGGTGTGGGCTTCAAATCAGTCAGAACGGTCAGCTGGCCTCCATAACAGCTGTGCCATTATCACACCAATTGGTTCATCTTATCTGGAAGATTGGTTTTATAATTCATAGGAATAAGACCATCAATTTCTTTTCTGTCCCAGCAGCCTCAATAGAACCTTCTAGAATTATAAAAGGTAGACAGCAAGGAAGAAGCTTCTAGATTAACCCTGGCTTGATTGTTCTAAATCTTACAATCAAGGAATATGAAGGTAGTGCAATATTTTATATGAATGTACAAACCAAATTTACACTCAAGCGTGTGAATGACTTTTACTACCCTAAAGTTAAGGGAGGGAAAGACATCAAAGAATAAATGTAATATAGTTATATCTGTATAAAGTTGAAAACTAAAAAGTAAACTTTTTGCTTAGAGATATATATTTCACTAGAAAAAAATCAAAAGATGAGGAGCAAGGATACTACTGCTATAAAGGCAGGATAGTGAAAGCTCTGGGGAAAGGAGGTAGGAACATACAGAAAGGCTGGTTTGCTTGCAGATTCTAAACAATTTTTATATACAATGTTCTCTAACTATGCAATCGTATTATGTAGAAATGTATAAATGATAAATAGGAAAAGAACAGGTAGCCAACAAAGTAACAATCCAAATCTAGTTTAAAAGATCAATGTGAAATGAATTATCCATAAACCAAAAAGATGTAAGCAATAAAGTAGTTAGTGATACAATATAGAGATATTCAATTCAGGTTGTTTAATCAAACAGACTGCATTTGAATGAACCTATATATGATCCAGGTCTGACCCTGAATGAGATGTTCTTGAAGTGTTTGATTATCATAAAGCTAGAGTATTGGGTTTGTAAAGGAATGTAAAAGGAGAAGATATTCATAGGCAATCTGGAAGCTGACTTGACCCATTTTCTATAATAGAATATCTAAGATGGTAATTTATAAGGAGTAGAGATTTATTTGACTTACGGAGCTAAGATGTTCAAGAATGCAGCACCATTATCTGGTAAGGTCCTTAATGCTGCTTCATCCCATAGACAAAGGCGGAAGGGCAAGACCAAAGGGGCAAGAGGGAGTTGAATTCATTCACAACAACTGACCCATTTTTAACACAACAGGGTCCATTCAGAAGGACAAAGCCCTTGTGACCTATGACCTCTTAGCCAGCTGTATCTCCCGACACTGTTGCATTGAGTGCAATTTTCCCACACACAAATCTAGGAGAAATATTCAAGATTATAGCAAAATTTATCCATAATAACATGGAAACAGTCTTAGATTCTATAGGACAATAAGTAAAATTGAATATAACATGAGACCAAATAATATGACTCAGAACAGTGAGAAAAAAATCAGAATTATAAGCCCTTGTAAAATTCTTTTCTCTTCAGATTTCCTCATCCATGTAATTTTTGTTACATAGATGTTTCCTACCCTGTTCAAGCAAACACTATCTTCCATCTTTATACATTTGTTCTATTCATGAAACCAAAATTTTTGTACTGAGATTTTTCAGACCATTAAAAAGTGAACTAATTTAGTCAAAATATAAATTTAGGGTAACATAGCTGTGTGTGTGTGTGTGTGCTCATGTGGTATGACATATGTTCATGTAGAAAGTCCAAAGGTCAACATCAGACATCCTTCCTCATTATTTTAAGGCAAGATCTCTCACTTGAAGCTAACCAGTATGACTAGGCTATCTGGCTGATGAACTTCAGGAGTCCCACACCTCTGCACTCTCTCTAGCCTTGGAGTTAGACGTATAGCTCTGTGTCAGGCTTTCTGCATGCGTACTGGGGATCTGAACTCGGGTCTTCATGTTTGTGTGGTAGGGACCTTACCAACTGAGCCATTTCCCTAGCCCACATAAGGTAACATTTTAAAATGAAGATTTAGACAGTCTATGGAGGTAGAGTCTGCAAGCTGTAGGAAAAAAGAAGAGACAGAATTTACTTTGAAAACTCCCCATTAAGCAAAAACTTCCTCTGAAAAGTAATATAATATCCCACAGATTGTCTGTTTTTATTTCTGAGCAAAGTTTAAGTATGTACAACACCAAGTTTTTAAAGTATGTTTCCCACAAACAGAGCCACATTTTAACCCAAGCCATTTATTCCCTCAGTTTGCTCTTGTTGGTTATATAATGTAACATAATTATTCCCTGGCTTAGAAGAATATGAATTTTTTAAGGAAGCAACATTCTGTGAGTAAAAGTAAACTCACAGAGTGTTTCCAGACCAGATATCATCTGTTTTATGTGCTAGAGCCCAAATGCATCTCAACAGACACCATTAAATGCTACTTAACACTGTGACAGATTATCCTTTTTGTGAGAGTCAAAACGCTCTCTTAGTTAAAAAGTTATGTCATCAGTTTTATTACTGGAACATGGTGCTAGGATGAATTTCCAACTATCTCTTCTTTGTAAACATAAACAGCCAATCAGCATCTCTCAGTCAGTCACACTATGCAAAGAGTTGTCTGGGTGGTCATGGGTCACATGTGGGCAAGTGAGCAAGGGATTTGGAGGAGGGTGACACCTTTTATTCTAATAATTCACTGAATGAAATGAATATTACATGCCAAAGCAGAAAGTTTCTACATATACAAAGCATGTGGACTAATAGCTGAATCTCTTTAAGAACAGCAGCATCTGGAGATGTACCCACCCACCCATTCCAGTTGCTAGTGATTACAACTAACATTTATGATTCAACAAGCCCCTTCCTCTCTTGAGACTCATTTTGAACCTCATAAAATTAAATAAGCCGAACTGGCTAGGTTCTAGATATCTTCCACTCCCCCAAATCCATAAAAGCAAATAAGTCTTAAGATAACGACAGAACAACAGTATCACAGATGTATAGATATGTCCAAACTGACCAAATTGTATACATTGAACATGTGCAGTTTTATAAACCAAATGTATCTTAATAAAACTGAGCAAAACAGAATACATATGAAAGGAAGATTTAGGCCAAGGCAAATGGAACCTGGACAACTCTAGGTTTTAGGTTAATTTGAAGACTATACTCAGTCTAATTATCTTAAAATAGTAGTCTTAGTGAACTGGAAATAAATCTGAGTGTTAGGGTCAGAATATTGCCGGGGATGGCAGAAGCCGGTGACCACTGGAGCAGTGTGAAATGGAGTAAACAACCTCTGGGGAATCAGGTCGACCAGCTCAGGCCAGGAAGACACGTTGTAAATCCTGAAAGCCACGATGCCTCTAGTCTTAGTGCATAAAGGGTCACCTGAAACTGTCACCTCAGAATCCAGGCTGCTTTCTCTCATTAACCTCATGGAGGAACTGAATCTCATCATTCATCAAACACGTTTTTCAAAATCTCCTCCGAACCACACACCTTGGAAGTCTTACCAGGCATACAAAGATGATTGAAATAACAGACAATAGACCCTTGACACTGAAGGGCAAGCGAGAAACTTGAGAGCTACCTGGCAACGAGTGGGATGAGGCACAGAGGCACAGACCAAGTAGATGGAATTGTTTGAGGGCATACAGATTGTTTCCAGTACCACAAAATGAGGCTGGGCCACTGATGATGAATGCTTAGAAGAGCAATAGGTAGAGAATCAAGGAGCATGGAGGGAATATATGCACAAGACCTACCGTTCCTTAGAGTCTGTGAGTAGTCCGTGGTGCCAAGGAAAAGTGCATAGAATGCTGGAAACTTGCTTAAAGCATTATTTTTCTTTTCCTTTCTCAGTGGTGATGGTGATGGTGGTGGTGGTGGTGGTGACAGTGGTGGTGGGTGGCGGTGCATGAACTGTGGCTATGTTTGTGTGTATGTGTGTGTGCTTTGTACACATGCATGAATACGATCACAGTACATTATATATGTACAATATATAATTAAACCTAGTCTTTTGTACAATTAATATGTGCAAATAAAAAGAAAAGAAATAAATGCAAATAGACTTTTAAATGTTCTATTTTCCCATCTTTCTCAGTTATTGGGCTAGTGAGACAAGTTAATGGGGCACATTCTTCCACCCAGAGAAGGTAGACCAAAACAGGAGCTCACTCCGAACAAAGAATCAGGACTACATTTGGATTGCCTTTTAGGAAGACCAACAACTTTTAAAGCATTATCTGAAAAGTTCATGGTGAGAACAAATTCAATAAAGATGCTGTAATGTTAGATGATAAAGCCTATGCCTATGGATATTGGCTCTGTTGTCAAGAAGATTCTAAGTTAGAAACAAGAGTCCAAGATTCTAAATTATAAAATAATAGATAGGATGAATTATGTGGTAAAAAGATTTTATTCTGCTCACCACGGTCTTTTCTCAATCAAAATTTAATATCATATTCCAATCTCTTGGAAAAGGGAGGAAGCTGATACTAGACAAGTTTCAGCAACAGCCTCATAAACTGTTTTACTCTCAGGAGGGAAGAGAAAGAAAGCAATTTGGTGGCAGGAGAATGGCCTAATTTTCACTGGGCAGTGTTGCAAGGGGAGGACACATTGTCTACAAAGTTAAAAGAAATTTACACTTTTCATTTACTTTCTCTTGGTTCTGCTTCCCAGGCTGCTGCTGGCACCAATCTTCCATGTTCCCTGTAGGAAGCTCTCTCAGTGAGCATCATGTACTGCTTGTACATGGCCAGATGGGTAAATTCAGTCTATGGAGAGATCCAGATTCTCTACAAGACAGACTGATAGCCTTCACTAGGCCTGCTTGGGTTTTAATTTGTTAACATTCTGCCATTATACGGAGTGCTTGCATACCTGTCTTTACCCCCAGCTTCTAGCATTTTCGTAGTAGGAAGCACATTCTGTATCCCAGCCCAGTACTTTCTGCTTATCACTTTCTCTTGCCTACAGGGGGAACAAGTTCTCTGACCCTGACAGAGGGAGGAAGGAACTAAGACAGGTAGGCTAGCCCTGTCTTTTGCAGAGTGCAGTAGCCTTAGGACCCTTATCATTTCTTTTCATTCATTACAAAAAATGTTCTGCCACTGCAAGCCAAGATGTTGTAAGCACTGAGTTCTGTTCTCAGATTATGGGGAAGCATAGAAGAGAGGAAGTGCGGGTTGGCTATTGGTCCAGCTCAATTCCCTGTTGGGGAAGCATATACAGGAGATGCTGTGTGACTGTTGTGGGGTAAAAAAAAAATCTCTCTAAGCTGTCAATAATGGTAAAAATGAACTTTTTATTCATTATCTGCATTAATTTCTGCCTTAATTTTTGTGGTTTGGGGACTTGGCTTTTTAGTTTTTCATTTGTGTATTTGTTTGTTTTTCTTGGATTTTCTTCCATGCTCTGGAAGAATTTTATTTATTACTTCTCTCTGTTTCCTAACTTACCAGTTCTTCGGCCAGAAATGTGGGCAGCACATAGAAGAACAGACTGGAAGCCTTTAGCCGCCAAGGCCACATGAATTGGACTTTATTGGCTTTCTGTAGCTTTTATTGTCACTTTGTGGCTGTGCCTTAATTGTTGAGGGAATGTGAGGCTTAGTAATAATGGTCTTGATAGTTCTATGCAGCTGAACTTGACCTGACTTATGCCAGTAAAACTATGGTTTAAAGCAGGCTGTTGGGACAGGGATGAAATCACAGGTTAAATAATTGCTTGTTCCCCAGTAAAGAGACAGAGTCAGGGGTGCATCCAGCTTGACTGATTCTATTGAATTTCCCCCAGTCAAACATGCAGACTCATTTTCACAGTGCACCAATAGCAAAGTGACAGATTACAGAGTTTTGTTAAGGTGAAACGTATGCCAGGCATAGGTAAATTGATTTACAATGCTGTAACACATTGTATACCTTCATTTGTTCTGAATGGAAAGACTATAAAGGAAATTATATAGAATCTAAACTGCTGGTTTCATTGAGACTGTTTATAAGCTTTCAAAAATCATGGGAAAACCATGGCCTCAAAAAAGTTACAATTCACTATTAAATAAAAGACTTGACTTTGGGTTTTAGAAACTTACTTCATCCTTACACACAAAGGGGGGCATAGAGGTTGTTAATTAAACTCAACAAGGAGTAGGATACTATGGGGAGGGTGAAAAGAAAGTCAATGTTGTGGCATTCAGTCAGGAAGCTGACATAGGAGATTTACTTGAGCCTGGGAGTTGGAGACCAGCTTGGGTAATAAGGCAAGAGGGGAGAGAGAGACAGAGATGCCTGTACTCTCCCAGATTAAGAGGGCACTATAAATGCTTTGCCAAGAGAACACTTTTGTTAAACATTCCGTGTATTAAAGACCAAAAAGAAAGGGTTGCACTAGCTCATTCAATACATGTTAGTGTTAGTATTAGAACAGAAGCAAAGGGATAATGAACAAGAGTAATGCACCCAAGTAATCCAAACTGAGGGAGTTTTCCTTAGAAGAATATTGAGATCTGACGACACGAGAGAGAAAGATAACAAAGAAGAAGAAAGATCTTCAAAGCTAGACTAGAAAGAAATTTAAAAAAAAAAAAGTTTGAGTCTAACTTCTCCTGAAGAGGGACCTAAAGGGGAAGAGATGATTTAGCAGTTAGTACTTGAAAGAGTGTAGAAAGTCCATTGCAGGGTAATAGAGGAAAGGAATTGGGAGCACAAAAAGCAATTTGGAAGGCTTCACCAAAAGAACTATGATCTAGGAAGCTGAGAACATTCCCGAAAATATGTGTAAAGAGCACATAGGCACATAGAGAAAGCAAGCAGGGACTTATCCTCAAAGACCTGAACAATTTCTAGTACTTATAAAAAATATTTGAGGATATGTAGGGGAAATAACACAGCTAACATGTTTAATAATACATATATGTAACTATTATATATAAAACCATTATAGTTATATCAACTACCAGATTCTATATAATAGCTATTTTAAGTACGTATTGGATATGAAGTCTATAATTGTGCTATATTATATATTAAGGTAGTTGCTATTTATAGATATGTAATAACTGTCTATGTTTTGGAGGCATGAACCCAAAACATAAATGAAATATGGACACTTGGCAGTGACCAAGGAAGATAAATTACTGTAAAAGGAAGGTAAACAAGACAAGGATAACTTGGGTTCACACACAGTTCTGATGGAAAAAATAATCCTGATCTAGGTTCATATATTTAAATAGGGGTATGAGGAGAGATATTATGTCAAGAACACAAATGTTCATACATGAAAATGGAGAGAAAGAAGCCATTCACAGCTAGAAGTTTCTTTGAGCTCCGTGATACTGAAATCCACCTGCATTTAATTTTGCATACACTTTTATACCCAATACAGCAGGGGAAAGAGGACAAAAGACTCCTTTAACATTATACAAAGGACAACTAGAAGTAATTTGCTTCAATACTTTGAGACATCAAGTCATTAGTATTCTGTTCTTTAGGCAGTGAACACACCCTAGACCAAGTAGCCTGAAAGCAGCCACTCCCAAGGTCAGACCTATTTCAAAAGAAGGGGCAGAAGTATACTTGAATATCCTAACCATTGGTCAGGGTGGAGTGGATCTACCTGTTTGGGTCATATTAACGTCAAAAAGACCAAGTAACCACACGCTAGGTCAGGATGTGTAGCCCTGGTTGTTGTCAACAATTCTGAGTAACCTCAAACTCTCTGACCTTCAGACAAGGTGAAAAAGACTCAAATTTTTGAGCCTCCACAGTATACCATCAATCTGAAGGAAATCATTTGACAATAACAAGTCAGAGACTTCAGAATAGAAGATTTAAGGACAGTCATAAGCAAGTTTTTATATCTGGCTGCCTATCATTTTTCTCTTCATCCATGTATCCATACATCTAGCCATCCATCCTTGTATCTATCTATCTATTTATCTATTATCTATCAGCTTGTTTATCTAGCTATCTGTCCATTGACCCATTCATTACACTAAATAGAGTTCTTTTTCCATACAGAACTTAAACAAAAATAAAAAATAAGGGGTTAGGCATTGAGATAATTGCTTATAATTCTAGCACTCTGGAAAATTAAATGAAAGATTTTTGAGCTCAGATCAGCCTGGGATGCATAGGAAGACTTTGTCTCAAAAGATAAAATGTACAGAAAAAAAGGAATCAAATAATCATGGATTCTGCAAATATAAAGAATATTTAGTTTTTGTTTGTCAAGGCAACATTTCCAAAATTCAGAAATATAATTGAATACAGTAAGGTTTTTAATATTTTCAAAGTAGAGAGGATATAATAAAGCAAGCATATTGATATTTTATTAAAATTGAAGATCATAATTCTAAACATCCTTAAAAAACAAAGGAAGGTGAGAACTTTTGTCACAAACTACAGACACAGTAAAATCTATTGTACACTGGAGTATAAGATCATCTATTTTGGTTGTGAACAAAAAGAAAAACACTTAAAATTCATTTAGAAATTAAACAAAAAGTAGAACAAAGGAAGCTAGAAGAATCAAACTAAAAAGCGATGATAAAAGCGATGATGAGAGAAGATAATTGTAGAATAAAAACAAAAATATGACTCTTAAAAAGACCAGCTCAATTGATATACTCTATGCACATATCAACAAAAGAAAAATGGTAGGTAAAAAAATTAGGGCTCAAAAGGCTACTACATTATAGCAGGGCTCAGGAGCTGCTGAAAGCACTATAAATGAACACTGCATGGGACTCTGTAGCACCTTTGAGTTCCAGTGAGCCTGGACAACTGTTCGAGTCTTTTCTTATTTGCAGGGGTTTAAACCAGAGTTGTTCAGGTACAAACAGATAAGCAAATCATGCAGGGTTTTGTGTAAATTCAGGTTCTAACTCACTAGGTCATGGGGCTCACAGAGATAAAGTGATCTGACTGGAATCATCAAATGATGGGGAATACAGAGCCTCAACTGCCAATCTCTTTTCACAAAATGAAGCTTCCAATACCTAGATTGGGTTACATCTAATTGACTTGTTGGCCCAAAGGTCCTATGGGAACCCCCAAGCAACACAGGCTGTTGCCAAGACTATAGGTTACTCTCCTCAAACTGATAACAAGGCCCCACAGATGAAGACAACACCTACACAACTCATTGAACATGGAGAAGTTGAGCTGGTGCCTACACAGATCCTTCACCCCTGTGTGCTAATGCCTTTGGTACAGGAAGGTATTCTGCATGCTACCAAAAAAGAAACATAAACACCAAATCAGTCATAAGCCATTTGATTTACCATGGTGTCCTACCTGCACGATATGCTAGAACATTGTAACACAAAGATTGTATGAGTACCCAACCAATATCATGACTCCATGAGGTGGAATCCATACCCAGTACTGCTTGGATGACAAAGTCCTGAAACTAGAGACCATGGATAAAACCAAATGCTAAGGTTCCTTTTTTTTCTTTTAAAGTATCAATAAAATGACTTGTTGACATTCTGTTAAACTCATAGATCAGTGTCTTGCTCAATCAACATCAGAGAAGCTTCTTCCTTCAGCAGAGGGGAACAGATACAGAGACCCACAGCCAGACAACTATACAGAGAATGAGAGACCTTGGAGCACTCAGATCTAAATGGGATGTCTCCATCAAATCCCTCCCCTCAGGGTCAGGAAACCTTGTGGAAGAGGAGGTAGAAAGGGAGTAAAAAACCAAAGGGAATGGGAGACACCAAGAAAACATGGCCCTTTAAATCAACATGATTAATGCACATAAAACTCACAGATACTGAGGTAATATGCACAGGGCCTGGACAGGTCTGCACCAGATGGGGGCCCAGAGCTGAAAGGAGAAGAGTATATATAACACCACCCCAAACCCAGAAGCTATCTACACTCGACAGACACTTCCAAATAAAAGTTTAGCTTTTTTCCCAGGGAGTCTCACTGGAGAAACAAGCTATTCTCAAGGGTAGTAGATTACAAGTCCAGTACTAAATGACCAACAGAAAATAAACTCAACAGCATCACCGGAGGTTCCCTGTCTCATAGTGTGATGTCAGAACTTTATCTTAATCCTGTCTTTTTGTTTGTTTGTTTTTTGTTTTATTTATATATTTTCTCTTTCCTTTTACCCTATAGGACCTATGTAGACTATGGCTTTGGTTGACTGTTTTAATGGGATTTGTGAATGTGTAAACAAGTGGCTCTCTGAGTCTGGATCAATGTCATTTAGCTTTCCTTGGGTTCTTTTCCTTCTGTGTGTTTTGTCCTGTTCTAATGCATTAGTTCCTGCTTTATCTTATTTTATTAGAATCCCTTAGAAAAAATTTTTAATGAAAGAGAAAGGGGGTAAATCTGGATGAGAAGGAAGATGGGGAGAAACAAAAAGGAGTAGGGAAGCTGTAATTGGGATATGCTATGTGAGAGACAAAAAGTCAACAAGGCCAGGCATAATGGTCCTTCAACCTCAGCACTCAGTAGACAGGAGCAGGTGGCTCTCTATGAGTTCAAGGCCAGCCTGCTCTACATAGCAAGTCCCAGGCCTTCAGGAGTACACAGTGAACTCCTGTCTCAAAATTAAATAAAATGAAAACATTCTGCAACATATAATCAGGCAATTTAATACCTATAATACAGTAGGACCTATTAAAAAGGAATCTGGAAGGAATCGTTAGCTCCAGGAACTGGAGAGATGGGCTCACTGAATAAGGATACTTGCTCCAAAAACATGCAGACCTAAGTTCAAATCCTTTTAAAAGACTTGGATGAATGTGCCTGTAGCCAAGCACTCTGGAAGTCATAGACAAGAGGTTTGCAAGCCGGGTGGTGGTGGTGCATGCCATTAATACCAACCTGGTCTACAAGAGCTAAGTTTGCTGGGGTTTGATGGACACCAGCCTAGTCCCAGCTTCCATGAGAGGCCCTGTCCAAATGAATTAAGGAAAGCATGATTAAGTGGGACACTGGATGTCATCCTCTGATGATCTCTGTATGTGAACAGGGTCATGTGCCCCATATACATGCATTTATACTATACATCCACATTCACACACACTTAAAAAATAAATAATAAAAGAATTTAAATCACTTATGGGGGGGAACCACAGAGAATTTGAAAGATCGTCTCACAGAAGAAGCAACCCCTGTGATCAAAAAACATAAAAATGTGTTCAAACTCACTAGCAGGTAGTAAAATATAGATTCATATAGCAATCTTTTTTAATTTAAGGCTAAAGATAAACGTTTTACTGGGGTCCATCACTACTGAGGCTGCAGTAAACAATACACACTTGGAACATAGCTGGCAAACCATGAATTTTCAGAAGTGATGAAGAAAACACTCTACCACTGGTTAGTACAACAGAAAGGAGCTGTCCTGATGGAGCATGGCCGTAATCTCAGCCCTTGGAAGATGGAAGATGGAAGACGAAGACAAGGGAGAATGACCGTGAGTTCTAGGACAACCAGGGCTACACAGCAAGATGGACAAGGCTCTGAATTTCAATCACAGCACCACAATAAAGGCAAACTAACAGTAGCCAGTGACACACATACACACAAGCAGGATCTAAGAGAAGGAAAATTATGATAGTTTTCTACTACAGGGTAATGAATGGCCACAAATCTGGTAAGAAGCAATGTGCGTTTATTATCTCTCGGTGAGTGTAGGTTGGCAATGAAGGCACAGATCTGCAATGGCTGCTATGTCATGTCTCATGGGTTGCAATTAAGTTGTCACCCAGCTGCAAGTCCCACCAGGTGGCTCACCTGCTGTGAATCTGCTTCCTTCTCACTCAGCTTAGCAGATTTCCCTTCTTTGAGACTGTGGGATTAGTGTCTGCGGGAACCCCAAAATGTGAGCCTATTCCATGTTGTCTGAAAGTCAGAGAGTTTGAGCTATTTTTGCTCCTTCAAAGATGTTGACAACAGGTGTGGCTACAAAACAAGATCTCCTGACCTAGGGTGTAGTTACTTGGTACTTTGGACATTAAGATGCCCCATAGAGGTAGATCCAATCTACCCTGATCAAAGGTCAGAGAATTCAAGAATACTTCTGCTCTTTCTTTTGAAATGGGAGGTTTGACTTAGGGAGTGGCTGCCTGCTGGACACTTGGTCTAGGATGTGTTCACTGCCCCAAACACCAAATGCTTTTCTCAGGAATTAATGGCTTGATGTCTCAAGCACTGGAGCAAGTAATTTTTCCAGTTATCCTTTGTATCATACTAAATCAGTTTTTTGTCTTCTTTCCTCCTTTTGTTTGGGGTATAAAAGTGCATGCAAAATAAACACAGGAAAAATCAGCATTTGCTGATTGCCCTCCTGTTACTATCCTGTGTCTCTTTTCCTCCTACCTAACATTTCTAATCCTCATGCCTGTACACTGGAACATACAAACTCACCATGGCTAGGATTGCTGCAGGGGTCACCCCCAAAAGGTGTCTCCTGACAGATGTCTCTGGATTCTTAATGGTTCTTAGACAGAAGCCACCTCATCTCTCACTGGGCACCTACACTCAGCTTGTCAGTCCTTGTCATGTAGCCAGTACCAGGATGGCACTTATTGACAAGCCAACAAAGAAGGTCGCCAGATCTCTAGACAATAAGATTGAGTTCTGTATGATAAGTCATGAGAATGCTGTACCCTCCGCTTTACTATACTGTGTATCTTTGCCTTAAAGCCAACACTCAGGAAGGGTTCACACAGAGGTATGAATACCAAGAAGGACTGAGATAGGACTGTATCTCTGGGGATAAATCTAATCAGTTCCATTATATCATTAACTACTATGCCACCACCATAAAGAAAGAATTAGGGTGATGTCACTTGGTTTGTGAGGCTGTTCAAAGACATAACTGAACAAGCCAAGAACATGCAGCAACAAATATTAATAATATGATCTTAAATTTATAAAACAAGTATCTCTCATACTTGGGGACTCTTAAAGACTCAGCCTAAAGAACAGAAAAGTAGCATGTGGCTAATAGAGAGACAGAAGGGAGAGTAACGTCAGTTGAACTTTGAGTTGGTCTCATAGCCAGAGCCAGAGATGGAAGACTGAGACAGGACACTACTCATGCCCGTTAATCTCTCCCATGTTCATACTAAATGCATGTTGTCAAATTAACATTGTGATAAATGGTATCTCATACCTGAGTTTTAATTTGTAATTCCTGGCATTTAAACCACTGGCATCCTAGTAAGACTTGAGACAAAACTGCCTCTCTACCTTCCTTTAATCAGTCAAAGAATTTCTAGTCACCTTCCTGCTAGGTTGTAGGAACAAGGTTCTACATTAGACTAAACTCTGGATTCTGAAAGAAGTTTACCTCAGAGTACAATTTTTGAGTTTTTGCTTTGTTGTTTTTGTGGCATTGTTCTTCGTGGCATTTGTTTTGTGACATTTGCTTTGTTGTATTGTTCTTGTAATGTTAATAGCTTTAGTACTGTTTTGAAATTTTAAGATGAGGCACATGAGCATATATCATATGCATCTTTACCATATATAACAAAAATGAAATTCCAGGGAGTTATGGGAAACTGTCTCTGTGTTCTGGCGAGGGACTGGTTGTTCATACAGCCGCCCCTCCTTACCTGTCTCTAGGATGGCCTCTCCTGCAGCCGAGAGCACTGCAGGTGACACCGAGTGTTGGTGAGAGTATCGATTTGGGGCTGAAATGCCTTGATTCTTTGCACCTCTTTATGAGTCCTACATTCAGTTACTAATTGGTAAGCAGCAGCTTCCTACACAGTAGGAGACTGCCACATTTTTTTTCCTATCATGATTGGCTGGGCCTGCTGCTGTTCCTAGTAAGATATTCTGAATTCCATTTTATCAATAAAGCTTGGTTTAACAAACAAGAAAAAAAATGAAATTCAGTAATGAAAAAGTAAAAATAAAAACAGACGCAATCCTATTATAAAATAAGAAAACTGTATGAGCAGATTTACACTGCAGAGGGTGTGTGCAACAAGAGAAATCTAGAGGGGTATCTAACATAGATGAAACACAACTCAGAACTTCTGTGAGTTATCAGTCCACATTTCTAAATAGCTAAAAAAAATGGAATAACTTCAAGGAATGGTGAGGATGCAGAGAAAAAATGTATCACTCATACATTTCTGATCAAGGTGTATGATTTCATGGCGTCTCTGAAAAATAGTTTTGCATCTACTAAAAAATACTAACTATGCACTTACCAAGTGACATGCCAACAGCCTCTCTGGGTTATTTATCCTAAAAAGATGGAAAGTCCTTCCATCTAAACTGTCCATGAATGTCCATGCCAGTTTTATATGTTAACAACCTCAACCTGGATGTAAACCGAATACCCTTCAAGAATGGAGCTCCTGCGTCTGGCAATGAATTAACCGCAGTGCAAGAGCAGGGACATCTGGTCACAGATTCCCATCGCAAAAGGTCATGAGCTGTACAGTCTCCTCGTTGTAACATAACGTAGGTCTGGAACTGACTAGTGGGTCCCAGGAGTTCGAGTGGAGGTCGAGAGGTTGGCCATGAAGAGGTAGAAGAAACCTCTGTAACTGTAGAATAGATCCATCAGCTGTGGTAGTGGCGGCACAGGTGCACACAAAGTGACAGAGTTTCACACACACAGTGGCCGTAAGACTAGGGAGAAATGAACAGCATCTGGGAGTTTATCAATGCCTGTGCTATTTTCTAAGTTTTGATATTATTCTAGGGACCAGGACGATATAGTAGGGAGTTAAAGGGCTTGTTGTGAAAGCCCGACAACCTGAGTTCAGATTCCCAGAACCCGTGTGAAAGCAGGGTGCAGGCTAACTCAGCACTTCCGCATGGGAATGGGAAGTAGACAGGAGAGTCACCTCACAGTCCGTGGGCCGGCTAGCCTGGAGTGCGCAGCACACTGACAAGAAACAGATGATGGAGTACGCCTCAAAGATAAAATGAATGGCGAGAGCTACTCCCAAAACCTGCCCTCTGACCTACTCTTTGCCCCCCTTTATACACACACATACACACGTGCATAAGTAACAGGGAGATGTAATCTTTTTTTTGTTTGTCTTTTGTTGTTTGTGTAAAGGATGTTGGTCACTGAGGAAAACAAATGAAGGGTACACAGGTGCTCTGCATGTTACCTCTTGCAACAACATTCAAACCTGCAATTATATCCAAACCACTTTTTTAATTGCGGCTCAAGAGAGGCTCATGAAGAGTGCTTAATTTTTCTCTGGACTGTGAAGAAGATGTTTTCATGTTAGACTGAACAGGAAGAGAAACTAGTTGGCAGAGTTTTTAAAAACTGAGTTATATTGGTTTTAATAAAAAGATGTTGGGGCTTAGTGATTCAAGGGTTTTTTTGGTTTTTTTAAAGTGATTTTTCATGTAATATGAAAGTGAAGGATGTGGTTACTGTCTTAAAAGTTTAATAAAGATGGGAACAGAGGAATGTGAGGAAGGAGAGTTGGGAATAGGCTAACCAAAACTAAATATGTACTAAAAGCCTCAGGAAAACTCATTATTTTATAATTAATTTAAAAGATAACGTATTTTGTTTGCTTGCTTGTTTATAGAAAAGGGAATTTAAATTGAGGTACCTCACAGGGGTGAACAGTGCTCTCCCCAGAAGGCATGGTTTATAAAATGAAATCACAGTGATGGGCACAGGCCACTCTCTGAGTTATTGGTCAGGAAGCCTTCATAGATTCCCAAAATCAAACAAGCAATTGTCATTGCTCTTTGTTGCCCACCATAACTACTTAGTAAGACCCTATGATTCAAGACACATAGAGGCTGGTTGCAGCACATAGACAAATCAAGTGGAAAACTGGCCTGGAAACTCCCTCCTGATGACTATGTTCATAGTGCCAAATGTGCTGGGCAGGCTGCCAGAGAAGAACAGTTGTCAGTTACCTTTCCTAGCAGTAGCCCCCACATGTTAGAATACTGACTTGCTGGGGAAGATGTGCCCACCTGTGCAATAGTGGTGGCACTGTCACAAAAGTAACCAACCATTTTCTATTGAATTTGAGGCCTTATCTATGGTTGAGAAAGTCATAGGTGCTCAGTGGTGGGACTCACTACTGCTGTCTTGCTAAACTTGCCAAACTGCTTTCTAAATGTTTATGTTTATATCCATAGATCAATGCTGTTCTCAGCTTTAGTCAAAGAAGTTTCTTTTTGTAGTGGGCAGCTATATTGCAGCGTCTTATAACTGGGCCAAATGCTGTGAATGTGTGGCAGTTGGATACACAGCCCTAAATGAAAAGTCTGTACCAACCCTTAACCAAGTTCAGGGAACACTGAGGAAGAGGAGCTGGAAAGATTGTAAGAACCAGGAGATGGGAAGGGGCGCTATGAAAGGCTGTCTTGGGGCTTTAATGTGGCCATTGCACTCATGAATTCAATACAGCTCTGGTTACCTGCTAAAGACCTGCACGAGATCTAGCTAGTCAAATTTCCAGTGAGGATAAAGGAGGCCTCATGAGTCCCCACTCTTGCCTGAAGAACTATCTGGCAGTGGGGGGCTTCTGGGGGTGGGGAGAGCAACCACTGGGCATTTGCCCATGCTTGTGCAGGCACCACTGATTGTACTCAGTGGGTTATGATATTTAAAGACATGAAAATGGGGGGGATATATGTTGTGGATATCCATAACAAGAGGGAGCAACTGGGGTTGATATGATCAAGGTATGTTGTATATATGTATGTAATCATCAAAGAATAAATAAAATATTAAGTAAATTAATATGTTGACCTAGATTTTAGAAAGGGCAATTTTGATATATATATATATATATATATATATATATATATATATATATATCGTAGGAATCACATAAAAGGAGGAATTTCGCAACTGCAAGCATTTTTTCCTATTGCTTTCATAACATTACTGAAGCTCCTTTATGCTACCATTTGGCTTCCCTGAATAACTTTGCTACAGTTATGTTAATTATGAGACTAGGCATAATTTGGAAGGAAAATTAGCATAGGTAATGACTTCTATCCATTGCTAATGGCAAGGTCTTAAAGTTGATTTCACCAATGTGCAGTTCTGATCCGTTGCATATCTACATTGCCCCCCAGGGATCCCAAAGAAACAGAGAAAAAGGGAAGGAGGGCGGGAGGGTAGTAGGAGCCCTTAAAGACACTGAACCACCTGGGTGACCAGAACCTTAGGTATTGAGATACCAGATATACTTACCTTCCATTTTTCACATATCTGCGCAGGAGAAAATTTCATTCTTGGGTGAAAATAATATCTGATCGCAGAGGTCATTCCAAGAAAAGACCATGACCTGACTTCTTCTTGGAAGAAGTTACTGAGCATCCTCACTTTTTCCTTACAGTATTCTGGCCCCAAAAGATACAAACTTTTCTAACTCCTTTGAAGATTACTTTGAAAGCTAACGGGGATATGTTTATTCCAGAAAGCTGCAGTTTTAGAATGGCATGTTCAGTTTGGTGATAAGGTAAAGAATAAAATGACAAATCAGAATTTGTATCACAAATTATCACTGTAGGTCAAGTCAAACGCACTAATTGCGTCTTAGAGAAAGGTAGCAAAAATTTGTTGTTCCTCCTTTTGAGATAGAGTCTCTCTCTGTTGTAGCCCAGGCTTGTCTGGAACTCACTATGTAACCCATCCTGACATCAAAATTGTGGTGTTCCTGTTGCCTAACTACTGAGTGCTGGACTTGCTGATATGAGCCACCATAACGGGCGAGGAAAATGAAACTTTGGTCACTGTCTCTTTGATTTCTTCCTAAGCACCACTGAAGAAGAAGGAAGAGGGAATAACACAGTAGGTCCTTTCCAACCTACTCTCTTCCCCCGATCTCAATAGTACAAGCCATTGGCCATGCATCCCAGTGCAGGTCTAAGTAGCCAGAACACTTCCTGTCTCTTTAGCTCCAGTTTGAAGACTTGGTCTGATTTTACTATCATAAATTAATCAGTTCTATGATTAGCTTTCAGCAATCACATCAAAGTATCATTCTCTATAGCACACATTACACAAGAAATTATCTAAATCTCAAGTCCTTGTTCCTCAAAGAGAATAAATGTATAACCCTTGGATCAAAGAAAATGCTGGCAGACTACTGGGATGCTTATGTCAGCAGGCAACCACAAGGAACATAGGGAGAGGACTGGGGTGCCTTGGTAAAGCATGTGTGTCCATGCATGATGCCCCTGTTCAGTCCCCAATACTTAAAAATATAAGGGCACAGACATAGCTACCATTGATTACGTACAAAGTTCCTTTTCTCTCTTCTCTTTATGAAATATGAAGATTCTACTTTCTTCTATTTCTTTTTATTTAGATATAGAAACTGCAATACACAGAGGAGAAATTAAAGTAAAACTTTTGGTAGAGACTTTAATAGAGTTTGGAACCTTACCAATTCAGAAGCTAGAGGAAGGAGTGGAAGGATCCTTATTTCAAAATCATCAAAATACAGTCCAGACAAAAAAGAACTGTGGTAAATGATTAAACACAAGGAACTCTGGCAAGTGTTCTAATGTGAGACCCATTCAACCCACCTACTTTCGCCCAGTTCCAAGGCAATATTGTGAAGAGCCCCATCTGCCCAGGTCCTCTTCTGCTTGTTCTCTACCTCCAGGTATCACATAGGATGTGAGGAGACACCGTAAAGAACTGTGCTTTCTCTCAAAGGTTAGGACAGATGTCTCATCCCTATGACAGTTGGGAGAAGGTATGTCTTTAATAAGGAAGTGTCTCTTTCTAAGCTTCCATAATTTAAAAACATCAGCACTGTTCTCCATCACTCTAGCCCAATATTAGAAAGATAAATTTGCATTCTATTCTTCAGGAGGACTTTTTTTTCCTCTATTCTTGCCCTTTTCTCTCCCATTTAAGATGGCCTTCTCATCCGCTCACCACCGCAAAGTCTACCGGATCACATACCCAAGCGATGGATGGAGTTTTGCTCTGCATGTAAAACCCATCTCTCTGGCTGCACCCTGCTCAGCCTGTGTTGTCCTGCGAAATGGAAATGATGATGGTAGCGGTAGTGGCAGTATGGTGGTGGCGGTAGTGGTGTGATGGTGGCAAAGGTGGTGATGGTGAGGTGGTGGTGCTGGGGTGGGGAGGTGGTGGTGATAGTGAAGTGGTGGTGGTAGTAATGGAGGTGGTGAGGTAATGGTGGGGGGGGATAGTGGTATTGGGAGGTAGTGGTGGTAGTGGTGGTGGTGGTGGTGGTTGGGTAGTGATGGGGGATAATGATGGGGGTAGTGGTGGTGGGGGTAGTGGTGGTAGTGGTGATGGTGGTGGTGGTGGTGGTGGTGAGGGTGGTGGGGTGGTGATGGAGTAGCAGTGATGATAGAATAGTGGTGATGTTGGTGGTGGTGAGGTAGTGATGGTAGTGGTGGTGGTGGTGGGATGGCTGTGTGGTGGTGGTTGTTTTGTAATTTTAAAGTAGCATGACACGCTTATGAAGTAAAATATTAGAGTGGGATAGTGAAAATACTTCAGTCATGCTTTCTCTGAGGGTTTTTTGCATGTTTAGGAGATATTTAGTTTTAAATATTGGGAAATCTCAGACTCTCATAATAAATAAGGCAATTTTGTCCTATCATTCACTTGTGTACATTAAATCTAGCTCAATTTGTCTTTACATCCCATACCTAGGGAAATGATCCTAAATAATTCCCTGTCATTTCTCTCAGTATCTCTGTTCTAGAATTTTAGGGCCATCAACTCTTCCCAGGAGAAACTAATGCACCCAGCTTGCTAGCCTTTGCATATATGCTTAACAACTCAGATCTTTCTGTTAACAACATATTTTCACAGCTGCTTTATCAAAAGTGGGGTTTTTTTTTCGTCTGTGGCTTTCAGACTACCATAGAAACAGAGTATGAAGAAGACATTTTTGAAAAGGCACAGGAAATGCACTGAGTAACAAATCCTGTGCTTCATCTTCTATCGTACCAGTGAATCTCCACCTGAATAATAATGAAGAGGCCTAAGCTGTGATCCTGCTCTAAACACTAGGAAACATTCCCAGCCAGTGTAAAAAAGTTGCTGACAATGTCTATGCCTCTCATTGCACGGAAGGAGAAGAGAGGAAACTCTTTTCCCTGATAATGCTCATTTGCTTATGCTTTGTTCAGTGTGTCCAACTAAGCTTGCATCTGTTTGGACAGAAAATTCGAAGCAGGACTTGGTGCCTCATTTTTATGCAACACACCTCTGCTCGGCTGTTTATATTCCCTTCCTCTGCTAGACCATCATCTATATTCCATCCTCTCCTAGATTGTCTATATTCCATCCCTCTGCTCAGCTGTCTTTCTTCCATCCTCTGCTAGGCTGTGTTTGTCCCATCCTCTGCTAGTTTATTTACATTCTCATCCTCTGCTAGACTGTCTACACTCCATCCCTTTGCTAGGCTCTCTACATTCCAACTCCTCGGCAGGATTTTCTACATTCCGTCCCTCTGCTAGACTGTTTACATTTTCATCCCTCTTCTAGGCTGCCTATATTCCCGTTCCCCTGCTAGGCTGTCTATATTCTTATTCCTCTACTCACTGTAGGATCAAGTCTTCTTCTGGGACTTCACCAGTGGCACTTCATCTCACCTACCGTGTCAAAATAGAATCCAAGGTCAAGTTCTGCCTGCCCTTGACCCCTTGGGCTTTTCTCCTTACAAACTTCATCTTTTCATCATCGTGAGGTAAAGAACGAGTGCCCAGACCATGGCCTGACACACGGAGGTATTCAATCAATACTTGGAAAGACAAAAACTGAGTTACCTGATGTAAGGAGCATTTTTAAAAACCAAGAGAAACCCTTAGGAATTTCCTGGTAATCAGGCTAAGTAAGATGTTTGCCCTCAGTCACTATGCAAATGTCAAGTTCATTTTCTAAGTTTTAAAGAAGTATATAACTCATTACTTTTAGCACCTCCAAAATGCAAAAAAAAAAGATAGATATCATCAACGACCAATCCAGATAGAGCTTGCTCTGCTTCAGCAATCTGTATCTTTATACTGAGAAAATGGTTATTTCCTTCACACCTTTCTGGAAATGGAAGGGAAGGTGGAAAGGAGCAATACAGGACAGAATGAGCAAGAGCAGCCTCTGGATCAGAGCAGAAAGTACTGAAAGTCACAGAGGTGGAAGTGAGATACCCATCTCTACTTGAACCCCATGAAGTGTCGTGTGCCATATGCAATCTGGAAGGAACATCTGGGCTGGATGTATCTGTGCATGCCATAACAAAGTTGATATGAATGATTCACATTTATATTCAAATCATAATGTTCAGATCATAGTGTTTCAAGTCTAGTTTTGAAAGACTGGAGATCGCAGAGCTCCATTTGAAACACAGAACACTCACTGCGTCCTGAGGTTTCAATCACAAAAGTTGTGGGACATTCAGTTGAAATGGGGAAATATAGAGTAATGCTTACTTTTAATTCAAGTGCCAAGAAATAGGCAAAAAAAGTGAAACACTGCTGGTGTGCATGCATGTATGTATCTGTGTATTCAAGTAGAGGAAACAATACTAAGTGTTTTCCTCTATCATTCTCCACTTTAGTTTTTGAGACACAATTTCTTGTTGGACCTAGGACTCACTGATTGTCTAGACTGGCTGGCCAGCAAGCCTCTGGGATATTCTTGTCTCTGTCTTCCTAGTACAAATTAGTACATGTTGAAATTTTTGCACGGGTGTTAGGGATCCCAACTCAAGTTCCTATACTTGCCCAGCATGCACTGTACCCACTGAACCGCTTCCCCAGGCCCACGACAACGATTCTTCTTTGAAATTGCACTGAGTTCAGTAATCCTTGGGAAGAGTATCACAGAAGAAACTTTGTAGGGAAGCCAGGTGTGACGTGACCCCACACTTCTCAGCAAAATACCGATCTAGAGCGTTGGAAAAGCCTAGAGATGAAGCATTCTAAAGCTTACCATCAAAATTTTACAGTTTTGGGGACTGAAGAGATGGCTCAGCAGTTAAAAGCACTTGCTGCCCTTGGAAAGACACCATGTTCAGTTCCCAGTACTCCTGTCAGGCAGCTCACAACAACATAAAAGGAATCCAGCACCTTCTTCTGCACATACACACCAAGAGACACATATACATAAACAAAAAGAAATTGCATCTAAAAACTGCTTCTTTAATGAAATTTGGTGAATAGCTACTGAGAATTTTTCATTCATTGGAGATGAATGATGTTTGGTGAATGACAAGGATACGTTCTCAATAATGCTTTGCTAGGGTGTCTTACATGATACAGGTATCACGGAGTCTATGTCCACAAACCCAAATGGTGTGAGTCAGTCTCTCCATGTTGAATTTTTAATTCAATTGAGATTGAATGTAAGATTAAGTATTGCATGTATGAGGTTGATGCTAGAGTGGCATGACATAGCTCTGTAGAAGGAACGACTGGCGGGCCGCTTCTCGCCGCCCACCCGGCTAGCTTTACCTGAAATAATTACACGGAAACTGTATTCTTTTAAACACTGCCTGGCCCATTGTCTCCAGATCCTTATTGGCTAATTCTCACATATTGATTCAACCCATTTCTAAAAATCTGTATCTCACCATGAGGTTGTGGCTTACTGGAAAAGATTCAGCATGACCTGGCAGCTTCATGGCGGGCAGCTCTCTGCCTCAGCCTGACTCTGCTTCTTTCTCCCAACATTCTGTTCTGTCTACTCTGCCTATCTAAGCTGCTGTTCTATCAAAAACCAAGGCAGTTTCTTTATTAACCAATGAAAGTAACACATAGACAGATGACCCTCCTCCATCATAGCGCATAATGGATTTTTGTATTTTATAAGTAGGCATATAATAAAATACAGCAAAAGATAGTGAACATGAATGTGTAACAAAATTCTATATAACCATGCACCAAATAGAATGCATTATACCTCTTCTATATGCTGTGTCTTTATGTGACTGTCATCACAGTCAAACAAGGCACACTATCAACATGGGGAAACATTTTGCTGTGAAATAACCACAGCTTCGCTGTCAGTAAACAACCGGAACTTTCTCAGTTTTATTGTAATCTTATGGAACAACTGCCACACGCGTCCACAGTTATTAAGGTGTTATTTGAAAAGTGTAACCATATGTGAAACTGTGTGTGTCACTGGTAAGTACAAAGTAAAAGTTGCAGATTCAAGCCAATTGGAGGACCAAGGTGGCCTGGTTTTCTAAGAATAATATCTCTTCAGCTGGAAAACAAAACAAAACAAAACAAAAAACAACAATGACTTTTTCCAGAGAGAATAGTACAATATCAGTCTCCTCCAGTGCTAAATTGTCTGATTCTTCATTTCTGGCAAATATCATTGTATCTGAGAGGATGAAAAGCCAGAACTTAGCTTCCTAGGGAGAAAGGAAGAGGAGACTTGTGAAATACATCGCTGTCAAACACTGTAAATGTTGTCCCTATGTGGAGACTCCCAGCAAGAGAGAGATAGGGCTAATGTCTAGTTCAGAGCTTTGGTGATACAGAAGAGTACAAAGTACCTTCTCCCAATTTCCACACATACTCTATGGAAAGAGGTGGCTTCTCTGGCAGATCTCTCCACTGAACTCCAAAGTTTATTCCAAAATGTTTAGCAATGTCTCCACACCAATAGCAGAAATCATCACACCTTAAATGTTCTCATCCTGCTTTCTCTTGCTCTTCCTGGGGTCTCCCTCAGATCACTTGCTGCAATTCCATCCTGGCAGTTGTCCATCCCTGAAGCCCTGGAGTCATCCTTGGGTCACACCCACATGCAATCTTTCGGTTATATCTTTAAAACATGTCCAGAATCCATGCAAAGCCTGTCACCAACTTTACCGCTACCACCTTGATCCAGCATGATCTTTTTTCACCTGGAGTACTGCAGTTGCCTTTAAAGAGCTTCTGAAAATCCTCTTTAGTTCCTATAACTTATTTCCAACAGGTGGCATGTAAAATATAAATCAAAACTCCAAAACATTCCATTTATTCCATGTTGAAAGGGAAGACCCATCAACAGCCCACAAAGCCCTGTAGAAGCTGCCCCTGTGGCATCTCTAACATTTTCCCTCTTTGACCCTTCTTTCTTCTCTTAGGCACCAAGTGGCTTTCTTGGTGTTCTTAAAACTCACTACTCATCCTCTATCCATCGGCTCTTGGAAATAGTGCTTCTGCCCCACATACTTACGTTAATTATAGCTTGAAATGTGTTTCCCATAAAGCCATATTGATATCCTAACTTGCAGCATCTACTACCTGTAAATGTAGCCTGAATTGGAAATAGTAGCATCTCTGTAGATGAAGTGAAGTTAAGATAAGGTTATCACCCTAGAAGCTTGAAAGATGAGGGGAAGTGAAGGCCTCTTCTTTAGAGATTTTAGTAAGATCATGGCTCTGCCAACAACATAATTCTGCCACTGTAAGAAGCTATTGTTGAGCAGTGGTGGTGGATGTCTTTAATCCCAGCACTTGAGAGGCAGAGGGAGGTAGGTCTCTCTGAGTTCAAACCCAGCTTGGTCTATAGAGAATGAGTGCCAGGACAGGCTCCAAAGCTAAAAAGAAACCCAAACTTGAAAAAACAAACAAAACAAAAAAAAAAGAAAGAAAAAAGACAAAAGAAAAAAAAACTATTGTTAAGCTACTCAGCTGGTGACACTAAAAAAAGTATGTGTGTGTGTGTGTGTGTGTCACAATGGATGTGTGAAGGTCAGTGAACAACTTTTAAAAATCCATTCTCTCCTTCCACTGTGGAATTCAGAGGTCAAACTCAGGTTATCAGGCTTAAACAGTAAGTGCTTTTACCATCTGAGCTCCCTCACTGGCCTCTGTTTGTGGTGCTCTGCTATGGAATCCTGGGAAGCTAAGGGGTGGACGGTACCTTTTCAGTATAGCCTACTATGACCATATTTCGAGCGCAGCCTGTTCTGGTTGTCTATCACTATCATCCCTCTCTACAGCTCTAAGCTTCCCAGATGGCACAACTGCCTTTACTGCCGTTTTCCAGTAGGTTATCAGCTGAGGGCTGGGACTTTTGTTCACTAATAAATCCCCATAGTACAGCACAGTGCTTGGAGAACAGTGAGCAGCAGATAGCTTTTGCAGACATAAGGAAAGGTGGCTGTGGCTCCTGGGTGTGGTCCTGGGATTTTTTGTATTAATACTTCAACATGCCATGATATCACTCTGTTAAGGTCTAATCAGCCATTTTTTTTTCTAAAAAGAGCCAAGCACACCCTTATTATTTGTATAAGACTATCATCTTATACTTCTTCCACACAGAACGGTATCAGGAAGCCTCTCGAGTGCTGTGATAAGTGGAAACCAATTAGAGGATGCGTGATTACAATGATCACAGGACCATAAACAAACTCTAGAAAATAAAGCATTTTAATTTTATCTATTTATTTGTTAATTAGACTTCTTGTTATGTTTTGGTTTTCTTTCTGAGGCAGAGTTTTATAATGTAGCTCAGGCTGGCCTAGAACTATTTTTGTAGGCCAGATTGACTTCAAACTCTTACAATCCTGGTACCTCAACCTCACTGTTGTATAGCAATAGTCTCCAAAACTCACCAAAACTCAGGAAGTCCTCAAAGGAGGCTCATTAAGGTTCAGGAAATAAACAACTCAGAAGTCTCAAGAAGACCCTCAAGCTGACCAGTTGAGTGAGACTCTTCCCTTTCCAGGTTTAGATAAGCTCTAAGAACTGTTGGGGAGACTCAAACCAGCAGAGATGCCTAGAAGAGAAAATTTAATCTGTTGAGTTGCTGGCAAGTCATGCGGCTCCAGTTTTTGTGAGTCATCACCTAGGCTGGAGGGGGGTTTCAGCACCACAGCTCTTTTTCAGTAACGTGAAAGTAACACGTTACCCATAAATAATCCCAAGAAACTCACTGATTTACCAAGGTGGACATGAGTGATATCCTTCTTTTGGTCTATTGTGGATTCCCTAAGGCTACAGATGTCTATGCCATACCTCCCCAGGGAAAAAAGAAATGTCATACAATACGCTAACATCCTGGGATTATAAATATAGACATCATGACCAACTCAAATCCTCTTTTAAATGATAAAAGGGAAAATAATGTAGAGCAGCTATAGAAAGAAGAAAATTATAGTTTCTACAAAATGAAGTCTCCTATTTGACAATACAACTGCATTTCTGCGAGTTGTCATGGCCCAATCATGTGTAATTTAGGCAGGTGTTTCAAGTTCTCTACTTGGCACAGAACTATAGTTAAACCACCACATGCAAGTAAATAGTCCTCACAAGAGGGGTGTTTGTGTCATATTTGCTACTCTCAGCTATTCATAAGAACGATTACTTATCAAAGAGAGAAGTGCAAGTTATTATAGCCCAAAGCTATAGGGGCCGGAACAGTTGAAGCACAGGGCTATGGCGCAATATTACTTTCAGATAAACAACTGGTGTCAAATAACTTACTAACAAAGAAACCTTTCAGGAGGTGGCTAACTTTACTTACACCAAAGAAGAACACAACCTGAGGGGCAGAAAGAATACTAAGCTGGTCATCAAAAGGCTATAAGGGAAGTCAGGCATGGACTTGAGAAGACTGAGACATGCGGATTACTGTGAGTTTGAGGCTAGCCCGCAGGAAAGAATGAGGCAATGCCACCACCCAAAGAAACAGAAAGCTTCTGGGCCTGGAGGAATAGTTCAGTGGTAGTGTAGAGTCTGCCTAGTGTGCACGAGGACCTGGCTTAGATCTAAAGCACTGAAAAAGAAGAAATGACTCGCAGGACTCTGCTTAATCTAATCACAGGCTAGGGGCTCTAGAATCCAAAGAGCTGCAATGGCCCTGTAAACTTCTGGCATGAAGGAATGCCGGGGGACTGAGTGCACACAGTAGCTGCCCAATGTCAATGTCATACTCTCAAACTCCATATGAAAAGAGCAGGTAGCTCATAAGGCAAACCCACATATGTGATGCAACCCTAGCTTTTACAAGACAAAGGACATAAACTCTTGTCCCTCCCCCAGTGCCACTCTAGAATGGGCAAACAAGGAAGGAAAGTGATCTGTGAGTATCCTATATGGATGCTCTCTCAGGATGGTATTGGGAAGGCAGAATTTTCATCTTTTTTATCTCAGCACCTGATCCAAATCTCAAAGGATGAAGAGTCCTCCACTGAGTCCTTAACCTTGGAAGTTTCTATAGATTTTAATTTATAGAATATATCAACTATTATGTTACCATTGAGTAGCAATATTTAAAAACAGTATGGAGTATTTCTTCTTCTCCCCTCATGGGCATCTTTGCATACACTTGATCATTTTCATGACTGGCTACTTTTGCAATCCACCTGTTTATTTTTTTTTCCTAAAGTTCAATTTACAAGTTTCATTTTCAAGTGCAAGCGCAGGCAGTTTTGTTGTTGCAGCTGCTTCTCACAGGGCCTCTTCAGTGCATGTGTAATGTTCTCACGGCTGCTGAAATTTCCATTTACGATACGTGTTAGGCTTGCAGCTAGCTCTCTCTTCATCAGCAGCAGCCTGGCAGACAGAAGTCTACACTGACATGATGTGCAGATCTCTTATTTTGATCGCGCTTGATAGATTCTTGTCTGTAATTGTGTGATTTATTACATGTTCGTTAGGGTTTAAAGTTGGCGCAGTACATTCACATTTGTTTTACACTTGGACCTCAAAGTCAACAGACAGCTAATAAATTGTAGAGGCCTTTGAACCTCCCTCAGTTCCACAGCTTTCTACACCATGCCTTAATCAAAGGCTCAAGTTTATCCTGGTATAAGAATGTCTTAGGATGTCCCCTTCTTGACCTTCACTGGGTTCTGGCTGATGCTGGCTATTGTTGTTCTCTTAAGCTTTAACACTGAACACCCTCAGCCATTCCTAGCTTATAAGCTCAACACATGCCTGGACATGCTGATAAATTCATCTCCTTCACTGCAGCTCCATCAATTGTTCCTTAGTGTCTTACATCAGTGTAAGAGAAAAATACCTCTAATTCTCACAGGCAGACCTCGACAGGTGAGCTTATACATACTACACAAATGAAGTCACATTTACCATATGCAGAGTTAATTAACCCTTAATAATAATGACCTGAAAGAATGCTATTTCTAAAATAGCAAATATCTCGATATTCCAAGACCATAAAACTCCCAGACACATGTTTCTATACAAGAAAACAAAACTGGCTGCAATTTTCTCGACAGTAGGTGCCGTTCCTCACTCAAGTCTATTCCGTGTTCCTAGCATGTGACCCAGACCTCATAAGCCCTTAGTGAATGCTCACTGGTCAAGTAAAGTACCGTTAGAGGTTCGCAGAGGGCCTGTCTTTGTTGTCCATCCATTCTTTGATCCCTTAAGAAGCCTTTTACTTTAAAATAAATCCTTTGATCCCTGTGAGTTCTTGGTCTAAATTCCTCAAATTGGAAAAAAAATATGCAGAACAAAATAGAAAAATCTACAGAAGTAAAATAACAAAACACAAACACAACAACAAAACACATTTTAACAGATTCCTATGTCATGGCAATGTGCCATACGACCTCCAATTTAATACTCTGGTAAGAATTGCATACATTAGATATACAAAGTTTTAAAGGAATTAATGACTCTTTTAGAATAAAAAGAAGTAGGTCTTGCTATCTATTTACTTTTGATGCTAAATATTTTCTTTAGCAGAAGGTTTCTACCATGAAAAGAAATGCTATCCATTAGTTCTTCTTTCTCACCTCAATCTCTTGGTTTCTGAGCATTTAGTGTGGGACATCACATAGTATTGAAAAATCACATAAGTCTGGAGAAATATTACAGTATCATCACAAAGATTAAAGAGTTTATCTTGATTTTTCCACCCTGAAATATCAGGAAATGTTATAGCTCTGGCTCCTGATATAGGAGGACTGGAAAAGGCAGTCTAGAGGGGAGGAGGGGAAAGAAAACGTTTCCAGTGATCACTGAGGCTCAGGACACATTCTTATCCAGTATATATAGGAAGAACATAGGCTATCAGACTACCTCCCATTCAGTAGACAGAGTCAGAAAGACACCATGCCACTGGTGAAGGAGACAGATGTCAAAACCTTACCCAGTAAGCCACAGCCTTACACAAAATAATAGAAATGAGTTAATTCAAGATGTGAGAGCTAGCTAGAAACATGTCTGAGTCATTAGCCAAACAGTGTTGTAATTAATAGAGTTTCTATGTGGTTATTTGGGTCTGCGTAAGTCAGGAAATGCAAGAGTAGTGTCTGTTTACAAGTGGTGCCAACATGGGGCAACTACATCCACATGAAAACTGAGAGAGCTTGAGAAGGAATTCTAGACACAAAAGAACAGAGTTAAGTACAGCTTCTTGGAGGCCACATTTTTTCAGAGAGACTCTGTTTGCTGGCGGTGAGCAGAGGCACGGCTCCTTTAATAGAAGGCTTCTTGATTCAGCATAAGAAGCAAAAACTTTGTGGTTTCTTCAACAGACAGCTTCCTGTTTCAAGCTGGCAGAATGAACTCTGGCTCTTTCAGGAGGTCCTGTACTTCAGTGGGGTCTGTGAGCAGCGTGTTACAAATTGTTTTGTGGTGACGTAGACCTGCTGCATCCCTGGAGCTGGAGTGGTGAGCATGGCTCGCAGAGGCCGTGAACATGAATCCACCATGTTGGAATGGGCAGAGCAAACAGGCAGGGCCACAAAATTGGTCCTAGCCATGCCCACTTAGCAATTAAAAAAAAAAAAACAAAGTCTTTAAAGAGACAGCACAGACAGTCATAGATTAAAGGTATAAAGAAAATTAAGCCTCTTAAAGATGGAATATATACAGAAAGGTTGGACTGAATATATTATTGTGTTTTCTTTAAACTTTTTGGCTGTGAATAAGCTAAGTACAGAGAGACATTTTGTTGTAGGGGCTGCTCTGCTAAACCAACAAACATATTTTAAAGGTGTCTTGACTTCAAAATTTGAGTTTAAGAATATATTACTTTAGAAAAGAGGTCCTCCTTTTGTTTCCACAGGAACTGAAATTCTATGGATTTTTTTTTCCAGGTTAGTGTGATTTCATGAAACAAGACACCCCCCCCCCGCCCGAAAGGTTTTCATGAACCTTAAGAATACTTCGCCTAACAATCAACAGGAAGTAGTCACAAAAAATATTCCCAAATTCCAAAAATGGTTGTTTTTAAATGTTTGTTTTTATTTAAAGAGGAATATGATAAATAAATGAATGATTTACATTAGTATGTACTTTGGTTTATTGATATAAATTTGAGGTCTATTTGTAACACTGTGTATACATATTTCTCCTCTCATTTAAGATATTATGTTTGTATAGCTCATTTAAAAATGTAATGTATAATTCAAATTACAGATAAATAGATGGTCATTTATAATAGTCAAACTTGTAGTTATGTTAGTTAGATTTTCAAAATGTACCGAGATATAGTTCAAATGGTTAGGTATTCTTCAACACTTTCAAAGACCTACAGAATATGGCATTTAAACTATTTTATGAACTTAGACTTTTCTTGACAGTGAGACATATCTGCTTCTAGCAGCACCAATTACTTCAGAGAGGTTGTTGGGCATTGAAGAAACACATTATGGAATTTGCCTTCAATGCGACAAGGCTAGACATTTGGGCAAGAAACTTCTCTTGCCTGAACTGCTTGACTGAACTGGCAACACCCACAGAGAAATGGCTGCTGAAGCTGCCTAAAAAAAGGTAAGACCGTCTTTGGGGGTCCTGCTTCTTAAAAGAACTGCCAGACATTATGTAGGACACAGAAGAAAGCAACTGACAAACTTTGTCAGTAAAAGGAAGAACATATCATCAAATTTCCTGCTTTACTGAAAAGTCTGCCAGATATTATGGGCCTATAGGCTGAAGATGGATGTCCCAATATTACAGAAGAACTTTGGGTGACTGTCCAGGCAGTGAGATGTCTTGCTTAATTCTAGAGTTTTGGAAGTTGATTTCAATGTACTTACTGTATACTTAGGTAGTATTATATCCTTCTGGAGTCTTTGATGGAATTGAAGACTAGATAGTTATAGTTGTCCTTAATCATGATAAAAGATAAATTAAATACAAAACTTTAGACTCATAAGGATAGGATAGATGATAGAGTGTTTTCCTCAATTTGCCAAATGTAAATGAACTAAATGTTGTAACTATAGTCCTTGCTTCATAACTATTTTGTATATGTAATTTTACTATGTTAAAGTTAAAACCTTCCTTTTCATTTAGACAGAAAAGGGGAGGTGACATGGAATTCTCCTCTGTATGTTATGAATATGTTTTATTACCATTGGTTAAAAAAGAAGCTGTTTTGGCCAATGACTTAGCAGAGTAAAGCCAGGCAGGAAATCTAAACAGAGATATAATAGAGAGAGTAGGCAGAGTCAGAGAGACACCATGTAGCTATTCAGTAAGCAACAGCCTCATGGTGATACACAGAATAAGAGAAATGGGTTAATTCAAGACATAAGAGCAAGTTGAAATATACCTGAGTTATTGGCCAAACAGTGTTGTAATTAATATAGTTTCTGTGTGATTATTTGTGTCTGGGCAGCCAAGAAATAAATGAACAGTCTCTGCTTACAGTAGTTGATATAAGAAAAAGTTTTATGTTTATCAGAAAAACGAATGGTTTGAACAAGTTGAGATACTGATTTAACGGAGCTCACTATATTCTCTTCATGAGTACTTGTGTCATTGTAATGCATTGTGCTGTCAAGATCCCATCATTGGCAATGATGGATTTATTCTCCAACTACCAGGATCTCAGCTGTCATTCTACCTTCAAAACTGTTTCCACCACCAGAGCTACCTTAGACAAGGTCATGCCAACTTTTGGATCAGCCTCTGTCTAATGCCTTGGAGCATAAAAGGCAAGATCCTTGTCCTCACAAAGGCCTAACTTTGATGCATACAATATCAAACTTCAGAGCCTCCTGTTGACTTTGTTTTTGTTGCTAGTGTATCACAGTCTCCTACTCCACCCTGTTTCCCCCTGATATATGTATATCCTAAGGACACTCCCCACAGGCTAAGCTGAACCTCATGTCCACTTCCTGAGATTCAGGATAACTTAGTGTAACAGATTTTAGTACTGCTACATGTCTAGAAACTATGCTACCTCTTCCAAAAGAGTTTTGCTTTTCGAGATTATGTTTTTTAGGAAAAATACAAGGAAAGGGTCAAACTTGAGAGCTTCCAAGGGAATGAAGGTATGTACTTAGAATTAAACACAATACAATGTGACCACCACAGTTCTAGTAATATAAGTTCATTTTCTAACTTAGATTCCTACTTGGAAATCAAGTGAAGAGTAACATAGACAGCTCCAGGAAGTGGTCGGGTACCATACCAAAGAGAGAAACTAGGACAGAAGTTACCAAAGGGTGCAAAAAATCCTGTCTCTTGGGAACAGAGAAAGACTGTGCTCGAGTGACCTTTGAATAATAATCACAAGAACAGAGCCAAAGAACTTTCCATCAATGTAATAACAACCTTGGTGCAAAGAAAGAGACCACAGTGAGAAAAAGGACATCATTAACAAAGAAAATGACTTGCAGCTTTGGAAGAGAAATCTAGACAAGCCAAATGCCACTGATTATAAGGCTAATCATTTCAAAGCAACGGGGTTATCATTGTTACATATTATTTTGTTCGAGTCAAATGCTCACACCTCACATTACATGTGATGAGTTTGCAATATTTATGTACAAGGTCCCAAGACAATAAACCCTTCCCAATATCTATTAGAAAGACATTTGAACTAGAGTAGATTCTTAAATCACTAATAAGGTTAGAATTTTCCTGATAAGAATTAAAAAGAAATGTGAAGCAGAATTTTTTACAGGTAGGTGTGAAACAAAATTTAAAAGGTGGTATTGCTACTTAATGCTTTTATATCTTTGTATAATGAATTAATTTTAAGAGAGACTCTGCAGTAGTAAAGTTTGCATCCTGTAAGTCTCTTTTGTGGAGAAGCCTTTGATTTAAAAAATCTGCCAGACTGAAAATCAGGCTCCAACACCATGTGTGAGCCAGCATGATTCAGGAAAGGTATAAACTAAAAGTTGTTCACAGAAATGAACCCGTATGCTTCTGCTTCTGAGTTAGTACCTTAGCTAGAGAGCTCATCTGTGAATCTCATGATCCCTTTCATAAATCTCATGCAAAATGAGATGGTGTAAGAGATGAAAACCACTTCAAGATAGTTCTAAGTGTTCAATGAAATTACGTGGATTAAGTGTACATAATGTGTCCGTTGCTTCCTAATGGATTTTCTCACTTTTGTTCTTTCTGCTTTCAAGCTTAATCACAGCTCTATGGATATATCTGAAAGGCATTAAAATTTTTCCTGGTGACCTTCACTAAGAAATAAGTTTTCTAAAGAAAAAAGGTAATTTTAAAGCATTGGAAGAAGGTGATCTTTGCTGAGATTAGAAGCTCCTCACAGGATCTAGGTCATGTTCATCATCATGTCCTCAAAGCCAGACACAGACTACACACAGCAGATAGATGCTTTCCTTTGTTTTTTGACATTTTTTAAAGGAGAAAACCATGCAAGAAGATGAGCTTTGAGGGTGATGGATTAAACCCCAGTAAGATTAAGTCCCTCCATTTTCAACTACATCAACTTGGGCAAGCTACTTAAATTCCAGAGCTCAACTTTCGCCTGCCTAGAAAGGTTGTTGATCTCCAACGGTTTCTAAAAAGGCTCAATAGAGGTCAGACCCACACTAATGTGGACAGCACCATTCCATGGGCTGGGGTCCTGGACTGAAGAAGACAGGAGAAAGGGAATTGATCACCAGCATTTATGTCTCCCTGCTTCTTTACTATGAACACAGTGTGACCAGATGTCTCCATTCCATAAGTTATTTTGTCATATATTTTGTTACAATAACATTAAAAGTAGACAATGTGAGCATATAATAAACAGTCATGGTCATGGAGATACCGGGGAGTGATGATGTACAAAAAAAAAAAAAGTACTTTGTTTCATAGACCTTTCGATCATTTTTTTAAACTTTTATAATAAGGTAATTAAAAACTATTCATCAAATAAAAAGTTTAAGTAATATTTCAAAATAAACTTGGAATCACTGCTGCAAATTAAACACTATATAGGTAAAAATAAACTTAATTTTTGAGTTTTACTTGAAGAGTTCCACTGTGTCATGACTGAGAAGTAGGCAAATGTAGGTGTGCAGGGCTCCAAACTGGACCCTGGGCACCTGGATATGAGCTAAGAATGGCAACCCATTAAAACACGTTTCAGACATATTAGTACCTTACCTTCATCTTCAAAAAAAAAAAAAAAGACTGGTTTTCCTGTTATGAAAGCTCCATCTAGAGTTAGTTAATCATAAAATAGTTCAAATATTTCACCTATGGAAGATATTTTAGAATAATAAAATCAAACACCATTAATGTATTGAGATTTACTGACCAGAAGGCTCCAGTCCAATAAAGAAGATTTACTATAACATTCAAGACTGAGGACCAGGTTAAGACATGGAAGCAACCAATTATTCCACAGGACTAACAGTTGTCAACCACATGTTAGAGTATTGCCAGAAAAGCTTTAAAAGCAATGTTGAGACTTCATTTCTAAATATTCTCCTTCAGGAACCTTCAATAATTGAAGAAAATCTATGTATTTCAAAATTCCATATGTGATTTTGATGTTTGGAGTCCATTGACATAGAATGATCTGAAATTGCATAATTCAAAGACCACTAGCTTTATAAAAAAACATTAAATATTATTAAAAAGATGGCAAGAGGCCTGTAAAGATGGCTCAGACCTTAAAAACTAGGCTAACAACCAGAATGACAAGAATTTGTCAGAAACACATAGATCAAGAAGCAGAAAAACTTACATAACCAACTTGCAACCAAATTTCATATTATATTTTTGAAAACAAACTTTAAATGTGTGACCCACATCTTCAAAATATGGGTGTTTCGATGCAATTGTCAAACCATGTTCAAGAATAATTGGGTAAAATAAGTATAGTTTTTTTGACAAAGAAGTACTATTGGGTAAGAATTGCATTTCATTCCAGAAGGTAATCGTAACCCCACAGTGGCATTAGAATCTCCAGGCAGCCAAGCCTCTTGCTGACATTGACAATCACATCATCTATCGCCACCATTGATATTCACAGCACAGACAACTCATTTCTGAGATCACCCTCAACTAGGTGAACTTTATTTTCATTGACAGGAATTATTTTTCCATAATGGGTAATTTAATAATCCTTCAATTATCTGTTCGACTTATTGCCTGTGACCTAAATTTTAATTTCAAACCCATTTACTTTTTGATTTAGCAAATTCCTTGGTTGTTTCTCTGAATACTGCAAAAGATTTTAACCTCAAAAGGAGACCAAGAAAAAAATACAGAGGGATTTTATACAAGTCAAATACTTAAATACATCATAAAGTAAAAAATTATTTAGAAAATTAATGGTGTTTATATTAAATATTCTATTTAATCCTGCCAGTTACTGGCAATAACCAATTGTATTGTAAATAAGTTGTGGGCCTTTATTTAAAATGCAAAGTACTGTGCTATTTTGCCCTGTCAATTTCTAAAATATAGGAATTAAGCAAAACAAAATGAGTGAAGAGAGAGATTCATGTCTCTTTCCTATTACTTACATGTAAATTTGTGATGTGTTCTATTATATCATAATATGGATTTAGAGGATTAGAGGGAACTGACTGTTCTAACAGTCCTAGCAAATTATTGGAAATAGTTTATGGGATTCTCTAAGTACTGCATCTTTAGGCATACATTCATTTGTTTAGCTATTAAGTAATTTAAGAATGAGCCAGAGATAATGGCACACATATATAATCCAAGAATTCAGGAGACTGGATCAGGAAGTTCCTGAATTCAGGGCTATCCTGGGCTACACGGTGAATATCTTTCTTTCTTTTGTGGGGGGGAGGGGTTGGGTTTTGTTGTTTTGTTTTGTTTTTTACAGGATTTTACTGTAGTTTTGGAGCCTGTCCTGGAACTAGCTCTTGTAGATCAGCTGTCCCCGAACTCAAAGAGCTCCACCTGCCTCTGCCTCTGCCTCCTGAGTGCTGGGATTAAAGGCGTGCACCACCGCCCGGCTACACAGTGAGTTTCTATCTCTCAAAAAAAGGAAAATACCTTCTGCAGCTTCTGATATGGCTTGTATGTCCCTCCAATGCAGACCTGGGACCCCCTCATGAAGAGGCAGCCAAAAAGACACGAGCACTCACCATGATGGATGAAAACCCGAAGGAAGGAGTCCAAACTGAGAACAAACACCCTATTAATGTGAAGGTAGCGGAACAGGTGGTTCCGTGGTGCAGGTAAGAAGTACACATCTCATAGCAAACCAATGAAAGCCTGCTGTGAATAACAGAATTTGTGGGTGAAACAGATCAGATTCTAACTCAACAGCAGCCAATCAGTGAAACAGACACCCGTGAACTGTTGGAAGTGGCACGTGAGGAAAGACACGGATGTGTTCCAGGAGCACACGGGAGGTGTCTACAGAAAGACGAGCCTGCTACTTTCTCCGAACTTTAGACAGCGGATGGATTCTCCAACAGAGAGCAGGAATTTGTTTCATGTTCTGACTATCAAAGTACAGTTTCCTCTGTTCCTTCGTTCTCCTTCCTGATCCTTTATTGTCCTTATATAAAGTAACTGGTGTGTGCGTGCACAATATTGTGCTGCCGAGCAAACAAAAACCAAAGACTCTGTTTGGTTGATGTCAAATGGCGATGGTGTGGTGGGGAAATACTAGTTCTGGAAAATAGCCCGTTTCTCCATCATTGAAACTCTCACTCAAGCCGTAGCTTTATATTCCAGTAAACTATTTTGCTTTTGCTCTTGTTGTTCTTTTTATTATTTAAAAAAAAAAAAACCTTTCTTTTCTCATTTTACATACCAATCTCAGTTCCCACTCCCTCCCCCTCCTCCTTTGCCCTACACCTTCCCCCACCCCACCCCCCCATCCACTCCTCAGAGAGGGTTTCCCATGGGAAGTCAACAAGGTCTAGCTCATCACTTTGAGGCAGGACCAAGGCCCTCCCTACTATATCTAGGCTCAGCAAGGTATCCTTCCAAAGAGAGTCAGTTCCAAAAAGCGAGTACAAGCAGTAGGAATAAATCCTGGTCTCGCTGCCAGTGGCCCCACAGTCTGCCCCAGCTTTATAACTGTCACTCACATTCAGAGGACTAAGTTTTGTCCTATGCTGGTTCTCTTGCTGTCAGGCCTTGTTTGGTGGGCTTTCATTAGCTCAGGTAAGCTATTTTCCTGAGAATCCCCATCATAATCTCAAAAACATAAAAATCATGGTGCTTTATCACAGTAAGAGAAACCATACATAAGATACTGTGCATACATGAAGGCCTGAATTCAAATTCCTAAAACCCACATTAAAAGCTGCACATGGTTGCTAGTGCTTGCAGCCCCAGCACTGGGGACAAAAGCAAGCAGATCCCAGAAGTTCACTGGTCAGCCAGTGTAGCCAAAATGACAAGTTTCTGGTTAACTGAGAGACCCTGCCACAAGGCAATGAGACATCAGACCTCTGTCTTCACATGTGTGAGCATGTTCTTTTTCCTACTCACCTTCATGCACTAAAGAAGGAGAGATTGGAGGGAGGGGAGGGAAGGATGGTGGGAGGGAGGGAGGAAAGGAGGGAGAGGGGGGAGAGAGAGGGAAAGAGAGAGGGAGGGAGGGAGACACAGACAGGGAACACAGTATTTTTAAGTATGATTCACTAGGGTACCTTTAAGATTGCCCATAAGAAGAAATTATCTATTGATCTTTCTTGCCCAACAGTCTATCTCCTCCTACCTAGAAGATTCCATTCTGTATCATGGAAATTTTACTCTATGTGGATGAGGAGTGGTGGGCTCTGCCTGTCCCTTTGATCACTGTTCTAGACATGCCAAGCCCAAGAGTGAGTCAATGAAAACCTTCTTTGGCTAAATCATCATTTAGCTACATTAACTTGTACCACATAGTAATAGTAGGAACAACCTGGAAAAAAAAAAAAAAACGCATTGTGTACTCAGTACAGTCTCAATTGATTTCACTTAACTAGCATAAAAGACAAGTATGATTCCTACCTACATTTTACAAATAAAGACGCAGAAGCACAAACTGGCTAAAAAGTTGATAAGCAGGATGTGGATCCATGACATCAAGGCCGTAGGCACTGTGCTCTTGAACACTAGAGATACCTTATCCAGTTTTTCCAGGATACAGATACAAACATGGTTCACAAGGATCTACTGAACCCAGGCCAGGACGGCTCCACCTTTTCTCTAAGCAAAGTCTAAAATCTTACAGATCCCACAGGCTGGCCAGTGAACTTCTGGGATATCAAAGAAAATTTGGAATCTATTTCTTACAGAGATCTTGTTTAAAGGGCTCTCTCTGGTACTTAAAGAAGTTATTCGGAGATCAAGGAACAGTTCAGAACTGAAAGATGTTTCTCCTACATGACACGGACTTAATAAAGAGTGATTCAGCACTCTTTGGCAATATTAAACCAGTTTTAATTTTTAAAAATTGAAAAGTATAAATCTGCACTGGAGAGAAAGTTCAGCGATTAAGGGCACCAGCTCTTCTTCCAGAAGTCCTGAGTTCAATTCCCAGCAATCACATGGTGACTCACAGACATCTATGGTTGGATTTAATGCCTTCTTCTGGCATGCAGGCATACATGCAGATAGAACACTCATAAACCCAAAATAAACAAATAAATCTTAAAAAAAGGAAAGTATAAATCATGATCAAAACTTTAGGGTCTTAAATGTATTTAGTGACATTAGCAAAGTTCTTCCATGAGATAAAACTGTGCAAATTGGCTCATTATACTTAGATATTGATGTTTATTAAATGGGAGAATTGCAAAACAAAATTCTGTGACTTTCAGGCTCATCATCTATGAGAAAGAAAGGATTTACAAATTACAGATATTATGCTCTTTTTGGTGAGTGAAAAACTTGTGAAAGACATAGAGCAGATACTGGGAAAAGTATCACATTTTAATAAAAATAACATTTAATTGCAAATATATGTTAATATTTTCTGAAAATGGAAGAATCGTGGATAGATATTAGCACAAAATTTCAGGAGTTAGTCTTAACTCTCCAATGACTTTAACATGTTCACTTATCAAAAAGTTTTGAATTGAACTAAAACAACCATCTAAACAGGCAACAATTTAGGATGATAGCCATGTGTCAACTCACCATTCAATACATTAAGAAAAAGAGACAAAAGAGCCCTATGTTGTTCCATCTTCAATATATAGAAGTGTGTGTGTGTGTGTGTGTGTGTGTGTGTGTGTGTGTGTGTGTGCATGTATTCAGATATATTCTACATAACATCTCTCGAGAAACTCTTAAGAGAGAAGAATTCTTGGGGAAGACTTGCCAGTTTTCAACTAGTTACGGATACTTGTTTCGAGAATTGTCCACTTTAAATTTTGTATCCTAGGTTATTCTATTTATTTTTGCCCTTCTTGTTGTGGGAGGAAGGGTTGTGAATCAGCATGTTAATCTAGGCAATTAGTATGTTTTCGGAGATCTAAGCTCATTTGCATATAAATTTAGGTGAAATTGTAATTATGCAAATATGAAGCAAGGAAAAATTGTAATGCATATGAATCAAAAATAATGCATAAATAGTTTCTGAATTACTTTGTATCCCATGACATCACACCTCTTAATTGGCATGGAGAATAGGTTGACTGTACTTGAGTGTGAAATATATTTAAATATTATTAACTCCAACCCCATTAAAGCAGTGTTGGCAGAGATTCCACTGTGGTATGTGGGACTGTCCTTGACCTTGGTACAGAACAGAAGAGGTTCAATAAGGATCTATAGTGTTGACAGGTGCAAAAAAGTATCTCACAGCCTAGGATGGCTTGTGCTTAAGGACCAGATAAAGATAAAACTTCAGAAAGCAAAACAGCCTCATCCCATGTTTAGAGCTCAATAAGCTAAATAATTATAAGATAGAAAACCGAGCAAGATAATTCTGATGATTTTTTTAAACTATTGAGTATAGAGTTACTTAATAGAGAAAATGAAATCAGAGAAAGGTCCTTTCCCAAACGTTTACTAAAATGTTCATGGATGGAAATGTCTAAATTGATAAGACAGTGAGTCTGAAAACCGATTAACACTGACCAAATGATCTTCTGAATCCAATCAGTACTTCTGGGAACAAGTGATAGGCCTGATTCAGTGGCCTGGAGCTGGTGACCAAAGCCTGTGTGCTGATTTCAACAGCTCCTCTTCACCTGTGAAGTTCTCCCAGCCAGGAGGACATGCGCTAAGGGGCTGCTCGCTGGGCACTTAGCCCTGCGAGCTGAGTCAGTTGCTGGGAATCAGCTGCTCCTCCCAGTTACGATTTGCACATGGACAGACAGTGACATTTCTAAAGACAGAGGACGGCTGATTGCCATGGGGTATCTGACCTGGGTGAACTCAGGAATCCCCAAACTGAGCCAAGGGAGCAAGAATCACCATGGGTCCATGAAAAATATTTCCAACACAAGGAAAAGGAAATGACTCTCTGTTGACCACAGTGGGATGAGAGGACCGGAAAGATATTTTGTGAAGAAATGTAAGGCAATTCCAGAAAACATCACTTTGTATTCCAGGTAATTGATGTTTTCACAAGAAATCTGTAAATGGATCAGATTTCTAAAATAGACTAGACTGAAGTATGCAGTACCAGACTCAAGCCAAATAAAAAATAATGCAATAATCCAGGCATTCATCACACTTTAGAAGGGAAGGCGGAAAGGCATTGTTGAAAAGTTAAGTGGCGGTACAGAGGGAAAACTAAATTTAGAACAGAAAGAAGAAAAAGAAAACACAAAACTTTGAAAAGAAAGAGCAAAATATGAACTTACTGCCTCTGCCCCCATTGAAGGAGCAAGAGGTCTCTGAAATGATCATGAAGAGAGAAATAGACACCAGAACCAGAAAGCTTGGAACTGGGGAATGTGCACAGGTCACAGCAAAATGAAAGAATGAAAATAAAATTCTGACAAGCTGGACACATACTTGGGATTTTTTATCACAATGATAAAGAACATTACAAAAACCCAGACAGAGCAAAAAGTAAACTTTCCTACGAAAGAAAGTAGACTGGGGTTTTGACAAACTTTGACACAGTACCATTGTCTACACTGAGCTTTTTAAGGAACACTGACTCATGATGTCACAGACACTAGGATACCAAAGTCCCTCTTCCGTGAAGAAATGAAAACTTGTTCAGTAATGAACACAAGAAGACACAAGAACTTCAGTGTGTAGTTGAAGGTGCTGAACCTGCTTCCTGAAGCAAGCTACTAATGCTGTAACATACAGTAACCTAAAATTGTTATCATTAGGTGGGGTAAAGATTGAGGCTGGCGAGCAGAAACAGCTTTTGTAACAGAGCAAATAAAAGGCAGAAAATTAATTTGAAGTGACTAGCGTTAGAGTTTGGATGCTGGGGTCATTCTCTTGGGAGATGGTGAAGCCTTCAGGGAATTGTCCTTTAGAAGAATTGTCCTAAAAGAAAGTCCTTAGGTCACTGGTATTTTAGCTTTGGGAGTGACTGGGAGTGGGGCGGCAAACCTTACATTTTTTTGTCTTTTTCTTCCCTGGCCATTATATGAGCCCTTTGCTCTAATGCTACCCAACAATGCCAAATCCCAGCTCCAGCCAGGTTCCAAAGCAATTGGATCTCCCCATCACATCTAAAACTGTGAGGCAAAATAATCTTCCTCTCTTTATAATTTAATTATATCAGGCATTTTGTTACAGTCATGGAAAGATGGTCATATTTGTTTTATTATTTTAAGAAATTGATATATAATCATATACACAGAGTGTATGTGTATTAGCATATTCCCTGCATGAAAGATTACACAAACACAAATATAGGAATTTTTTTGCTTTGTTTTGTGTTTGGGACGGCATCTCCAGTAGCCCAGAGTGGCCTTGAGTGTACTCTGTACAGGAGGATGACCTTGAACTTCTGGTCCTCTTTCCCCCACCCAGTGCTAGAATTATGCGTACGTGTTATCACAGTTGGTGAATTAAACCCAGGGTTTCATACATGGACTACAAATAGTCCATCAAGTGAGCTACATCCCCAGCCCTCAGTACAGTTTATGAAGTTAACAGTTAATGCCGAAGCAAGGTCTTCTCAGTCTTCCATCGCGCAAGGCATTGTGGTGGAGAGATGCCCCTGTGGGTCTCCTCCCAACTCCCGTTAGTGACCTTAAGTCAGCAGGCTCAAACCAGACCTGATGGGAGGAAAAAGGCAGGAGCTACAGAGCCAAGGGTTTTGCTTGTTTTTTTCTCCTCCTCCATCCCCGATGCCAACTGCCCTACTCAAGAGCTTAACATTGGCTATTCAAAAACAAAACAGAACTAACAAACCAAAAACACAGGAATGTTTAACAGGGAAGGAATTCTGTTCTGTCCAGTTATGGAATACCCTACCTTGTCTAAATCACAAGTGGGAGACTCATAGAAACTTAGAGGGGTGCTTATTAAAAGAAGTAAAAAGAAAAAAAAAAACCTATTTAGTGATAATACTGTAGACTACTGATATGCAGAATCTATGTGATTCTGCTCATGACAGGATCATCACTGGGGTCCTCAATCTTAACACACACAGATTAAGAAACTAAGAAGGGCAGCTAAGGGGAGGGAAAGAGGGGAATTAGATGACATAACTCTTTGCATATAAAATTAATTCAAAGGAATCAGTTTAAGGTTCTTAAGGGAATGAACACAGCCCTTTTTCTGTGACACTGAATATAATTCTACATGCCTGGTGACAATAGCAAATTAAGCTGCTGGGGTATAAACAATAGACAGAAGAAGAAAGAGTAGAAGAGGAAAAGAAGGACAGTCCCATATCCCTGAGAACTGTGGCCACAGAGTCCACCAGGCTGCCGAGAAGCGTGCCAGCCTGCATGCGCAGCTTTGAGTTTGCAAAGAGCTTTCTTGTCTTCCTCATAACAGCTCATGGCATATTTTGTTCTTAAATGAAGAAGTGGAAATTCCGAAAGATAGGTGTTTTTCAAGATTTCTTAGCTGCTTATCAGCAAAGATGGATGCCCTTAGGTGGCGTCTTTGTTGTCCCCATATAATAGATGTAGTTTCTAATTTCCCACACAAAATGTAGGATGGATAGATAAATAGTATTTAACTCAACTAAAGTTCAAAGAGTGACCGCAAAGGCAACAAATGCCATTCTACAAGTAGCCACCCCGCACCTGCCTGACTTTTATGTGGATCCTGGAATCTGAACTCTGGTCCTCACACCTGCAGGTCAATCACTTTATTCAACAAGCTGTCCCCCCAGCCCACAATATACTAATTTTATGTCGTCTGACTCCAAGGAATTGTGTGGCACCGTGCCATTCCATGTCATCCCAAAATGCTCCTTCATGGCTCAGGACTAAGTATTCAAGTCTCTGGGTGCAGTCAGTTTCCACCGCACTTATGAACCCTGAAGTGTTTATGACAAAGAGGAGACTGTTTACTTAGCTATCACAAGCAAGCATTGCCTCAGTAGAAGAGACAGACGAGCGAATGCGACAAGGACACTGTGTTTTCGGAGCTGCATCTGTTCGCAGTTCCTCCGCGAGGGTTTTATTAGCGTTTACTACAGCAGGAGACAGCCAAGTACTGCAACTCCACCGACAATTTACTTAGACCAGAGACGGGTTGCCAGGATTTTTCTCTGGTCAGTTTCAACAAATGCTCATAAACACACTCAGAGGGGCCAACAGTAGGCAGATTTCGAATGTTGGGGGTGGGGGTGGGGGGATCACGTAGTTCATAGTGAAAACAAGAAAGCTAATTAACTGAAGATGTTACCGTTCTTCGTACAAATCATAGATATTGTGAAAGTTGAAAAGAAATCAAATGATGTGTTATTTGGCCCATATCCACAATTTAGAAAAATGAGAAACCATGAATAAAAAAGCAACTCGCCACAAGCCCACAATCACTTCTGGTTTAGTTAGAGCCCAGGGTTACCAGCTGTAAGGGCTGTCTGTAGACACAGTGGTGTCAATCTATAGACAGAGAAGCTAGGCTTTCCTCACTAGCAGATATCCAGGTACTGTAATGCATGCATCTAATCCCAGAACTTGGGAAGGTGAGGGTGAGAGGATGGTCGGTGCCAGCCTGGGCTACATAACAAGTCCCAGACTATCCTGGGCCAAATAGCAGGATCTATTCTATCTCAAAATAGCTGATAAATAAAATGTGAACTATTTGCTGAAATGTAAAGATAGAGACATTTCATGTTTAAGTTTTCTCCTATGTTTTCTTGAAATAAGAGATTTGGCAGCAGTAGACAGGCTTTCTTCCATAGCCACTGTGGACTGCAGATGGTGCAGGCTCCTGCTGACTGAGTTCTTTGGCCAGCCTTTCATGCTTGACCCCTGTGATATTCATTGTGTGGTCCCTACCTCACAGCTTGTCCAGTGCAAGATGACTGTTAGAAGAACAAATGTAAAGTGTAATTAATTGTATAGGAAGATGCTATGTCCCAAACATAGTGACTCTCTATTATGCCACAAACATGAGAAATGGGAAGTCTGAACTGATGCAATAGGATAGCATTCCTGTATGTATTTTAGTATAACTGAATTCTTATAAATATTGAGTATGTTAAAAACAATTAGAGAGTTTCCTCTCTGACTATGGGATCTAATCGCTTCTCTTCAAATCAATGTACTGATTGACTAAATCAATTATTATATCTTTTTATCTGATGAACTGATGTGTATGAATACAAGCTGTTAATACTCACTAAACATGGAGAATTGGCATTCCTAGTACCCCTGGCAGCCCACTTTCCACTTCCTAATAATATTTCATCACAATTGCGTTCACTTTTTGTGGATGATCACTTCTATTTCATCTTATTTACAAATGCAAAAGCAAAACTTAACCATCTTTACAGTTGCTGAAGGGAATTATTACAGAGTGCCCAGAATCTGTCAGAAAGTAAACACACTTCCCAGCCTTTAAATCCTGTTCCCGTGGACCCACGAACACACCACTCAGGGACAGAGTCATTAGATTTGTACCCAATTTTCAATCTAAAACAGAAAAACATAGTCAAGTTAACCAATTGGGAACTAAGAATAACAACTTTACATTAATTTTAGAGCAAGTGACTTCGTTATTTTTTTAAGATTGGATATTTTTATTTTATTATTTATTATTGGTATTTTTATAATACTTTAGCTGCTAAGTCATCTCAGCATCCATTCTAGGGACCAAACTCCAAAACTTCCTTGTGTGCCAATTATTTTCCAGATACTGTGCTAGTATTGGTAAAGTCATACGAAATACCTCTGGTCCTATTAATAAAACTTCAACTTCCTCAAAAGATTTGACTTTATTCTCCAAGCTATTGTGCATATGTACTTTTAATTAAAGCTTAAAAAAATAGCTGGTGTGGACTGTAATGTTTGCTACTGCCTGTCAACTGACAGTGTCTAGGATGGCAGGCATGCCTCTGAGGGAGTTCCCAGATTAGGTGAATTAGCTGGAGTGGGAAGACCCATTTTAACCATGAGCATGGGCTGAACATGAACATCCCTTGTTTTTTGCTTCCCAGCTGCTGATATATGCGACCAGCTTTCTCTAACGTTCACCATGACTTGCCCTCCCTGTGATAACACACTCTAGCCTGCGGGGAGACAAAACAAACTTCCCTTTGGTTGGTTTTGTCACGTGTTTGTCCCAGCTGTGGCACAGTAACTACAATCTGTGTTACGTCCCTGACTAGTCCCCAGATATACAACATGCACAAAACAGGCACATTCCTACCAGACCCAAGACAAATCTGTTCTTTTTGATTCCCAGTCTCACTTGGCTTTCTTCAGGCCATCTCTGTTACCACTGGCACCCGTCCACACCCACCGACACACCTCTGCTGTGGCAACACTAATGCTGATCCAGACAGTCCTCTGTTCGAACTCCCTAACCCCCATGAGTCATTAAAGAAATACACATGCCCATCCTTTAGGGAGCTGATTTTGCCCCATTTTTTTTCTTGAAACAAGGACAATCTGGCAGGTCACCCCAACTTAAAGACAGTTCAATGTATGATTTTTTTCTTTTACATCCTTTGAATTTTGAAAGTTTCTTTCTTGATAAATACAGAGTACAGTGAAATTCTGGACAGCATGAGAAAGATACCACTCCAGTCAGCCACAGTTCAGGACAATGAACAACCAGTTCTCTACAGAGAACCATGCTAATCTAGGTTGCTTTTAGTTTATGTAGGGTATTTACAGTTTACCTTGAGTGTATTGATACATGGCTCTATGGTACATCCAGGATATGTCAGGATGCAGCCCCATCACACACTAATCATCTCTATGTTGTACCTCTGTGTACAAGGGACTGCCTGGTACCTCTTTAAGTCTGTCCCAACTTTCATCTACTTAATACTATGAAAAATAGAATTTTATTTCTCCCAACACAAAACAAGCCAGATTCAACCTTCTGTTTGGAGCACATGCTAAAAGGGACCTGGATAAAAAAAGTCTACAACGGACAGATGCCATGGAGGAAGATGTAAGGTTGTAGAGCGAAATTCGAAGAAATTAGTAGAGACAAAGAGCTTCCTATGGAAAGATCTTTCTAACACCACAGAAAGATTAAATCTGTTATATAATTATTGTACCTGTTATATAATTAGCTCTGCTCCATCCCTGCTCAGTCTGAAAATATGAGAGGGATAAAATATAATGTTTCCTTCACATCTCATCCCCAGTCATCCAGAGAATATAAAGAGAAAAGAATACTGGAGTACTTATTGCTTAGTAGAAATCCCACAGCCGTTTGAGTAGGAAAAAGCCAATGCTTTCATTTCACAGGTAATCAGAAATAATTGAGCATCCCAAGGAACCTTACAAGGTACAAGACAAGTTACCAGCAGCCTGACAAGTCATGATTACCTTAAATTCATGGAACTATCAGAATTCTGTAACTTCTTCCTCGATTTAAGTAGGATTTAAAGAGTCTATATTAAGAAGTATGTCCTACTCATTTTTTATCCCTCACTCTCAATAACTGTTGGATTTAATTAAATGTCAGAAATACATCTTTGGTTTATTGAGATTTAACTCGAAGACTGGTCCAGTGAAGCTAGGCAAAAAGTAAAGCTTTTTTTATTCTGAAAATCCTATAAAATGTACTCTCCATATATTACCTGAAACCTTCCCATCTATGCAGTTAAAAGTGAGGCAACCTCATGTATTTATAATGTTAGGTATACAGCAGTTCCCCATAGAAGAGAAAGGGACAAGGGATAAAAACTGCAGTTCCTGGATACCACCCATACTGTGTTAGCCAAGACCCCTCCCAGGTGTTTCTGATTGCATGTATGCGAAACTTGCTGGCAGTTGAAAGGGCCTGAGACTCCCATCTGATACCCACTATACACTGTGTAACTGCATGACCTTGGGCTGTTAATAGATTCAAGCCATTCTTTATTCATCCTATGGTTTATGAAAGGTTAACTATTATTCTGTCTGGGTTTTAATGTCTTCATCTATAAGACGAAGTTATTAGAATGGATGGTTAGGCATCCCCTCAGCCTCTAACTTCACACTGCAACCCACAGTGTGATTGTTTCACCTGTCTCTGTCATTTATCACCTTATAGGAAGTAATGAGTGTCCTTTAAATGTCCCACTGAATCAAGTTCAACAAGTCTATATTGAAAAAGCATATGTGACCATACACAGCAGGAGATCCTAGCTCTGGGAACATTGTACATACCTGATTCTTGATTCTTGGAGTTCGATTTATCAATTTTTTTTTTAGTTCATAAAGGAAGGAGTGGGAAAAAATAAATTTGCTTAACCCATTTTGGTCTCAGTTGTCTCAATTGAAGGCTACTATAAAACTTTACTTTGTAACCTAGGAATATGGGTAAAGCTTCATCTTGCAGCTAGTGGTTAAAAACTGAGTTGACAAGGACTTCACTATTGAACCCAGAAGAAAATAGACTGCAAGTCAGTCATCTAGGCTCCAGCACATATTTGCTATCCCTGCTATAAACATAAAAATCCAGGTGGTGACTGTGTTATATGTGGGTTGAGGTATAATATATGTATGTATGTGTGTATACAAGTTTATGTGCATAAGCATTCATATTTGTTATACACACAGGCATGTAGAAGATGGAGGTCAATGACAAGTGTTTTTCTTAATTACTCTCCATCTTATTGTTTGAGACAGGGTCTCTTACTGAACCTAGAGCTCACCGATTCAACAAGGCGAACAAGCTAATGAACTCTAAGGATTCTCTTGCCTCCACCTCCTTACAAGGATTATAGATCTGGCCGTTATGTCCAGCCTTTTCTGTGGGCATTAGAGATCCAAACTCAGAACTTCAGGGTTGTATGGCCAGAACTTTACTGATTGAGCCATCTATGAACCCCTGGAATCTCTGACTTAATCTTTCAAAAAATATGTCTTTGAAATATTTCAAAAAATTTCAAAAATAGGCCTTTGAAAATGCAATATGGAAACCTACTACTTCAGAAGTTTTGTTAAATATATACATGTATATATACATTGCCCTACAACAGGGGGCAATTCTTCCCCTAGATGCCATTGACTATCAAACAAAAAGCCCAGTACCAAGTATGGGTGACCTCTTTTCAGGTTATTGATCAGTGACTCCCATAGATTAGGCCCTGCCCCCCAAAATTATAGGCTATTGACACTGCTCTTGATCACCACCGAGAGTTCTATAGTAAGACCCTATTGATAAAGACACCACCTATCCTGAGTCCTCGGACATGTTGAAATCAAGTTGTTACCAACTTGGAAACTTCCTTCCTGCTCAGTAGCTTTCATAGTGCTGGAAGGTTCTATGCATGTTGCCAGGGAAGAAAAGCCACTATCAGTCTTGCCCAGCTGTGAACTATGAGAAGGACTGTCCTGCTGACAGTCTACTGGGGCAAGCACAGGTAGCATGAACGTTAAGGGAGTAGCCATCCACTTTCTGCTTACAACTAAAACTCATTCCATGGTAAGAACCCCATTAACTGGACTCAAAATTCATAGCTAACTAGGTCATAGATGTTCTCTCGTAGGGAGAACTTAGTACCATTAGTTACCTAAATAATAATGAACCACTCCCCTGGTTCTTATCATCTTTATTCCTGTAGATTGGTGCAGCTTTCTTTCAACCATCAACAAAGAAGTCTTTTTGCAGTAAATGGTGGCCAATAGTTTGTGAACGTGAAGAGATTAAGAGGCTGTGAAGTGCTTAGCTTGAAAATGGGACATCTGTATCACATCCCTTCTCCTAGGAGATTAGAGATCAACATGCAAGAGGTGGTGGGAAAGTTGTAAGAGCCAGATGGACAGGATGCCCATAGTATTTGCTGGACATACAGCTACACACACGAACTCACAATGGATGGACTGCATACATAAGACTTGCAAAGGTCAAGTCAGCTCAACTTTCAGCATGGATGGGGACGGGTCTGATGCAGTTGAATCCCCAGCTGAGGAATTATTGACCTTGATGGCTGCTGAGAGAGGGAGAGTCTTTTTTCTTCAGAGATATGAGATCTATGAAGCTACTGATGCTCCAGTAGATGGTCCTACACCAATGCACATATATGTAGATCTGGGTGCAAATTGAGAGAATGAAGTTGGGAGGAGGGAAGAGTGGGTATAGAAAAAGAGCTAGAAGGAAGGTAATAAGGCTAAATTGGATCCAAATATATTAAATACATGTATGAATATCTTTTAAAAAGAAGATGCATGCACTTGACATAGATTCTGAATGAAAAGAAGCATTCTGCCAAAAAGGATGAGATGGAAGTAGACACCAGCTAACGTAAACAGTCAGCACCAAGGCCTCGTGAAGTTTGGCATCAGGTGAGGTCAGTACACTATATTCTTTATAGTTGAAGCTCTGGTCCAGCTGGCTCTTCCCTTACCCACCCACCCCAGAACTTCTGTGCTGCTTAGGTTTTGTCAACTTTATATATGCTAGAGTCACTAACGTCATGTGGATCAGAGAACCTCAACTGAGAAACTGCTTCCATCAGGCTGGCAGGTGGGCATGTCTGTAGGGAGTTTTTTTAATTGATGATTGGTGAGGAGTGGCCTAGTGCACCATGGGTGGTGCTACCCTAGCAAGTAGTGCTGAATTGTGTAACACAACAACCTGAGCAAGGCATAGGGAGCGAGCCCCTAATCAGCATCCCTCCGTGGTCCCTGCTTTAGTTCCTGATTGCACCAGGTCTCTGCTTTGAGTTCCTGTCATGGCTGCCCTAGATAATGGACCAGAACCTGTAAGTCAAACGAACCTTTTCCTCCCTGGATTGCTTTTGATCGTGGTGTTTATCACAGCAACAGAGCCTATCAAGAACATCGTCTCTTTGTAGGCAGCTGAGCAGAGCTGGTTTTCCAGGTTCTAGTAAAGCCCCAGTCACTGGGGCTGAACATATTTAGATTTTTTTAAGTCCCTGAGAGGGTTCTCGTCTACAATCAAAAGTAAACCTAAGCAAAAAATTGAGAACTTATGACACAAACTAACACGAAGCTGAATTTATGGCCCAGAGAGACTTGGGAAAGAGAATCTAATACATATATTGGTGAAAGCTTAGGTACAGAAATTATCCCCAAATATTTATTTTTTTCTTAAAGCATCAGTTTCTTCCTCACACAGCCTTATGAATCTGTGAAACTTTTCCCATGTTATTTTATTCCAGTTAATTTCAACTAACATTTGTAGTTTATATTTGAAGTCTGGAATTGTAATAGATGCTTTAAAAGCCACACGAAAGGCAAGGCAGATGCTATACTCAAAGAAAGTTACAACTAGGACTGCAAATGTCTACTGTTTGCGTGGTGATCTTACTGATATTCTCACAGCCACCCCACCTTCATGAGAACACTTCAGATGGCAACTTCGAGAAGAGCAGAGGTCAATTACATAATGTGCTTAGGAAATAGTGATGATGGACAGTGGTCTTGGACCTTCAGGAAATGCTATACATAAATTCATAGCTAAAGCCAAATGAAAACTAAGAGATAGTAATAACCTTTGATGTCCTTCTTCTGGCCAGCAGTATTGGCTCTCCTCCTCAGGAGTCACCTAAAAGGTAATCCTGACACAACAGTTTATAGTCTTAAGAGCTTCGTTTTCCAAGGGCAAATTTTCATCGTCTTTTAACAGGAGCATGCCTAACACCCTGTTGCTAAAATTCCTCCCCAGAGGGAGATGCAAGCAAGGTCTACTCCTTCTCCTATAGCCCTAATGACAAATTTGGACATGAGTCCACCAAAGTTCACTCTGGGAAACCAACGAGCTTATCAGACTTCTTTACAGAGCATACATCAGGAGTATGGATGCTTCTCTTCTAACAGGTTGCATCAAAAAGCCTTTACTCAGGGTGAATGAAGGCTTTCTTATGATCACATAGATGAAGCCCCCTCCTTTTCTCTTCCCAGCATGAATGTTCTAGCCTCTCCTTGAGGTCATAAGCAATTAAGGTGCAGTTGCATCCAGCAAGTGGTACGGAGTGGCTGAATACTCAGATGAGAGTCTTGTGGCCCTCCCTCATCCTAGGAGAGGGTATAAACAGTCAAGAGGTTCAAATGAGATGATCTTTTGCAATCAGGCATAGCTGAACACCCCAAAATGACAGTTGTTTGGCTTGGATGACTGTCATTTACAACATACCCACAAGTTTTCTCAATGAACAACTGTTGGAATGGAGGCAGAGAAATGCAATGGGTATTACATAAGAAACCTTCCACATGAGATTATTTTCCATGTTCAATTTCTTTTTCCCCTGTTAATAGCCTCTGTGTCAGTTTTAGAGAGCCTGAACAATAGGGAATAGTACAATGCAAAATATATCACACCTGGGTACTTCCCTCTTTATGTGTATTTAATTTGATACACACCATCCATCATCTTGTTTTATCACACTGGAAACATAAAACCAGACAATGTGGTGGTTCTTTCTTATAGTCGCAGTATTTGAGGATACTGAGACAGAAAGATAGTCATGAGTTCAAGACAAGCTTGGTCTGCATAGTGACTTCTAGGCTAACCTGGGACACAATGTAAAACCCAGTCTCAAAACAAGCCAGAGAAAAGTCCTGTTATAATTCTCAATTTGCACGCACAATAAATCAGTGGAGAAATACTGAATGGTCTGTCTAAAGATAAAGAACTCAAAGATGATGGAGTAGGATGAGAATGCAGGTCTGATTGGCTCCAGAAACCTCACTCTGCCCACTAAGTCTTCTCCTCTATACCCACCGATGTGCTTTGTGGTGTGTCTGCATGAACTATAACTACAAATATAAGAACTGAAAACACTGAAAGGCTGCTGTCTCTGCTGATGAACTGAAGTCATTGGTAGATCCCTCCCAGGAAGGGAGTCAAGGATGCTCTGTTATGAAGCCATAACTCTGTTTCTCCTCTAACAGAATCATAGATTCTCAGATATTTGGTATTATTTGGCTCAATCAAATCAGCCCAGCACCCCAGTTCCTCCTACATCCAGCCAGGGATCTCAGCCATATGCCTGCATGAGCACAAGGAGCAATGAAGAGAGTCGGTCTGCATATGAACTAGCAGTCCACTGGAAAATCAGCTGTCACTGTGCACATTCTGCAGCTGACAGTTAGGAGCACTGTGAAACTAAAAGACACAGCAAACTTGCCAGTACTAAGGTGCTAGACATTTTCAGGGAGAGAATTAACTGTCTTTCCTCTCTCCTCACTGCTAAATATCCCTTATTTTAGACATAGAGATATATTTGCCTTTTTTAAGTTATATGATTCTTCTGGACACTGAAATATGACGTCTTTTAAATCATCATTGCCACAAGTTACTCTATTTAAGCGTGTTATTTTTCCAAATGAGTGAAGTACCTTTGAAAATCTCTATGGTTGTTCAATCTGTAATGAACTCTAGACAGGAACTACCTTTCCTAGAAAATACACATTCAAGAACATGAACAGAGGTGAAAAAGGAAGACCTGGTGTGCTTTCACTTTATCTGTCTTAAAATGATAATGGACTGGGTTGTGTGGTCCTCTAGGCACAAAGAACAAGTCTGTTGGATGCAATGTGGGTCCAGGACCTGATTTTTTTTCTGGCTTTCAGTAGTATGGTTTTGTAGTGTTAGTTTACATTTTTATACTCATTTAAGTACCCATTCAAGTTGCTGACAATAGTTTTGCCTGCTAAGTAGCTGAATGCCTTTATAGGGGACCACATAATAATTAGTCACCTCAGCTGTGGTGTGAAATCGGCAAATTTTGGACTCTCCATAAGCTACTTTTATGTTATATAACTTACTTAGGTAATCACTTTCATTTTTTCCAATTAATATTAACATCTATTTCATAAGGTTATTTGGAGCCTCTAATAAAGCAATGTTCATGAAACCCACAGAGCTTGATTAGCAAATGCTAAATCACTGATGCTTTAACCAGTGTGTTTTAGTAACTATAATTTGTCCAGATTCTGTGCAGAGAGAGAACCAAAACTAAGATAGATAAATGGATGATAGATAGAGATGTAAATAGATAGATGATAAAGAAATGATAGATAGATAGATAGATAGATAGATAGATAGATAGATAGATAGATAGATAGATAGATAGATAGATTAGAGATAGGGAATTTCTTAGAGAAACTGGTTCATATAACTCAAGCTGAAGAACCAGGGGAGTGGCAATATGTCAGCTCAATCCAAAGGCCTCAGAACTGGGTAGGCTGCTAATATAATTCTCACTCCAAGACAAAAGGCATGAGACTGAGATGCTAAAGAGCTGGTACAAGCCCAAAGTCTTGAGATGAGCAAGAGAAGGGCACTCCTGCTGCAGAACAAAAGTGAACTCATCTTTCTTCTGTGCTGTTGGTACCTTCAACAGTTAGGACGGAGCTTGCCCACCTTGGGTGAACATGAATCTTCCTTACTTGGCCCACTGATCAAATTCCAGTTTCTTTAGGAAGCACCCTCATAAACAGAACTAGAAACAATACCTTCTGAGCTAACTGGGCTTTCTTTAATTCATAGAAAAAAATTAACACCTACAGGTAACCATATCAGTAATAGATATCTAAGGGAAGGCACCTTGAGTGAGCAGGAAGTGAAGGGTCTTTTGTTGGAAAAGGGGGACAAGCAAGTGAATCATAGTCCATAAGTAAATGTGTCAATTGCACCTCTAATACTAGCTGTGTTTGGGGGGTTAGAGTTTTTCTTTTTACTTACAAAGGATTACTTAAGGGTAGCTTTATTTTATTGTAACTTCAGATTTTCATTAGTGTCCTAGGGTTACTATAACAAAATGCCATACAGTAAGGAGTAAAAACAGAAATGGACTGTACCATACCACAATTCTAAAGGCCAAATGTCTGAAATTAAGACATCAACAGAACTGATCATGCCCAGGGCAGCAAGGACCTGTTTCAGCTCTCTCCTCTCATCACGTGTTGGTGATTTTGGCATTCCCTTTTCTGAAGTTTCTTCATATGAATATACCTTCTTCTTTGCAGGGTGTTCACTCTGTGTGCACCAGGTCAATAAGGACATTTAGCTTATTGGATTAGAGTCCATGCTGACAACCTCATGTTAATATCATTATTTTTGCAAAGCCCTTTTACCCTAAATCAAAGCACAGGAATTAGAACTCCAGTGCTCCCTCCCTCCTGCCACAATCAGGGATGGGGGAGCATAGTTAGCCCATAAGAGGAACAGATGGCAAAAATGGGAACCACAGTTGGAATACTTTAGGAGAAAGTATATTCTAATGCAGGTTTTATTCTTTTCACTGAACCACATAGAAATGTAAAGGAAATGATTTTTACTCTTTAGCACCACACATGTGCCTGGATGATGTTATTACCGCAAGAAAAACATATACTTTGCTTAAAGATAAAACATTCTCAATAGGTCTTTCATAGAGAAATAGTAAACCCCAGGATTTCAAAACCCCAGGAAGACCAAATGCCTATCAGATTAATTTTCACAAATCGTCCTTTAGTTATTTATCCAACAAATATTAGCAAAGCACTTTGGGGTCTTCCTTCCATGTCAGATCTTGCAAAGATCTGGGGACAATCTAAACTAAGGTGCACTACATAGAATGTTTTGTCTGTCCATGAAGATATGAATTACAGCTCTTGTTTATGTGCCATAAAATTGAACGAAGCCAAGACTCTAATGGTTGGTGCTGACTGTGTGCACTAAGAAGATACATGCTATTAAAGGAGTGGCAAAAGGGGTGACCTTACCATGTCACCAAGGGTGGCATCACACTTAGGGGTTGGGTGAAATTAAGCCTGTCATATGCTGTCTTTCACATGAGGGAAAGTTAATGTTTTCATACAGTGCCTTCTGTGAATTTACATCCATTGTGGATAGACTCTTGTGTCCTGATAACATGGAGAATAACCTCTATTCCATTAACATCAGACTAAATTCTACACATGTTCTATGCCATGGAGAAATACACGGCAAGAGACAGAGAACACAGGCCTCCCCACATGCATGACTAAAGCAGAGCTATCTGTGCCTGATGCCAGAGGGGACGGCAGCTTTGGGTGACAGGTGGCACGCCTCTCCGCCAAGGAGAAGGCGTTGCTCCTGGCAGCTTTTTAATCTGAGGCATGTGACCTAAGTAGTGGCATTTCACAGCTGAGAAGGCAGCTTGTGATATGCCTTTTGCTTCACGGAGAGGCGAGCCACATGTCCACAGAGGCTGCAGCTCAAGCTGCAAAACCTTGTCATGCACTAGCCTGGATTCTTTTCATGATCAAATATGTATGCTACGCTGGAAGTGTAAGTGGACTGCATGGTTGGCAACTATTTCCTGCGCAAGCAAAGAAGGTACTTCCTTTGCAAAAGAGTTATTTTCTAGCCCAAGCACAGAAGGAAAGGGCTAGTCTCTGTTTACCAGCTTTTGGCAGAAATTTGCAAAATGTTGACTACATAGAAAATAGAAAGCCAATCCGAATGGAGACTCTGAGTTCTTTGACATCTGGGTCCACTTTTTAACCAGTTCTTCCACGACTCCCTTCTAGTACCTCTTAACTCCAAAAAAGAGCACACCGTTTCCTGCGCACCTGTTGGCACTTTACCAAGCTTGGAGTCACATGGTTTTACTCATGAGCGATTCATTTTCAGTTGCCTCTGTGTCCGCAAGATTAGTTCTCCTCTAAGGCCCTGTCATAATGTCACTGATTCCAAGAGACTTCCTACCCTGCCTCTCCTTGGGCCTCTCCTCCTCGTCACAGATGTTGTCATGTAAGATTGCTTTTCTCTTTCTTTCTCTCACTCTTCTCTCTTGCCTTTCCTTTCTCCTTCTGGACTAAAATAATAGCAAGAATGGGGGTGTGCCCATTAAATCTGAAGCATAGATAGCATTATTGGGCTAAAACAAAATACATGCATAACTTATTGCAGATATCTACCTGTTATCAAATGTTATTGAAATCTACACAACTGGATTCATTTTCAAGACCTGTTGCCAAACCTCCTGATGTTCAGTAGGAAGTGTGCTTATAGAATAAACTGGTGAACTGGGCGGCTGATTGACATGCAGCTGAGGCTTGCCCTTTAAGTCAACCCACAGAGACTAAGCTAGGAGGAAAATCAGAGAGTGGGCAGAACATATGAAGAGATGAAGGCAAAATGATCAAGAAAGGCTCCATGGGGTGTAGAGAGCAAAAGCAGTCTACAACAAAACACCCGCCTCACATAACAGCTATACACAACCCCTTGTAAGTCACCTAATCTAGAAAGTTCCAAACAAGAGACTGTGAAACGTGTTTCCTTCAACACAAAATCCATCATTTTAAAAAATTGTTGAGCGGGGGCAGTTGCTTATAACATTCTGGAAAATGCAGAGATCAGAAAGCAAATATTGAAGAAAATGAGAAAATTATACTTAAGTCATATTAGAAGGAGATGCAACTAAACTGTGCTTGCTACAGCTTCATGGTGCATCTGAGTCCTCATAGGAAAGATGCAAAAAGGGCATGGCCGACTATCTATAGGTGAAAAGGAAGACTGGAAGGAGCTCATTGGCTTTGTCTAGCTATGGAGACATCTGTTGGAGGAGGTGATATGAAAGCCAGTTCTCCTGTACCATACACCCCTCACTGCTCATTGGTACCAAGTCTAAGGGGAATACAGAGCACCCCCACATACAAAAGGAAAAAATATAACTCCTGAGGGTTTTAATTGACAATAAATGTTGTAACTTTTCCATAATTATGCAAAAGTTAAAGCTGAATATTATATTAAGAATCTACCCATAAAATGTGAAATTCATTGAACTTTTTCTTTGCTATATTAGACTTTTATGAAGAAAAAAATTAAAAGAAAAATAACTTATATAGAATTCAGTGAAAATTCAAATACTTTCAAAGTTTCTGAGTTTTGAAAACTGGTTTGTTAGTGTGGCATCTCCTTGAATTCTTATTTACACTGTTAGGCAGGAAGAACCAATGTGAAGCCATGAAAGCTCTGACATCATCAAACCCTATACTAAAGTAGAAAGTCCATTGGAAACAAAGCTCTCCTGACCTAATCCTAATGAACACTCACTAAGTGTGTGCAAGGTGAACGGCACTGCTCTGAGTGTCAGGGATACACCAGTGACAAGCTGATGCCTCACCCTTGCCCTGCAGCAGTTCACACCTGACCAGGAGTGATATTCTACCTCAAGGAATGATATCCTCGCCAGAGAAGGTGTTCCTATACCCAGGAACTTGAATAGCCACAAGGTCACATGCAGTAGTTATTTGCATTAGCTAATGCACATTTTTTAAAAATATTGAATGTAAAAAGGGTTAGATAAACAGCTTTAATATAATTTTTGGAATAGGTACATTATTAAAGACATTTTCTGTTTAGAGACAGCTCATCAGATATTATGGTATTTGATACATAAATGACAGTGAAGAAAATTGTTCATAAATGTGTGAGATAGCACATACATAGTATCATGAAAAAGATCATGGTTGCAAAAGACTTCCAGAGGATATGTGTCACAGTGTGCTATTGCATGGGCCAGTGCCCAAGAGCTACCTATAAGAAATACAGACTCTCAGGTCCACCACTAACCCACCAAATCAAAATCTGGGGCTTAATGAGCTCCAGGTAATCCGTCAGCACACTAGAGTTTCAGGGGATTCTGCTAGTACCTTGCTCTGCACCTTGAGAGCCTAAAAATAATTTGCTGAAAGGGAGAATATAAGCACTTCAAAAATTAATCACTCCCTTGATTTTTTTCACTTTTTAATAAGCAATTTCTTTTCAAGTAAGATTTTACTTTAGACTCACAGAGCAAGAATCTCACACACTGAACTTGCCCTGAGCATGTACCAACAGAGAAGGAAGAGAAAAGCTCATCTTTTTCCAATGTCCTATCTGCCATCTCTAGCCCCCTGCCCTAAAGAGTAATTCAGCTCTTGCATACATTAATGAAACACTCCTCCTCTGCCTGCTGTGATTTAATTTAATAACCAGCTATGACAGAATAAAGAGCTAGTGTGTGTCATCAAAATAGTAATAATGTAATAGTAAATCCTGCTGCCCTCAGCTCAGGTGAGGATGATGGAAATGATAGGACGGTGGGTCCCAAGTTATCTACATACTCAGTAAGGCCAGGTGCTACTTACAGAAGTTTGAATAAGGATGGCCACCATTGACTCAAATATTTGAGTATTTGATCACCAGGGAGTGGCACTTTTTGAGAGGATTAGGAGGTAGACCTTGTTAGAGGAAGTGTGGCTGGGAATGGGCTTTGAGGTTTCAAAAGCTCAAGCCACGTTTCTTCCTGCTTCTCGTGGATCTGGATATGGAACTCTCAGCTAATTTTCTAGCATCATGTCTGCCTATGTGCCACCGTGACGACAATGAACTATACTTCGGAACTTTAAGCAAGCCCCAGTTAATTGCTTTCCTTTAAAAGAGTTGCCATGGTCACGGTGTCTCTTCACAGCAATAGAGCACTGACTGAGGCACAAGTCCATAAGGAGTTATGATCCAGGAAGTCCAGGAAAGTACAGGGCAAGTTAGGAAGTCAGTAAAAGGCATGTTCCCTCTGACTCAGTAACTGAAACAGCACTTTACAAATCCGTTCTCTCCTGAGATTGAGAAGAAGGTTTGAAAAGAAAGTTCTGTAAATTCCTCAGGCCCACAGAGGGCCTGCTCAGTGCTGTACATGGAAAAGAGAACGCTTCCTACCCAGTACTAACCATGAAGTACAAGTACAAGGCAGAACGTACTGAGGGAAATAGTATGTAAGCTCAGATCAGCCATGTCAGAAAAGGGCAGTTTGCTGAATCTGCAGAAGGGTGGCTCTACCTTGTTGGGGAATCACTACTCAAGTGATCTGTTTTCTGCATAGAAAAGTTTTGTGCTGCGAGGTGGTTCTCTCATTAAAGTGCCTCCTGTCCAAACAAGAAGACCACAGTTCAATCTCCAGCACCTACTTAAAGACTGGAGCAGGACACAGGCCTCTGACAAGAGGATCCCTGGCTAAGCCTTGGGTCTCAAAACAAATAAAATGAAAGGTGGGAGAGGCTTGGGGTGAATGGAAGTTAACAGGATTTGAAGAAAGATAAGAGAGATGGGGTGGGGGTCATCAAAATGCATTGTCTACATGCATGGAGTTATCAAAAGGGAAATTTAGAAACCTCTCGAAAAACAAAAAAAAAAGGAAAAGTTTTAACTAAATTTAGCCATTCAAGCTGAGTGTGGCATGGCCTCTTGCACTTCACTGCATACAGAAGCCACAATTCACAGCTGAGCCTGCGCAGTGGTCATCTTTACTCACATATTAATCTCCTGCCTCCCTGCAAAATAAAACTGAGGCATTTTACATTATAAAATCGATGGTGAAATAATGGTTTTGAAGTACAATGAAAGAAGCTAATATCTACTTGTGTGGTCTAGGACGTTTGCTGTGATTAAGCATAACATTTAGTGTTGAGCTTCCTCACAGATGAAAGAAAAGTAGTAAACGTGATACTCTCATGACCAATCAAAATATGATGTGTTATCTCTTCAACAGAAACACATGGTTTCATGGAATTAAAGCACACAAGCTTATTGACAATGGAGCTCATCCAAGGGGCATTGAATAGCACAGTAAGTAATATGTTCAACGAAAATGTGAAAAAAATTAATGTTATTTATATTTATAGCCTGACCTTTAATAAATGAAAAAGGAAAATATTAATAGTTTAGAAAAGGCAATTCTTCAGGAAGATAAAGCAAAGTCAGGTATGTAATGGTCTGGAAACCTAATTTTATCAAGGGAGGCTGATAATGATAATAAAAAGACATAGGAAACATCTGATCTGGTATTCTGGCAAAGGTTGCATAGAGGAGAATTCTAGGCTATGATCTCTGATAGGCAAAGTAAGATTTTGGTGTTGGACATTGGGCCAGCAGTTGGTCAAGAAAATGAAGTGCCAGGAACGCTGGGACTCCTTTCTTTTTTCTGGGACTGTACCTCAATGGAGCAAATATCAAAACAGTGTGAACCAATATCACTGGAATTGTGCCCTGTGGGCTCAGAAGAGCCCTCATAAAATGATCCCTGCTTGCATTTGACTGCTTGGTTTTTGTTTTTGCTGTTGTTGGTTTTGTTTTTCTATCTATCCTCCCATTGGGTCAATACAGGTCATCACATTTCATCTTCAGTTATTTCCTCCTCTTACTCAAACTTAGCTTCCCTACCATTCAGAGGAAAGACTAGGGACAGATGGCTGCACAAGATCTCTCCTTGCTTCCTCAGCAGCCTTACTTCATGGGTTATCTTCAGATCCCCCCACCCCACCCTGGTCCCCAGTCACTCTATTCCCAAAGCCTTTAAAACTGCTGATCCTTTCCAGTCCCAGTTTGTACCTCTCTATCTGACATTGTGCTCTACACCTTCCCTTCTCGGCCTTTCTAGGAACAAGATGGCATTTTATCCGCCTGTCCTCAGCCCTGCCAGTGGGTTTAGACGTCCGCAGGTTACTGGAGAGTTGAGGTTAGGCAAAAGCAAGAGTTGTTTGCTGTGATCTGAACTTCCCTTACTAATTTTATTTTTTTATTTTTAATTATTTATTTATTGGTTTTTTGAGACAGGGTTTACTCTGTAGCTTTGGAGCCTGTCTTGGAACAAGCTCTTGCAGACCAGGCTGACCTTGAACTCACAGAGATCTGCCTGCCTCTACCTCCAGAGTACTGGGATTAAAAGTGTGCGCCACCACAGTCTAACTGAATTTATGTTTAGTAAAGCTGAAACAGAATCACGATAGCATTCAAGTAGAGCCTTTGGGGAAGTGTAAAAGTTATGAGGGTTCTGTCCTCCTAACCAGACTTAATTATGAGAATTAATTTATGTTGTTTAAGGTCAGGCATTGTGGTACATTCCTTTAATCCTTTAAGAGGCAAGTGGATCTCTGAGTTCACGTTCTTCCTTGTCTACGTAGTAAGTTCTAGGCCATCAAGGGCTATATACTGAGTCCTTATCTCAAAATAAATAAATAAATAAATGAGGTAGTTAGTTACTTAATAATGTTCATAAATGACCAGGTACTTTGTTCTAGTAGTATCCAAGAATTAAGCTAATACAAGTACAGAATACCGTTTTCACCGCCCCTTTCCTGTGGGCCCTATTTATAGCCAATTCTCTTTTCCTTTGGCTTCCACAATGCCTAGCTTTTCTGGTTCTTGATTTTTCTCCTACTACTTTTCTAGATTCTCTTATTCATTCTGATTTTCCTCAAAGAACTTCCCTTGACTGTCTTCTGCTTTTACTTGTCTATTGGCAGTCTAATCATACGTTGTTGGTTTATCCTTAGTGTCTGCTGAACAAGACTCCAATCCACCTCCCTTTCCAGATAGTAGGACTATAGAATCTACTGACTTCACTTTCCCATAAACGCATATGACTTCACCTGTCTAAAACTGTGTTTTTTCATTTATTTCATACTTAGTTGCACAAAATGCCATGCTCAGACTCATTCTAGACTTCTTTCTCTTTGACTCTCAAAACCTCTCAGGCACTAAATCCTAATGTACCTAATCTATGTCTGTCAAATCTGTTCACTTCTTTTAGTGAAACTCTCAATAGTTCACAACTAAATTGATACACTAACTAAATTTTTTTCTGTACCACATGCTCCAACCAGACATATTTTCTTGTCTGGTTTCATAGTTCCCTTGGGTCCTTTTCATACTCTTTACTCTCTAAAGCTTTCAAAGCACCATTTCCTAAATCAAAAACACTTTCATAGTTTCTCTCTATCTGAAACGTTTCATAGGTTTAACATTTGTACAAAATAGAGTCTGAGTCTGAATTCCTTAGCTTTGTAAGTGTATGTCATCATGACCTTGGCTTTTCTTCCCTTCTCAAGTCTATAAGCCCCATAATTAGCAACTCTTTGAGTTCTTTGGGGTCTCCCTGTATTCTATATCAGTATTTCTACTCATTACCCCTGCTCATCATCTCTAGATGGAGTCAACCATAGATGTCATCTCCACTGCAAGGCCCCTGGGAATGTTCTTTCCATTCTTCCTCTAGTCAGTCTTCTCCTTGTGACCTCCTTACTACCACCTGTTCCCCTAGTCATATTATGTAAGTAGAATGCAATCACCACTCGATGAACGACATAGAGGGACTGACTGCCATCCTTATGGCCCTGTTCTTCAAACACCATAGCACACTTCCGGCACAGAAAAAGTGCCCATTAAATATTTATTTTACTTAGAATTTTGGCCATGATTTCTTCTTTACCAACAAACCAACATTTGTTAACAAAAAAGTGAAAATAGCAAGTGGTCTGCTTATTTGCTCAGAAGCAGAGGACTCCTTTTGTCTATTGTAAATTGTCTTCACCATTTCAATACTTAACATTGCCTTAGGAAACTTACTGTAAAAAGACTCCCTATTGAACATACTATTAACAATTTGCTTATTGCTTTTTACCCCTTCCCTTTAAACACAAAAACTATGAAATATGGCAGGCACTAAGCTTTTTAAGAGACAGTAATCAGAGGATTGCTTGAGTTCAAGAATTCCTGTCCAGCCTGACCACACTTCTCAAAAAATAATATGGTCAGACAACAGGGAAAACTGGCTGAGGTTTAATAAGAGCTGTGAAGCACACTGACTAAACAAAGGGCATACACATAAGGACTCTCAGTAGATATGATTATTATGAAAAGAGCATGGCGTGTGCTAATCAATGTTAGCAAATCATCAAGATATACCTCACTCTTCTTTATTTTGACACCCCTGCACCCCAAATGTCCCATAATCCCTTCACATGGATTTAGCTATGCTAAGACACTCTTAATTTTAGTTAGTAGGGAACGTGATAACAATAATGACATGTAACATTCTATTATCATTACTGTCTTTCATCAGCACAATAAACTTTGGTACCTTTTATTCCTAATGAATGAAAAAGTAGTGATTGATTTCTTATTCCCTCAAAATCTATAGTTATATGAAATAACTACTCAAAGTTGAAATTTCCTTTCTTTGGGATAATGACATAACATGGCACATCTACAAAATGGTCAGCAAGCACATAAACTACATAGAGTTGCTCAGACGGAAAACCAGAGTCAGATCAAGTAAAAAAAAAAAATGATGTGATTCAGACCATCTTTGAGAATGTGGAAGGTTAAAGAAAGAAGCTTGGGAACAAAAGAAGTTGGAAAGGACACTGTGTTGTTCAAAACTTTCTGTTATTTGCAAGTTCAAGATCAAGTGCAGAACATGCTTTATGATACCGAAGTGTCAGAATGTGGTCAGAGCAAGAGGGTGGATGGAAGGAAGGCAAAGGTCATGGAGCTGATATCAACGAACAACAAAGATAAGGATTGTACCAATGTATGTTACAGTCATCCAAAACTAAAACAAGAGTTGGCGTTGGCAGGATAACACTCAGCTATGAGCACAAGTTTGCAGGACAGAGAGGCATCTCCCAGGAGCTGCTGGATTACAACCGCATAGTTGGGTACAATGAAGCTGGAGTAGATCACATGTAGACAGTCTACAAGGGTGAGTTATGTAAGTTTCAAATAACCATGGGTTTAACAAAATGTCTAATGCAAATCTTAATTACAACTGGCTTTGCTAACAATGAATATCATTGTCTTGTGTGTACCATTTAATATTACTCTGTGGCCCTAGGTTACTTGTTTCAAACATGAAAAAGTTTTTTTTGAAAACTATGCCAAATTCTATACTTTTAACCATGAAGTTCATTTCATGTTCAGTTTCTAGGTTTGGGGTCGAGAATAAGATACTATTAACTGATTTCTTGCACTTGTGCAATACTCGTGAGCTGAGAAGATTTCATGTCTCTGGTAGAAGTTTAGCAAAGGCAACTGAATTGTAGATATGGATACCAGCTCTTTGTTTTACAAAATACTGCTGTAAAGTAAGTAATGTGAACACTAAGCATCGTTCTTAAATTATAAAGAAAACTGAGATACATGTAGTCTTTTGAGAATTGATTTCAGAAATTATTCAAATTAGATATTAAAAAATCCAAAGACCTGTAGCTACTTATTTCTTTCTAGTTTTTCTAAGAGTGTGAAACTCTTGATAACAATAATAGTAGCAATAATGATAACAGTTCTTATTCATATTGTTATGATCCTAAACCCAGGAAAGTATGTGATTTTATAGTTGATTCTTGTATACATTAGCAAATTTCATTAGAAACGAAATAAGCCAGATGTGGTGACTTTTCTCCCAACCCTTAGAAGGCTGAAGTCAAAGCATTGTTTTAAGTCAGTTCAGGCTACAATGAATTCTGGACACTATAGAACTCTGACATTAAAAGAAAAAGAATGGCTATTTAGTGACTGAAGAATTTATGCTCCTTAAATTAGGTTGTTTCACTAATCAACTAGGGATTTTACCTAAATTATTTAAGGGATTGATATCTTATTACCCATGTTGACCTGAATCAGTAACCTATTGGTCACAAAGTTGGAAAAAGAGGAAATTCTAAAATGAATACACAAGCACTTCTTAGCACCAAGTGGCTTCTTGAATCAATAAATTCTTTTCATAAAAACATTACGATTGTGTTTGGCACAATAGTACTTACAGGTTAAGAAAGCAAATGTCCAGGTAAAAATGACAAAAAAAAAATCCTGTAAGTTAAAATTCAAAGTGTCAATACTTATAAAATCATTGAATATTTGAAAGAAGCAAATATCTCTATGTAAATTCAAAGTCCAATGATAACTTTCAGATGATGAAACAGAGATCACTTTGCCAAGACTTTATATCCTACCTTCAATCTGTTATTTCAATTTTGGTTTCTATGAAAATTGACAACCTTGGTGAGATGTAGCTTCCAGTGTATAATTCAGAATAGTTTGAACTAAGAATTATTCCCCTCGCCTCCTTTTGGTTGTAGATAGTCACCAAATTACTTTGTGTGGTGACCTCTCCCACATCCATTAATACTCAAGACAGTTCCCACAGGCATGGATACAGGTCAATCTAATCTAGGCAATTCTTCAATGGAGGCTTTTCTCTCAGAGTACTCTAGGCTGTGTCAAGTTGACAATTAAAACTAGCACTTAGAGAATGGGTCTGATAAATATAGCCAATATAAAAGAAAATTAAGACACACATTCAAAGGTATCAGCCCAGGACGGTTTGTGTTAAAAATAAATGTTTATATAAACTATATCCAGACACAAAGTAACATCTCATATTTATGATTACTTTGTATATTCAAAGAAAATGTCTAGTTCACTTTCTCTAATAGGAATTAGGAAATTAAATAGCATAGTTTTCAAACATCACCTTGTAGAATGTTAAACACAGAGGTTGGAGTTTGAAGAAGCTAATGCAAAAGCAGAAAATATAAAGGTGAGTGAATTAGATGAAAATAAGGTTCTACTTTGATCCAAATACTTTTAGTAAGTCACAAATTAAGTGTCTTCCTGTCTTTCTTTCCCTCCTTTCTCTTGCTAATGACAGATTCAAGTCAGATGTCTTCGAATCACGTTGAATTTGGCTTGGATGTGCTTTTCTTGAAACCTAAACTAAAACCTAAACCTAAACACACAGAAAAACCTTCCATTACTTCTCCTTCATGTTCATAAAGACTCAAGAAATTCATGAAGAATCCACTTCTGTCCTTAGTTTTAGTTCCTGGCCCAGACTCACAACTCTAAGTCATTACACCCGCTGTACCTACCTTCTTTAGAAATGTTATATTCGCAAATAAAATCTGAATGAAAATTTCCTTGTCTCCAGATAATAATTATACTAAAAAGTATTATCTTCTAGTATTTCCTAAACATTTATAAACTTGTGTTTCCAAATGTCTAAACTACAATAATTAGTGTCTGCCTGTTGATTATTTCACATGTGATCAACTCTACCCTCTTTAGACTATAAACTACCTGATAACCTCCTTCAAAAATCTTACAGATTTTATGCAGCTAATGTTCATGTATAATTGAATATTTGTTGTAATGATGCTTCATTTAAACTACACACTGTTATCTATATACCTACCAGGTGGTACGATTTGAAATGGAAGGACATTCTTCTAGGGCAATTCAAACTATACTGAGTGAATGCCAACAGAATCCAGGAACTAGTCCAGTGATGAAGGGGTACAAGGCTTCACACCTGATATTTTATTCAGGTTTTAATATATATTATTATGACCTGACCACATAAAGCTGGGATGCCCAAGTGAATTAAAGTCCCAGCATGGACTTCTAGGTTACCAAGACAAATTTAAGAAAAATAAATTTGTACATAAAAGGAAAACATCGCATTTTTGCTCTTGTATATAATAGTAGTAATAGTAACAAAATTGAGATACTCAAGGACAGAAGGAAGCAGGATATGGCTATTGGTAGTAATACAGGATTTGGGGAGATTTCTGAGATGTTAATTTGTGTCGGATCTGCTTGAGGAAAACAAAAGGTGAGTAAATGAACTGGTGGGGAGAGGATTCATGGTGACAAGTGTCAGCTAGAAGAAGGACCTGACAGTATCAAATGACTCTTAGTCAGCAAGGGAGAAATGCTGGAAATGTCAGGTCATCAGTTGCAGGAGTTCTGAAAATGGACTAAGTTCTGTGCACTTTAATTCTGAAATGAACTCCTAATTCATCTCATTAGAATACTTACTACAGTTAAACAGTCTAGGGCTTGGACAAGGGAAGAGTGGTGTTAGCGTTGGCATCTTTCATGTGTTGGTCTAAAGAATTTTTCAAGACACTACTATTCCTTGCTCTATGGTAAAATAGAACAATTCATAGTAGAATTCCCTGTGAAATAGATTGTAATCAAGACAATAAAGGGAAGATAACAAAATGGACAGGAACTATAACAATATATACCCTCAAGTAGAAGTTATTATGTGTAATTTTGTGAGACATGCTTAACTTATGTATCTATGGCTTAAAAGGATTTTCCTCTGATATCATGAAATTTTAAACTGCTTTTATGTCAAATGGAAAAATGTTTCTAAAAAGGAAAAAATATTAAAAAGAAACAATAAAAACAAGCCAATTACATATTAAATATAAGCACAAGTCAAGAGAAATGCGGCACCAAAATGGCATTCAACTATCCAAGAAGTCACCTTAATTTAAGGTGGATGTTTGCAGAATGGAAACATCATCATTAAAGCCACTGCTTGTCTGCCTACCTGAACAAACACCAAGGTCTTAAGAAAAGAAATACATCCAACCCTAAAAACAACTTGTTAAAGCTGCAAACTCAAAAACCACGTGAATGAACTTTCTCAAAGCTTTGAATTTAATCACCTGAAATTGTCCCTTTTAAAAGTTGGTTTGCAGAATCTTTTGAAATGATTGATTTGACTTTTGCCCAGCAGTCTTTGTGTCATTAGGAGAAAGGAATAAAATGTCCTTGGCGGAGATAGTCGTCTTAGAAGTGGCTATTTTAGTACTCTGTGCTTAGCATATTTAAAGACATTCATTTAAGTGAGCATCCAGAGTGGATTTGAATTTCATTGGTACATAGGTAGGGGTCTATTGCTTCAATATCTTTCTTCCTCTGGAGTCTCACCATGCTCAGGAAGCAGTCTCAGAACAGTTTCTGGAGCCTCTACTGAAGGAACTTTTTGTGCACCTTATCTCCCTCGTCAAGCTAAACTGACAGTTGTCATGGAGAGTTCAGTACAAAGAATGGAAGCTTGAAAAACATTTAAAAAACAAAACAGAAAGTATCTCAGAGGTTGTTTCAATGTGAAATAAAGAAATAACAATATAAAACAATACGGGCAATGAACAGACATCCCATCCTATGATTTTTTAAAGTCATCAAAATTATTACAGAAATTAAGGTACACTAGTGTAGCCGCTTGTGATGTGAACTGTACAAGACCTGTTCCTGATTAAAAAAAAAAAAATTGGGGTAAATTGACCACAGAGTGGTGGGTTTGAATAGGTGGGGTAAAATAAAAGTCACTAGAGGCCACAAAATTTCTAAGATCCAAATTCACATATTGAGACCAGCAGTCCCTCTTGCTGAATAGTGCCCAGATGGCAGAAACAGCCCTGGTATGTGGTCTTCACAGCTTCTTCACAGGAAGCTGTCACCAGTAGGTGACCCTGTCAGTCTGAAGGCAGTAAACTTGCTATGTGAGCCAAGGAAGTACACCACAGTCCCTGAGAAACAGAGGACAGAGCCTCAGGAAAAAATAAATTTACAGTTGGTGCTGACTCAAAGGAGCTCATACAACATTTCTTCGGAGTTTGAAGAATATAAAAGCAATTTGATTTTCACAGGTAAAACGTGTTATAAAAGGAGAAACCAATTCCCATTAAAAAGAATAAAGATAGTGTATCTAAGTGAGGATGCTCTGTGATGTAGCCTGGAATTAATTCCAGTGTGGAGTCACCGTCCTTGCCATACAACAGTAATCAGAAGACAGAGAAGGAACAAAACATGACAAGCTAATATACTGGTAAAATCAAGGTAGGCATCTCCTCAAAATAAACTAGCAAACCAATACAATTTCAAAGCATGATTGTCTTGTCAGGGAAAAATAAACATGATTAACAGTTGTTTTAGTGACATAATGCTTTTGAAAACCATATTTAAAAGAGAAGGGTCTCCTATTGTCTTCCTCCTCCAAATGAAACATAAAAAAATATGGGAAATAAAGCTACCATTAAAATGTCAAATTATCTCTCTTTCTTGAAGAAAGAAATCATACTTCTGATAATGGTGACCAATTATTAAAGTCAAGTCAATAGAGGAAAAATGTTAAATATTCAAATGAATTACATTCAATTTAGGTTTTGCATTTCCTGTTGATTATCTCTCCAGGTCTGATAGTCCACACATTTTAACTTGTTCTTTCAAAAGGGGGTATCGAGGCACTAGAAGAATCTGTCATATTAGAATGTAGTAAATTAGCATTTAAACCTTAAAATGTAAAGAATTAACAGTCAAATTTAAAATTGTAGTTTAAAGAACAATAAGTCTGTGTTCAGGAGAAGTGAAATGACAAAGTCGACATCTTTTCTTTCAGTGAAAGAAAATTTTGATTTTAAGAAATACGACTTCAAAATACTTTTCAGTCCCATTTCAGATAAATACTTGTGAATTGTTGTCTTAGAAGTTAATTTATAGCCAGGTGCTCTGTTTCCTTATAAGCCCTCTAGGGGAAGTTAGAATCAATGAGCTCAAAAATTCTCATTTTAGTTGAAACTTCATCTAAGCTTCAGTGACTGTAGTAAAGAAAATCTTTTATGTAAGAAGTCCTCAAGAATTCACATCTATAATATTCTTGGGGGAAAAAAACCCAAACTTTAACCTCAGGTCAGACTACTTCATTTTTCAAAAGCCATTTTAAATCTCATATCTGCAGTCCTTTCGTTGGTGATTTATCACTGGTCTCTCTTTAAATTCTGAAGAGCAAGGTCATGATGTTGAAGACTATAAGGCCAAACTCAGCTCCAAGTTATGATCAGCACCATTTCTCATAAAAACAAAGTTATTTTTTAGTGAGAGGGTGCATAATTTTGGCACAAGAAATAAGATAAAAATAAACAAATATTTAAAATATTTACTTTTGTATGTAAGGTATTCTAGAATTTCAAGTGTGTCTTTCTGATAGGCTGAGAAAGATGAATGAATACTCCATTCCCAGGGAAGTTTTGTGTGTGAGAGTAGGTACACCACCAAAGCATACACCTTCAGATGTTTAAGACAAGAGAAAACTCACAAGCTCACGTTTCAAATCCACAGGAGAAGACAGGGAGTGGGGTGTGCATAGGTGTGAATTATTCATTTTGATTAGCCCATTAAGCTTAGGAAACCATGGACCACTCATTGGTAGAAAATCCAGTACCTTTACCTTGAACCAGTAAGCCTACCAAATGCAAACACAGACTATGAGGGTAAACCACCTTATGATCTGTAAGTCAAATCTATAGCTGGACACCTTTGCGTGCTGTTTTCATATCTTTTCTACTCTCCAAAACACCCTCGAAAACCATTTTACTGCACTGTAATTACCAAGAAAGGAAGATAAAAAGGCAATGCCTAGGTGGGCGTGCACTGAGAAGGGTAAAGTCAGCTTCCCGCTGTGCTAGAAATAAACAGAGATCACGTACACTACGTTTCTGGGCAAGAACCATATAATTCCTTGACTATCTTGGTAGTTTTCTTTCCCAAATATAGTGCCTACCTTCCGTGTGGACTGCGGAGACATAGGTCCAATTGTAACGCTTGACTATGTCAAGCATCGCCCTTGCCTGTAAAGTGTCAGAAGGGACCACCCTTAGGAAGTATTTGTACAAAGTTTTGTCGCTCAGGTCTATGCTTGTGGCAGAATAGGCGATCTGTGGGATGTCGAACAGCTGGAGAAGATTCTGGACTTGAATGGCCACAGAGCTGGAGCCAGGGCCGATCACTCCAGCAATAGGTTCCTTAGTCCTGCCTGGGGGAAGGGTCTGACCATCAGGCAGGCAGCGGTTCAACCCATCCTTCTCATCTCGGATGGAAATCAGAGAGTCTCTGATGAACTCGATGCTCTGTTCCAGGGCCACGGAAGAGTGCCAGCAGGAGTCCCTGATCTCACTGCCCAGGGTGATGTTGGGCAGGAGCACTGGGTCCGCGTTGATCTTATCCAACGTATGGAACATGGCCTCCACCCTCTGGATACCATACTGTTCTCTAATCTCCCCACACTTCCTTTCGGGTACCTTCTCTGCTGGAGGTTGGTGATGGACCGAGAAGAGGGCTCCAATGATGACATCTCCGTCCATCCTGGCCACGGAGCGCTGAGACGAGGCACCCACCAGCAATACTTTTCTGTCGGGAATTCTGGGCAAAATGGACATCTCCAAATAGATCATTGGGAAGAAAACCAAGAGGAGCCGGACCATTGTGGCGGAGACGCGGTATACCGCGGACCAGCCGAGTTCCCACGCCGGTCCTGTCTGCAGGTTTCCAGCGCGAATCACCCAGACGTCCGCCGCTGCCTTTGTAAGCTTCGTGCCTTTGGCCAACACAGCTGGTTCAATGCTTTCTCAGCCTCCACCACCGCCTCTCTCCCCTCCGCTTCCTCCTGCTGGTCCTCCGCGACCGCTCCCACACCCTGGGGGCGTGCTTAGAGGAAATCAAGTTGCGGTTTTTCACTGGTGCCCGAAGGTGTGTAGATCAGGTGTGCAATGCACGGCGTGTTAGCGGCCGTGAGCTGGACTCTGATCACTGAAAGAAGAGAGGCAATGCCAGGTCAACGGAGGAATTGTGTTTAAACTCTGGGGTCTGTGATTCTAACTATTGTCCCGTCCACTTCACCCCAACACATCCTTCAGAAATAGCTAGGGAGGCAGCTCTGGTCAGTGATGGAAGTGCTGTGCCCTGCTCGCTCGCAACCGGGGTCCTGAGAGCTGCAGAGCCCTGCTGACCCGCCCCCTCCTCTCGCCTCAGGTCCCTTCTCTGTACCTCCAAACCTGCCGAGCTTTCTCAGGTGAAGGGGGGAGGCAAGGGGAGGGAGAGGGGAAAAGGGGAGGAGCTAAATTCTTCAACCTAAGAACTTTCCCGGATTTGAAAAGATCAACTTTTTCCAGAAGAAAATTTGGGAACTCTTTGCAAGGTAGAAGCGCTGTTTAAAAAAAGAAACAACGCAAACAATGGAAGCACCTTTTACTTTAACACTTAAGGGTTGAAGAGACCCTGACACATAATTTTAGTAGTAAATGTAAATGCGACAGCTTGTGAAAAAGCCATATTAGTTACTAAGGCAACGCCTGGTAGTCTCCCTGTCTTGGGGTTTGTTTTGTTGCACCCCCTAAGAAATGAGGTTTACGGTAGAAGGAGCGCAATAGATAACTTGTTTTTTGAGATAGGTTTGGACAGGAGGTGGGTATCTTGCATCCGCCTATGTACCGGAGCTTTTGGGGCTTTGCATCGCTGTAAGAAATGGAAGAAAGAGCTGGGCATGAAGGGGTCGTCTTTGGCACAGCACACTGAGCCACAACGCGGTCAGAACCCTGGACAGCGCTCGGAGCTAGTCGAAAACAGCAAAGACGCTAGCTAGCTTTGATGATCCGCGCTCTGAAAATCCTTGACCTCCCTTCGCTCTTTCTACCTCCTTCCTTCGCCTTCTTCACACACACACACACACACACACACACACACACACACACACACACACACACACACACACATTTCCCTAGTATCTCTCCACCCTCATTCTCTTCGCCTGGCTGTTCTGCAAGACTTCAATCCAACTGCTTTGGTTTGGGTACGGTAGAGGCACCTGCGGGGCTGAAGTTGGCTCCCTCTCTCGTCCCTCCCCTTTCTCAAGGTGAGAGTCAAGATGAAAAGGGGGCTGAGGGAGCAGGCTGGGAATGAAAGGACCGGAGGCAAGGCACAAAAGAGGGAGGAATCCAGCCAGACTCCCACCGCTCCCCACCGCTTCTCAGACATGCACGACTGAAAGAGATAAATAAACGAAGATCCTCCTGGATCCAGAAAAAATCCGATAGATAGAACAGTACCTTCCTCTGGGGTGGGCTTCACTGCGGGAAGATATCCGCTCACCTGAGCCAGTTTGGGGTGTGTACTCAAGACCTACCTGAGTCCGGGTAGACAGAGCTATTGGTCCCCAGGTCAGAGGACTGCAGCCGCCCTCGGTTCGCAGACACCTCAGCTCTAATCCAGACGGTGCAAGGATGCGATCTGGGCTGTACACTAGTGCCCTCTTTCTTCGGCACTATTTTACCGCAAGGGAAATAAAAATGGGGGAGGGAAGCAAACTCAAAAAAAAAAAAAAAAGATGAAGAAGAAGAAAAGGAAAAAAAAAGCAGGTCACCCAAGGTTTGTCTAATATCTAATGTATAAAAACTGGACATTTGATGGAGAAGGAGGAGAAGCCAAAGAAATGCAGAAACTGTCAATTTCTCCACTGCTGTGTTGTCTATCTGACAGACTTTAAAGAGGTTATCAGACACATAGGGATTCAGGAATACCTGGCCAGAGGAGTGAGGAGCTCCTGGTGTCATTTGGGGTAGTTATCTTTCTTTGCATTTATCTCAAGGACTCAAATATTTTTTTTTCCTCTGGAAATGAGGTCCATACTCACAAAAGCAATGCGTGCAATATGTGTCTATATCGCGGGAGAAGGCTCTGTTGGTAGATTGCAAAGAAGAAGGAAAGCGGTTCCACAGGGCCAGACAAGGGAAGGGAGGAGCATACACACCCGAAAGCAGGATGAGTCAAATGTAGAGTGGAAGTCACACCCACCTTTTCCAGGTCAAGATGGATCTAAATTGAGAACAAGAGGTCATATGAAAACACTGGAGTGAAAAACACTTATCCAAATTCCTCCCAGACTGCCAGCACCTTCCCGACAGGTCTCGCAGTGTCGCATTTTACTGCATGAGGACTGGAAGTTAAATCACATTCCTCTTGGGGCAGGATGGCCGAACAGAATGAATCCAGGCTTTCTTAGAGGCAAAAACAAATGATCAGGAGCTTTTCCACACTTAGTTAAATCTTTTTGGAGCAGAAACCAGCCCATGTTGGGGCCCTTGATCATCACCTTGTTTACCCCATCTTGGTATTAGGAAAACTGTCAGGACCAAGGAGATGAGCCATATGGGGCTGTGTATATCTTCAACTGTATGTTCGGTCAGAAGGTGGGAAGGGAAATGCCTCCAGTCAAGAGTAGATAGACTCCTTGTTCTGGTTTTTTGTTTTTTCATTTCCCTCAAGTGTCAGACATTTTTGAACTGTTTTCTTCGGCAACCTAAAACGGATTCTTCTGACAGCCTTTCCTACAAAGAATAAACTGAAGCAAGCATGTACTCTATAGAGTAAAAAGTCTCACTTCTCAGTTCTGGGGGGGAAACGTGCATTTACTCAAGGGAAAGAGGAACACATAAGTTTCAGTCTACATATACAGTGCAACCTCATTCAGTTTGAATTTTCAGAAGAGCAAGCTGAATTTTTCATAGTGCCGATAGTGTTTCACCTCCTCTAACAGCAATTCGAGCTTAAATTTTAGATCATATTATTCTGGGTTCATAATCTCTGAAAATGATTTTTCTGAGCTTCTTCTCAGTTATAGTCTTCTATATACAAATTAGTAACTATGTGTACTAGCTAATTTTGTGTCAACATGACACAAGCTAGAGTTATCAGAGAGGTGGAAACCTCAGTAGAGAAAATGCCTCCATAAGATTAGGCTGCAGGAAAGTCTGTATGGCATTTTCTTAATTAGTGAATGATTGGGGAGGTCCCAGACCATTTAGGTTCTGCCACCTTTGGGCTGGTAGTACTGTAAGAAAGCAGGCTAAATAAGTCATAAAGAGCAAGTCAGTAAGCAGCATTCCTCCATAGCCTCTGTATCAGCTACTGCCAGGTCCCTGCCCTGTGTGATTTCCTGTCCTAGCTCCCTCTGATGGTGAACAGTGATGTGAAAGCATACACTGAATAAACCCTGTCCTCCCAAGTTGCTTCGACCACAGTTTTTCGTCACAGAATAGTATCCCCAATGAAGACACTATGATTTCCCACCAAGTAAAAGAAAGCAATGTCCTTAAAATCCACCATTATCTTCAGCATACAGTTCTTGAAGCTGTATCATATTTCTATCATTTAGAAAAAACTATCTACTACTGAAGGAATAACTAAAATTTGAGATTTAATGTTTTTTTCAAAATTCATTTTATATCCCAAATAAAAACTATCCATTCAGGCAGGCAGGAAGAAAGATGAATTTGGGGATCAAAATACAACATGTGCATGTGTGTATGTGTACATACATATATATAAGCATTATATATTCTGGGTATTAAAGATTAATTTCAAATGTAGCATCTTGAAATTATTAAGTTTTCCTTTTCATTACACTTTATATTGACTAAATTTTCAAAAGCAAAATACTAATAAGATTATTTTACATTGCTATTAAATCACAGATTACAGATATATAGTACCTTATCCATTTGTTAAATGTGCATGAATTGAAAAGCACTAAGAGTATTAATATTTATTCAGTACTGACAGGATAGTATATTGAACTTAACATGTGATTTGTTAGCAGTGTACAAAATACTGTAAGTATTTTGCTTTGCAGTTCTATCTAATGTAAGATGTAGTAGTGATCAGACAAAAGATTATCTGATAAGTAGCTTAAAATAAATCTCAGAATTACACACAGTCTCACATTCCTGCAGTTTCAGGACTGGAAGGCTGAGGGAGGAGTTGTCCTAAGTTTGAAATCAGCTTGGACTACATAGTGAGTTCTAGACCTGCCTGGAATACATACAGAGTGATACCCTGTATGTTAATTGTTTTTCGGTTGCTGCGATAAAATGCCATGACCAGGCAAAGTTATAGAAGAGTTTATTTGGGTTTGCGGTTCCAAAGGGTAAGAGTCTATCACAGAAGGGAAGCATGGCATCAGGCAACAGACATTGAAACAGGAGCATGAGCTGAGAGTTCACATTTTTCACATTTTAACACCTCAGCAAGCAAGAAGTAGAAAGAGCAAAAGGGAAGAAGGAAGAGGCTATGTATTCTCAAAACCTTTCCACAGGACACACTTCCTCTAACAAAGCCACACCCCCTAAACCTCCTGGTAGTTTGAGTAAGAATACCCCCCAAAGACTCATATATTTGAATGCTTAGTCATCAAGGAGAAGCACTATTGAAGATTACAAAGATTAGGAGATGTGACCTTGTGGCTCTCTCTCTCTCTCTCTCTCTCTCTCTCTCTCTCTCTCTCTCTCTCTCTCTTTTGCCCCCCTCTCTTTTTCTCTGCCTGTGGACCGAGATGTAGCTCTCAGCTACTGTTTCAGGGCCATGTTTACTGCCAGGCTCCCTGCTATGAGGATAATAAACTGACTCTCTGAAACTAGACGCAAACTCCCAGTTAATGCCATACATACTTCTTTTATAAGAGTTGCTGTGGTCATGGTGCCTCTTCTCAGCAACAGAACACTGACTAAGACACTCATAATCAGAGCTACCAACTGGAGACCAAGCATTCAAATTCATGAGTCTATGGTGGGAAATTGTCATTCAAACCACCACACCCATTCTCAAAATAAGTAGCCCATATGCTGCTGTAAAAATAAATACAACATAACAACATTTATCACGTGAATACATGGTAACAGAGAAAATTTCGCTCACAAAAATTACTCCCTGCTTCCTTTTTAGTACATGCATAATTTTCATTGGATTCTTCCATAAAAGATATTATGAAGGAATAAGTCTAGATTATAAGTAAAGGATGTTAGGGTTTCCCCATAAATCAGTTAAAAATCCAAGTCCTTCAAACAAGAAATGTAAGGAAATAAAAGCAATGAGCAAGTTAAGTGTGTGTTGGAAATTATAGTGGACTCTAGTGGGCATTTTGAAAATTAACATTTACACAGTCATTGGAATATGGAAGTAAAGTATACACAAGAGATAATAAACTCATTACTAAAGAGATAGCACTGACTGAAAATAGAAATGGGATCAAAGAAGGTCTTTGTAGAAATTCATTTGTGGAAAATTGATATATAATGTATTACTAAGGGAATATAATGACTGTTCAAGGTAAACCAATGTCACGTATAGTGAATATCATGCTTTTCATAAACTACTTTACTCAGTGAACATCTGAATTAATATAACATTTCTTACATCTCTACATTTAATCCATGAGCATAGCAGGATAATTCAGGTCCCAGTGAAGATTTTCAGCTTATTTATTCAATTTGACTACCCACTCTCATTAAAATGAGGAGTAAATTGCCATATTAAGACTGGATATCATGCTCTGAACCATATATAAAAGCAAATTATAAAACTTCATCCATCAAAATGTAAAATTATTTTTATAAAATGTGACTGAGGGGCCGCAGAGATGGTTCAATGGATGAGAATACCTTCAGTTTCTGCAGATGACCTGGGTTTGGTTTCCAGCACCCACAAGGCAGCTGCCATTTGTAACTGGAGTTCTAGGAGGTCCTATACCCTATGTGGTCTCTAAAGGCTACAGGCATCTGCATAAGAAACAGACTTTCATGCAGGCAAACACCCACCCAGAGAAAACAAAAATGTATACATTTAGAAAAAAACTATAGATTGTGGTTGATTAACAATGCTATATATTCTATTGGTGTGATTAATTAGGTAAAAACAAGACATTGAAATAAGATGGAAAACATCAGCTACCATATGTGATTAGAAAACATAAAGGAACTGTGTGCTCTTTCAGATGGACTAGGAGACATGTGTTTGGACACATTTTGTTCTTCCACAACAGTCAAAACACTACTTTTTGAAGTTCTGAAATCTGTTTAAGGAGAATAAGGCAACCATAATTATTCTGGAAGCACAACAATGACTACAATTTGTGTGTTACATTCCCTGTGGTATTACCATGTCTGGTTCATGTTATATGCTCATTTATTGAACAAATGAAAGGATATATTGTTTTTAAACATAAACATAAATATTTTCTGTGAGTGACTTTCTTTAAGATTTAAGTTGGATTACCAGGTTTCTTATTTATTACTTATTTAACATAAAAAGAATGATTTTTTTTGCTTCTGTCTCAAGTGTAAGTGGATAGTCCAATTAGCATTTGTTTTTACTGTATTTACACTACAGATGTTGTGACATTTGAAGCACTGAAATATTTTTTAAACTTGACAAAAATCTTTTTATTTACTCTTCTACATTAGTTAGCCAATAATAAATGAGATTTAAAAACTTATAAATGAGAAGAGAAGGTAGCAAATAAATAAAACAAACTTTCATGTGCTGTTGTTGTATAACTCTGAAGTGTCATTTGAAAATATTCTTAGATTCGTTATGACAAGAGTAAGACACAAATATTATAATAGCCTGAGATATAGGACAATTGAGACACCAAGAATCTGACCCTTACCTGAACTCAGAGAGAAAATTAGAGGTAGGGCTACATCATATTGCCTTTAATCCAAATTCATAAGGAGTATGTAATAAAAACCACTTGTACTAATTGTGCTTCGAGATACAACTTTTCATATTAAGCTCTGAACTCATCTTCTCTACTTAGGAGAAGCTTAAGTAATAGAGAAAATGGGTGTGAGTTGCTTTGTGGCTTTCATCTGCTGAGGGCATAAACAGTACAGGTGAGTGCTCTATTTGCTAAAATTAGCCATCTTTTATAACAGTTCTAATAAAGGCAGTAACCCACTTGCACAGTCTCACAGCCAACTTTTGAACAATTAGCAAGGAAAGTATCTAAATTTTCAGGTATAATAAATGCCTTCACTAGAAAAGGTTTTGTTTTACAATTTCAGCTACACAACACATTGGAATATTGTCTCTGAGAGAGCAAAACCATGTCAGGCCCCTACTTGAGGAGAAAATCAACAACATGGTTGTTCTCCTTTCAACACAGCACTAAAATAATGATCTACTTAAAACACCTTATTTTCTCCTTTCACTTACTTGCCTCAAAACCTGAAATATATCAGTAGTAGAATATCTAAATTGATCAACCTGACACTGGAAGTCATTTGACTGTGGAAGTCTCACAGAAGAAAAACATGTAACTACATACTTTCCCTTTTTATATTAATTTTTTTAATTTTTTTGAGCTATACATTTTTCTCTGCTCCCCTTCCTTCCTCTTCCCTCCCCTTTAACCATTTCCCATAGTCCCCATGCTCCCAATTTACTCAGGAGATCTTGACTTTTTCTACTTCCCGTGTAGATTAGATCTGTGTATGTCTCTCTAAGGGTCCTCATTGTTGCCTAGGTTCTCTGGGATTGTGATTTGCAGGCTGGTTTTCTCTGCTATATGTCTAAAAGCCACTTATGAGTGAGTACATACTTTCTAAGAAATAGAGGTTAGACAGGGGCTAGTCAGTAAAAGAAAACTCTGGCTTCACATGCCCAAGCATATTTAAGGGGTTGTAACAGTAAACACATAGTTTGTTGTTGCTGTTAATAATGGTTCATTTTTATTTTATTGTGTTTTTTTTAAGAATTTTGCACATGTACTCAGTTCCTGTCTCCCTACCAGCCCTATCTACCCACCACTTTAGATACATATCTCTCTTTGAAATTTGTGTCTATTCATTTTGTTTTGTGACCCTGCCATGGACTTCTGTGTGACCAAGAAGCTAGAGCTATCTATTAGAACTTATAGGGGTCAGTAGAGGGTATAACACTCCATGGTTTCATGATGCCAGAGCCAAAGGCAATCGCAGGTCAATGTTGCCACTTGGTGAGTCCTCTTAGCTATTGCTCCAGAGGATCTTTCAGCGCAAATCTGGCTGAACTAGGTGATGGGTGACTAGTGAGCCAGTGACTGGAAAGGTTTTGGGGGGGCTGTCCCAACCTAAGACAGAAAATGTGTTTTGACCTGGACACTTTCCCATGACGAGTTAGAGGTATTGCCTGACGTCCAATGTCACCTAAGTCAGGTCTAGTCATATAATTTATATAAATGGGGAATCTGTAGGGTCCATGGGTCTACCCCTGCTCCCAGGTTTCATCTTGAGGACAGTTTCTGGTCAGTCAGCCTAAACATCCTGTTTGTTCCTGTGCTCCCTCTGTCCTGCCTGGTGATTAGCTATAGGGCATTGTTGACTCCAACTTGGGCGTGGTAATTTTCTACCTGCATGGGGGGCATTTCATTGTGCAGCAGTTAGGTATTTAAGGTTTTCCATAAGTTTAAATAAACGGCATTTGGCTGATCTCCTTTCGAATGACCCAGGTCTCTTGTGTGTTCTTTCAATCTCCAGGCCCTTGCCCGGCTCATGTGCAAGATATAGTGGTGCTCTGGAGAATAATGCAAGTGTTACAGTAGGGAGCATGGTAGCAGCATGCAGGCAAACATGGTGCTGGAGAAATAGCTGAAAGTCCGACATCTTGCAGGCAATAGGAAGTCAACTGTCACACTGAGGGAAAATTGAGCAAAATAAACCTCAAAATTCACCCCTACAGTGACACAGTTCCTCCAACAAGGTCAAACTTCCTAATAGTATCACTCCCTTTGGGGAACATTTTCCTTCAAACCACCACATATACACAATAGAATTTTAGCTAGTTGTAAACAAAAATTAAATTATAAAAAACTCGGGGAAATGAATAGAGTTGAAAAAATTATTCCAAGTAAAGTGACCAAGGCTCAAAATGACAATTGGCATTTGTTCTATGTGAAGATCCTAGCTTCAACTCTTTAGCATGTTATGTCTAACATGAAATATACATGCAAGTCAGAAAACAAAGAAGGGGAAGGGGTTGCACTGGGAAAAGGGGAAGTAGAACTTATGTAAAAATAAAAAGTCTTTGATGCTTTGGAATTGAAATTTTAATAGAGAAAGGGGGAGAGATAGAGATGAAAGATAAAAAGAGAGAGAGAGAGAGAGAGAGAGAGATAGGTAGTTTCGTTCTTCTGCAAGTTGATATCCTAGCACCATTTGTTAAAGATACCATTCTTTCCCAAAGGCAGTCCAGCTATCTGTGGCCATATGACCTTTATCTGGTTCCTCTTTTCTGTTCCATCTATGTGTCTGTTTTTGTGCTAAGTCACACTATTTTTACTACTATGGCTCTGTAGTGTAACTACAGATATAGTATATCTTCTGTTAATTATTTTTGTTGGGATTGCTTTGGTTATCTTTGATTTTTTTCTGCTTCTATATAAATGTTAATATTATTTTTGTTTTGTTTCTATATCTGTGAAGGATGGCTACGATATTTTTATCAGGATTGCTCTGAATCTATAAACTGCTTTTGGTAGTATGGCTATTTTCAGAAGATTAGTTCTGGTTCATAAGCATAGGAGGTCTTTACATCTTCTGGTGCCTTCTTCAATACCTTTCTTTAATGTCTTAACATTTTCATTGTAGAGGTCTTTCATTTTCTTGTTTACATTTATTCTTATTTTGGTTTTTGTGTGGCTACTGGAAATAGGACTGATTCCTTCATTTCTTTTTCGACAAACATGTCATTTTATGTATAAACAAAGACTATTTATTTGTATGAAACATATTCAGGAGGCAGAGGCAGACATATCTCTGTGAGTTTGAGGCCGGCCTGGTCTACAAAGTGAGTTCTCGACATCCAGGACAGGATAGAATCACCCTGTTTAAATAGATAAATAGATAGAGAGATACTTTTAAAAATTTGTGTATTTGTGAAGTGACTCTTGATTAAAGTCATTGTTAAGGTTTCACTATAATTCTATACTCATGCCTTGTCTAATCAAATAATATATGCATTTCCTTTGCTCAGGGCACATTTTTCACTTCATAAAAATGCATTCATTTTTCATGTCTTTTATATGTATTTGATTATCTTCAGAATCAATTTTGACTCTAACTTATTCATGAAAACGTCCAGTTCAAGAAAAAAAATTTAAAAAATGTCTTTGCTAAGTAATTTTAAATGCTATGATACATAAAGCAAAGCAACATTTCCTGAAAGCTGGGAAAGTGTGTGCTTCAGCTGATATCACTCCCAGCTATCGTCCTAACTTTCAGAAGAATGACCTGTTCCAACTACGTGGCCATTAATGAGTACTTTACAATATTCCTGAAAATAACAAACTGCAGTTCATTATTTTATTATCATTACTCATGGAAAATTTTCATCTTTTGAGTGTAGATTTAATTTTAGGAAAATGGAAAACTGTGAAATAACAGAACTCTGAAATAGCAGAAAATAAGCAAGATATTTGGAAAGAGGGAACTGTCTTGCCTACGACTGGATCTTCCAAACTTAAATCAGGCCCAGAGATCAGTAACTATTTTTTGATGTAGTGGATAAATTTTTGATCAAAAATAAGTTGTGATTCTGAGGAAATAGTATTTCTTTGGCTCCATAGGCAATTCACAAGAACAGTTCCAAATACATGAAAATTTTTGGTGTTGCTGACTTTTAGAAGAAATAACAGTCTCACACACATAAAAGCATGAGTAGCTTCTTTAAACTTCATTAGCATGTTTGTCTACTCTTATGAATGTGTAGATTTTGAAGGTTATTTCAGAAATGTATATTAAAATGTAGAGCCGTTTTCTGCTAGTTGATCTGTTTTGTTGTTAAATAGCATGCAAGACCCCAAGAGTTGAAAAGACTACATTGAAATTATACCAAAATATTTCTCCTGGTTATTACCTGCAGAAAAAAAGGATAATAATAGATTATTTCAATTTTAGTCTTTCTAAATCTGCAGAAAGCGGTATAATAGATTATTTCATTTTTAGTCTTTCTAACATTGATAAAATAAATATACAATAATTGGTTAAATTGTTGTGATAAATAAGCATTTATTGATAATAAACACAAGGAATCAGAGCTTACAGATCACAGTGCTATCTGCACCTACACTACATACCATCTAAAACAGCTGATTACTCCTTTTGTTGGGAAAGAGTTCTATTGAGTACTAAAGGCACCACGGTGACAAAGACACTGATTTCATGGAATCTGGAGAAATTCAGGAACTTAGAACCTGATAAGAAGTCTTTTCTAGTACAAATCTTTCCACAACTGAAGAAACAGCCACGACAAGGAACCAAAATGAAAGGACAAGTAGGGATTACCTAAATGTAGATGATGATAAACCATACAGAGGAATGGTCATGGTCCATGAATAAAAGGGAGTGTTGTACTTTAACTGAAATATGAATGGTTTGCAAATACAATCCAGAGACTAGCAAAAATAAGTAGGATTTTACTTTGAGAGAGAAATACGATGAGGGAAGGGGTTACATAAGCAATGCATAGGTTTTTTGAGAGATGATATCAAAGTTACTCAGAAAGTTGAAGTTCGTGGATAAGTACATTATTGTGATGTTGAAGGTCAACAAAAGGAAACTGTGCAGTAGAAGGCAAGCGCAGGCAAAAGGCTGTTGTGTTGTGAGTCTTTTAGGAGAAAATGGAGAGCAATGTCTCTGTGATATTGCAGACACAAAAGATACTAATCATAAAATTAAAAGTCTACACCAGACATCATCAAAATTACAAACATCTGTTCTCCAAAACATACCACAGAAAATGAAACTGCAAACAACATACGGAAGCATTTGGAACAGATACAGACACGGAACATATACAGTGAGAGGAGTGGGGGACCACATGCAGAACTCCCACAATAAATTGACTATTAGCCCAAATATTTCAAATGTCAGAAAGCTTGAACAGCACTCCATTAAAATAATGTGCAAATCCTCCAGCACTCCATGAGATGATATTGAACATGATGGGGTCATCAGTGAATGTTCAATGAGATTTTTAATCACAGACATGAACACCATGGAATTATAAAGATTTTGAAGACTGAAAACACCAGGTGGCAAGAAGAATATGAAGAAAATTAAAATAATTAAAACAATAGCTGGAGGAAGGATTGAACAATCCAGAAAATCTGAAAAAAGGATCACTTCCCGCAAGCATGCCTTACTAGCTTCATACTATCCCATTTTTATATATTTATCAAAGTAAAAAAAAAACCACATATTCACAAAAAGACTCATAATAATGTTCAGCAGATTAACTCTTAACAAATAACAACTGGAAACAACACAAATACTCACCATGAAGCAAGTAGGCAAACAAGGTTTGGCATCTTCAAATAACAGTAAACAACTTCACAAGAAAATTTACAGATACATGATGTTACAACTTGAGTGAATCTCAACAGTGTCAGTTTGAATAAAGAATGGGCAGAATACGTAATGTTTATTCAAAGACAGTAACACATATATATGTTATGCTAATACAAATCAGAAGATTGGCTGTTCTTGGGTAAGACTGGAAAGGCAACTGTGAAGGAGTAAGACAAAAGTTTTGGAGTGATCGAAATATTTCATACTTGATATGCTGTTTCACAGGTACATACATGCTTTCAAAAATCTTGGAAGGTATGTTTAAGATCTGTGTATTCTATTGTAGATGCATAAATAAATAAACAAATAAATAAAATGCATTTTAAAAATCTAGCACTTCAGGTGGCAAGATGTATTTGTGATTAGGAGCACTTAACCCCTCTTGCAGAGGATCCAGGTTCAGTTTTCTGCACACATGATGCTCATAGCAGCCCACGACCCCAGGTAAGAAGATCTGACACTCTCATGTGCTCTTCTGTCCCCTCCCCACTTCCACCCTCTTCTCTCCACTTCTTCCCTTTCACCCTTTTCTGCCTTCTGTGGGTCTTGCATACAAGCAGTACACATAAACATGCAAAGGCTCAAGCCCAAACATAAATAAATAATGAATAAATAAACCTTTATTTTGATAAAAACATGTATGTCAAGGTCTGGTGCCAGCCCAGACCATAAATTATTTCTCCAGACCAGAGGGGAAGCATGGAATTAAAGACACAACTTACATGGCTTTATCGGGAGGGAGGTTCTCAGTGATCCCTCATGAAATCCTGAGTTAACATCATTAGCATTCTGTTTCCTAGGTAACCAGGTAAATGGCTGTGGTCAAATCCACACATCTACCTATGCCTGCTCTGTCACGTCCTGCTCTGTATGAAAGTTCTGCGTAGGCTGAATTAACATCTCTATCCCAGGCATCCTCCAAATTACGAAGAAAGAGCAGAACAATATCCTGACCCTTTGATAGGGATGGCCACAGGCTAGGGGACCACCTCCTGTGTAGCAGGTGCAAACTGTGGCCTGGGATTCTGGTCGCCATACCATGCAGAAATATGGGCCTACACATGTAAAATTGAAGATTTCTCATCAATATGAAAGCTCCATGAACATAATTAGAACATCAATAAAGAAGTATTAAATTGAAAAAGTTAAATGATCATTCTCAGAACATGAGGTACGACTCCTAAAATTTAAATCTACAATGTAAGGGATTGATTTGTGGATCTCTTTGGACACACTGTCAAGTTGTGTTGTCTGCTTCTGTCTCCAATTCAGCTTGTGGTTTCAATTTTCAGTCCGGTTCTGTAGCTACACTGACATGACTATTTTCTTATCACCTTGTAGGGATAATTACCTTGCAAGTGGTTTGATGAGCTAAAGTTTTAGTCTCACTCTGAAGGCCCTAAATAAAGTACTTCTTTATTGATGTATATGATATAAAATAGCAGGTTTTGTTGGCTTCTCAGTTCCTCCCTAACATTGGAAAACACAGTACCTGTATCATCAGTTGGCTGATTGCACCCACATCTTATGACAGCAGAAATATTAGACACAAAATTAAATCAAGAAAAAGTGGATAATTTAATCTATCTGTGTGAATTAGCAAGATGCATTACAACTGAGTTTGTTTTCATTATAAATTATATGTATTTCATTTGTATATGTATCCATTTCTTTAAACTCACTAGGGACACTTCAATAATGATTATTATAAATATATTTTCTTTTAAAAAGTTGCAAAGTTACACTCATTATCAAAGCGCTAAAAACAACCCAAACCCATAAATGTTCACAATGGACACTTATTATCAGAAATTCTTTCATATTGCATCTATGTGACTATTTTTTATTTTTCACCATGAACAAGGGATGGAAGGAAAAAGTCTTTAGAACCCTTTAGAAATCCTCTGCATTATAAATTAATAGATTACCCTTAAGGTTCTAGAAGATGTTATTTTCCATGTTCAATCACAAAAGAACCAGGGACAAATATGAAGAAAATCACTCAAAACAAATAATATAACTCCAATTATTATGGCTGAGGGGTGCCTGTGCCTAACTCTAATAGTCTGACTTAAATAGTAGGACTAAGATCTAGAATATACCACACTATAAATGAGCAAGGCGAAGCCCAAAATGACGTATGGTCTCGCTCTTAGGTGGAATTAAAAGCCAAATTAAAAAGCCTCAAAAGATGATTCAAAGCAAATTATTTGAGTGTCACTTGATATTGTAAAGTCACTCACTCATTCAATAAATGCTAAGTACCTATTATACTAAAAAGACCAGGCTAGATGTGAAGAATGTGGGGGCCAGCCATGATAAGCTAAGTATTGGCAGGTCATTCAATGGAAGTTCTTTATTTCCAACCATTATCACCTGCCAGAGTAGAACTCACTCAGAGTAGTTTACCCTGACAAAGCATGGTTGCAGGAGGAACCACTGAGCTGAGATTACCTGACCCCCACCCAAGAACAGACCATTCAAAGGAAATTTCTGGCATTCCAATGCTGTAGATAGGAACACCTGCCTGCACACACTCACCAGGACACCCCTAGACAAATGTCAGCCAATAAGGAATCCTGAACCTCAGAGACCCCTCATCCCCACCTTTACTACTATAAAACCCTATTCTAATTGCACTCGGGGCTCTCCATTTATTCCAATACATTGGACACACAGAGAGACTGAGTTTGCAAACTTGATTAAAATAAAGGTTCTTTTTTTTTTTTTTTTCTTACGGGACTTGGTCTCCTTGTTGGCTTTTGTGGTGACTTTGTGGATTTGGTCATAACAAAGAACAGTACAAAACTTTGGACAAGTGAGTACCTTTAAGAGAAGATGAACATTTAATATTTGAAAATTAAGTAAATGCTTTAATGAAAAATAGAAGTGAATAAGTAATTTTGTCTAGGTTAGGAGAACCAGGTAATCTTCCACAAAATGATATTTCAACTAGACTTTTTAGAAGATTCATTAATTTCCCAGGCTACCACAACCAATTCCTATAAACTCAGTGAACGGTAACAACAGAAATGTATTTTATCACAGTAATGGAACTCATAAGTCAGAAATGAAGTGTTTCTAGGTCCACTTCCCCCTGGAGGTTTCAAAGGAGCATTCATGCCAGATCTTCGTCCTCATTTCTGATGACTAAGCCTGGTAGATGTGGGTTTCCGTTTCTGTCTCTGTCTTCACATCATCTTCTCTTTGTCCTTGTCATAGCTCTGTGCTTATAGGCACATTTATCACTGGGTGTAAGGATTATCTAACCCAGAATAATTCCCCAACCTCCTCCTCTTATCTACACAATATGTATTTTTTCAAAGAAGATCACATTCATTGATCTGGGTAGGTTTCTCTCATGGATTGTATGTAACTACATTATTCGACACAGTGTGGGGACAAACACAATTTTACAAACTGGAAAAGTTGGAAAGGACTAAGTAATAAAAGCAAATGTTACTGCACAGATGTTTAGAGAGTGTGCAAAGCATACTAATATTAAAAAGAGCCCAGAAAGAGGGTAAGGGGTAATGATTAAGAAGCAGTTTTGAAATAAAAACACCCTAGAAGTCAAACCAGATTTTACACAAACCAAAAACACTTCAGATGAAGATATCTATAAAACAATTTGGAGTAGAGAAGAGATGTCAGCTGAGGCTGACAGTATTTGAAACAGAGGTTGCCAAACTTATTCTGCAAAGGGCCAGATTGTAAATATTTTAGGCTTGCGAGCCATGCTATCTTTGTCACTACTACTCAACTTTGCCATTGGAGAGAGAAAGCAGATATAGACAACATGGAAACTAGAAGCTGTGGGTACATTCCTATGCATTAGTATGGATATCAAATTTGAATTTCACGCAATTTTAGAGGACAAAATAGCATTCTTTAAAAAAAAAGTCTTAAAATACAAAACCACATGTAAGAATGACATCAACAAAAATGCAAATTAGCTAGTCTTATGAGCCCATCTTTTATGGGGGTGCTAAAAGCTAGCAAAATCTGGCCAAATCAACTTTGTCAAATTTCCAGAAAAATCATAAAATGTTTATAATCATCAGAATTTTGAGGTGAGGTGGCTCAGTGGGCTAAGTATCTGCCACACAAACTTGAGGACCTGAGTTCTGATCCCCAGAAGACAAGCAGATCATTAAAACTAATTGGCCAGTTAGCCTAGATGATCTGTGCACTCTGGATTCAGTAAAAGGTCCAAAGTATATGGTAGATAGCAATAAAGGAAGACAGTTACTTTTGACCTCTATCTACATGCATGTACACTTCTATGCAAACCTGCAAACACACATTAACATATTACATTTGCAACAGAGAGACATAGAGACACAGAGACAGATAGAAAGCTTAATCAAGACAAAATTCCCTATAAAGTTCAAATTAAGGAAAACCTTTATAGCACTTCTGTTTGCCTTTTTCCTGTCCCTCCCTAGAGCAGCAGTGGTTTGGGGGAGGTAACCTGCATGTCACTATGGGCTGTTTGCTATCTACTGTACAAGAGCAACTAGATAAGTTGTTTTTGTCTGCTTTAATCAAGACTTAAAGAAGGCATTTGCCCCCTTTTACTAACTTGGAATATTCTCACATGCAAATAGAGACATTCCTCAAACCTTGTGAAGCAAACAGGCTCCACAGCTTCCTAAGGCAAGAGCACAGAGCTGAGTTAAACAACTGAAGAGCCATGGATTTGGAATAAAAAGCAGATAAAGCGTTCCTTTGGGAAACAAAAGCACGGAAAAGGACCCACAAGAACAGGGAATTTAGAAAATAGTGTCCAGTCAGAGCAGAATACATACTTAGGAGAAGAACTTCAAATATTCTAGACTTTCATCTTTGACTGATGTGTAAGCTTGGAAGAAGTAGGAAGTAAATGCTGAGGCAGTATTGTCAGGTAAAGTTGACTGCTCACCCCTACAAAGTAAACTCTCAAAGGCAAGGAGAAATTTTTCTCTTTTTCTCTTTTTCTTCCTCCCTTCTTCTTTTCTGTTTTGTTGCTGTTGTTGTTTTATTCTATTCTGCCTTTTCTTCATTTCCTTCTTCCTTTCTTTCTTTCTTTCCTTCTTTCTTTCTTTCTTGAATTGCTGTTTTCCATTCCACCATTAAAGAATACTGGCAAAAGTAACTGAACATAAACTAAAGAAACATCACATACAGTAAATAATACAGACGCTATAAAATGTTCAAGAAAAATATCATTGAAAAAAAATGAGCAGCTATAAGCCACTAACAACTGCTAGACCAAATTCCAAGCAAGAACTTGGAAGTATCCAACTTTCAGAAGTAGTATGTTATATGTAATATGTAATGTGTCAGAATCACAACAGAAGTCACGACACTATAGGCAAAGAAAAGTGTGGCATAATCACAGAAGAATAAGTAGAAACTACACAGAAAAGCACACTCACACTTACTGACTTTCTAGACAAAAATGTTACAATGACTTTTAAACATGTTTAAAGAACTAAGCAAACCAAATTAAAGAAATTAGAACAACACTGTCTCAAAATAAATGGAACTGTTAACAAACAGATTACAAAAGGGAACCAAAAAGTCTGGAACTATAGAACTCAAAGAATCTATAACTAAAATTTAAAAGTTGATAAGAGAGTTTCATTGCAGGTTGCAGAGGCAATAAAATCCACCAACAAACTTCCAGATAGATCACTTGAAAGGATGAGGTCTTAAGGCTACAAAGTAGTAAAACTAAATATTAATAAACAGTGGTTCATAGACTTATTGGTTCCCACTCAGTTTATAATCTCATAAATAATGGGCAATAGATGAGGAAAGATAGAGGGGCATAAAGATAAAAATTAGGATCTCTCCCATGAACCAGAATTAGACGGTCATTAGTCAAGACAAAGGAATGATCTGAAAAGCAGAAAAAAATGGAATCAAAACATCATTCACAAAGAGTCCTTAAGACATTAGAAATAGGTTTCTTAGAGTAGCTGAAACTGCTCCCAGAGGAATAGCATGATTTAAAGGACAGAAAGGAAACAAAATAAATCATAGGAATGTTTTAATCAAGGGAGTGAAAGGCACAAATGCTGAAAAGTAAATTGCATTGTTAAAAGGAAATAAATCTAAACCAGTCAGAGAGACACCCATGTTTCAGCATTGGAGGATTGGCAATACAACCCTAAGGAATGTACAGATTTAATGGGATTATTATCAAAATCAAACAGACTTCTTTTTCTTCTTAACTGAAAATTGAAAGACAAAAGAAGAAAGAAAGAAACAGAATTAAAAGGGGCTTCAAACAGCAGGAAAAAAAACATTGAAAAAAAATATTGAATTTCCCAGGGGCAAAACTTTACACAAGATTATGCCATACAGAGCTATGGGGTGTTGGCTCAAAGACAGGCTTCTGAATTTGTGAAAAAGACTTAAGAACCCAGAAATAAATCTAAATACCTGTCGCTAACTGATTTTTAGGAAGAAGAAATAAATGTGTCTGATAAACAGTACCGAGACAGTTGAATAACCTTCCCAAAATATGAAATTGGATCACCTACCTCACAGAGAACATAAAATCCATTGAAATGGATCAGTGACTTAAACACAAGGGTAAAGCTATAAAACAGAAAAAACAGGGTAAGTCTTCATCTCCTTGGACTTCATATTGTATTCTTAGAAATAATGACACAATACCAAGAATAATAAGATAATAATAGGGAAATTTGACTTGATTAAAATTAGAAAATTGTAAACATTGATACATAACCACCTAGAGAATTATAGAAAACATTTACCAATTGCATATCTAATTAGTATCTTTTACTCAAAACTATCGTTAAAAATTCATATTGTAAGAACTCAACAATAAGACAAAATAACTGTCAAAAGGTAGATAGAAAGATATGAATAGAGACAGTCCTTCAAAAACAAATGGCCAAAACGCACATTGAAAAATGTTCAAACCAAGTAGTCATGACTAGCATGCAACTTTTAAACTATAAAATACGACTTTATGTCCAGTAAATAGTTTTTATCAAATGAAAAACAACAGCTATCAGCAAAAACATGGTGAAATGGGAACCTTTCAGAATGGGACTATGGGGGAGGGTTGGAGGGGAGAAGAAAGGAGGGAGCAGAGAAAAATGTATAGCTCAATAAAATAAAAAATAAAAAACAAACAAAGAATGTAAACCAGTATAGTCACTACGGAAAGCAATCTGGCAGGTACTCAAGAGGTAAACCATAAAATTCCCATATGACCTAGTCATTCCATCACTAGGAAAATATTCAAAAGAATTAAAAATGTCACCATGAATATTCATAACACAGCTATTTGCAGTAGCAATTTTTTTCCCTTCCTCCTGCCCCCAAAGCAAAAAGAAACAACAAAAAGAAGACAATGAGGTCAGAAGAGATGAACATAGGTTCTATTGCTGAATCTCATCAGTTAAGAGCCAGCGATGTTCTAGAATAACAAGGTCAGTGATGGTGGGTGATCACTTCCTTGAATCCTAGGAGAAGGCCTAGAACTGATAAAGTTGACCACAAAAAATAAAGAAGCTGGAATACTGCTGCAATGAAGACAGCTAGATACGGGAACTTAGAAGGTTGAACAAGGATCTAGGTGTGGGTCTATACAAGTTGTAACTCTATTTCACAGGTTAACAACCCAAGTGGAAATTTTGAAAAAAAAAAAAATAGTAGGAATGGCAACTGGATATGACTGCAGAAATAGTCATATTCCTGAAGCCACCCAGGGTACATAAGAACTGATGCAAAGATGGAACCTCAAAACCAGCAAAGATAAAAAGATTAAGTGCATACATTCATTTAAAATGATCATCTGTAGATTTTAAAGCTTTGAAGTGAGGGAAAAGGCCCTTGACAAGAAATAAACTTTTGTTAAAAATTAGGAATATTAGAAACCTCTGGGCTGGAGAGATGGCTCAGAGCCTAAGAGCACTGGCAGCTCTTCCAGAGGTCCTGAGTTCAATTCCCAGCAACCACGTGGTGGCTCACAACCATCTGTCATGAGATCTGGTGCCCTCTTCTGGCATGAAAGTGTATGTGCAGGAGGAACATTGTATGCATAATAAATATTTAAAAGAGAGAAAGAAAGGAAGGAAGGAAGGAAGGAAGGAAGGAAGGAAGGAAGGGAAAGAAAGAAAGAAAAGGAAAGAAAAAAAGAAAGAAAGAAAGAAAGAAAGAAAGAAAGAAAGAAAGAAAGAAAGAAAGAAAGAAAGAAACCTCCCAGAAGCTTAGGCATATAAGACCCTTATGGATGGTCCAAAAGAACTAAAAAGATTGTAACTATCCTGAGCCTCATGTGGACAGAAGCAATGCTGAGCTGCTGCAGAGAGGAGCATGGAAAATACCTTCTTTCAAAGGCATGGCATCTAGGGTATGCCGAAAGCTGAGGGTGAGGAAGGCACATAGAAACGCTCCTTTATTCCATGCCTTGCCATAATTAACAAAGCAACAGTGATCCTCAATCAGTAATATGAAGGGTGTGGTAGCCTGTTAGTGTTAGTTCCCGTTAAGACAACTAGAGGCATTCAGCTCAGCTACATAAACTCGGTTTTCTGGTGACAATGTAATACTATTTTTATTTCCCAGTTTCTTTCATTTTATTTGTTTATTTCCTTATTTTTGAGACAAGATCTGCCTGTATAACCCAGCTGACACTGAAATCTCAGCAGTCTTTCTGCCTCAGCCTAACCATGTGGTGGAATTTCAGGCAGACACCACTACCTCTGGCTTCTATCATTAGTGTATGTATAATATGACATGTTCAGGGAAGAATTACTAAAAACACAAGTTTTGATTTTGTTTTTTAAATGGCCTAATGTCTAGAGATAAGGTGGAAAACACACAGCAGTATTTGCTAAATTAAAGCTTTTAACAGTAAAAGTTTGATGGCCAGCATGTGAAAGGTGCTTATCAAAGGGTGGTAGACATGCTTGGAGAATGGAAGAGTTCAGTGAAGAGATAGAAAGTATAAAACAACGTAGAAACAGATAGAAAGATCAAACAACTGACATTATGGATCACTTTTTTACCTTCTCCAAGTTATTTCTGAGGTTTCTAGGATTGACTCTTGATGATTCTCAAATACCCACCCAGTCCTGAAAGTGCACTGTTAGGAGATGTGGACCCTTTGAGAATGGGGCCTAGTAGGAGGCTCTTAGGACATTAGACACTCACCCTTGAGAGTGATTATTGTTCCTTGTCCTCTTCCTCTTTCTCTTTATGCTTTACCAATTTAATGTAAAAGTAGACTTCTACCATGATGTTCTGTCTTACCAAAGGCTACATCACTCAGTCTTGAGTTGACACCTCCAAAACCTTGGGTCATGGTATAAGTCTTTTCTCCTTAAAAGTTAATTGCACCAGGAATTTTGTTATACTAATAGAAAGCTGAAAAATAGTTATATTAAAAATAGGCAAGCATTTTGAAATGTGGAAACATAGTAGGAATACTGGAGCACTTACCTAGGATATACAAGGCTCAGGGTTCAGACTGCATTGCCAAAAAATTAAATTCAGAAAGATAAGAGACTGTCACCATGAATGACAAATGTCTTATTAAAGTTCTCAAGGTTGAAACAGCACCTAGCAAATAATGACACCTAGCAAAGGGTTTGGGGTAAATGGAATCCGTCAGAGACTACTTGAAGGAGAACAGAAAAAGTGCATTTATTAGTAAACATAGATGAGAAGAGCCTTCCAGAAAGAACGTATTATATTCGAGGGCAAAGTGCTTCACCAATTGGGAAAGAAGAGTATCTTAGGAGAAAGGAGGACTCAGATTGAGGAATAAAATCAAAGAGATTTCACATGGTTAGGCAGGCTCACAGGTACTGCCTGCTATTTCACCAAAATGTTTATTCCTGTACAGCACAATTTAGTTTTGTTTGCTTGTTTTCAGAATTCTCAAGTCTCAGTCTTATCAAGTCTTGATAGCTCCAGGGTTTATAAAACAAAAGGAGTGAAAGTCTCCAAGGTACTGAGGAGCTGCACTGGCTGTATTTTCCCTGTGCGTGTAATTTTGCTCAGCTTTGTTTTTGCCAATTAGACATTTAAACATAGAAACAACCCGCTAAAGAAAGTAGCGTCAGTATCTATATTGTTCTTAATGACTCGTTACTAAGTATTTTCAGTTCTTAATTTGGGGTCAGGTTCTTGTGTAATTATTGATTTCACACTGAAGCTCTTCACTTGCATACCCATGCAGCATTCATGCTATTTAAAACTGTTATCCTATAAACTACTTTACAGCATTCAAATAATATTGGTAATTCTCTCTCTCTCTTTCTCATTATCTCTTTCTCTCTTCAGGAAATACTCAAGTTATCTCTTTATAAGGCATTATCATAAAACATAATCTGTGTTAGACCATCAAAAGCAAATTCTTACCCATTTGTTCATTGAGGATGCATTCATTTAAAATCTACTTTTATATGTAGTCCAAGCTGCTTTTCAATAATCAATAACTATCAAACCATGTTTTTTGGTTATAATTGGTTGAACTTAGTGCACTAGAAGTAGCAAGCGAGTTGGCATTTAACTCCAAATAAAAGCAGTAGATCAGCATCACTTTCAAAATTAGATTACATACTGAGTAAACAGCACACATTGCTCTCCTTCAAAAGAAGAAACTATAATGGAAAGGAAATGCCAGCTTGCTTGTGATTTCATTAATAATTCTGACATTCAATCTCAAAATTAGAAACCATAGCAAAAATCCTGTATTTCCGCCTCCAATTTAAAAACTGGACATTTTTTGACAGGTGATAGATTTATTGGTCTAACCTAAATGGTGCTGGGTTTCATATCTCCCTTTTCTTTATTCAGCTTCAGGATATTGATCACTGCCTCCTCTACAAGACTGGTGATCAGAGTATCATCTACTGCAACCTCTTTGGGGACACGCAGGTGATAGCTCTGTCAGGTGCTTTAATGAAAACCATATGTATGGTATATCATTTTATAAATACATGCCATTTTAAGCATTTTAGTTGTTTTAAAAATCTGGTTGTATTTTTAAATGTTATTATTAAATTGAAATGTTGAGTTTCCTATCCGATTCAAAAACCATATATTCTGATCTAGACAGAGTTGAAAACTATAGTTATAAAGTCAAGAGATAATTGTTTCCACACATTTTCCCTTATCTTTGCCTATTCTCTAAGCTTTTTCTGCCTTCATTGAAAATGCCTGAACCATCTGAAAACTTGGGGAGAACACACTAGGATTGCAGCTTAGGGTTGAGTCTGAGGTATGACCCAGTTCTATGTACCAAGAAGTTATTAAAATTTGTGTGCTAACTGTAAATGTGATTCTTACAGTCCCATTCTGCTATTGTTCTTTTAGACATGCTGTTTGTATAGGAAAAACAAGAAAAGGATAAGAGACCATGTGGGTATATCTGAGTCCCCAACTAAAATAACTATCAAAATAACTCCAAATTTAATCACCATTGACCCCTAACAACTTTGCCTCCCATAATAACTATCAACCATTACAGGATACAAAAATTAGCAATTAGAGTGTCCTGCACAATGAGAGCATCTAGGCTGGAAGAGCAGAGGAAAAGCTGACAGTATAACAAGTACTTTCCGTGAGTTCTCTGGGTGACTTGTCTTTATGATACCAAAGGATCAAGAACACAGACTGTAAGTGGAAATCATTCAGAGAAGTCAACGTCAGCCCTCTTCTTACACAAATCACAACCCACCTGTCATTAGTCTCTAGATGAAGAGCTACAAGCAATCAACAACAGTTGAGAGAGGAATTAACTTCCCCAAGTGTGAGTCTCTCCACTTATGGCCAATTAGTTATAAAATGCCAAATGGTCTTCCTCAGAAAAGTATACATGCATACACTGAACGGATTCATCCGGGTGTTTTTATGTTTATTCATTTATACACATATGTAACAATGATTACTTAAAAGAGGTTGTGAATTTGGGGGACAACCAAGTGGGGATGGACATGGGGGAGGTACAAAAAGAGGAGAGGGATGAAGGAATTTATACAATTATGTTTAATTAAATAAATATTAAAATAATTACTAAATAATCTATTATCAAGTTATTGAATATCTACTTCCTATGCTAAATGATACATACTCCATTTAGGAAGAAATAAAGGTATGAAGTCTACTACAAATAGAAGTGATAGAGTTTTATTCACCTTTTGAGTTAGAAGTAAAAGAAATATATAAAAAGAATCTTATAATTTAGACATCTGTCTCTGTAGTAAAACACTGGGGAAAATCACCATACGTCTCTAATTCCGACTTTTAAAAAATTTGCTCTTCCGATAATTTCAGTAAAGTCTTTCAGAATAGTTAGCAAAACCAGTTTTATGTCATGTGTATTGTTATTAAAACTAAATTGAATCTGCAGCAATGATAAAAAGAACAATCGGGTTAGTAATTCGTTATTATAATATAGTTTTGGGTTGAGTTTCCCACATTCTATTGAGTGTTTACGTTTATACTTCACATCTTTCCAACAAACTGCACTCTTCTGTCTTGAGATTTACTTTGTAGAAAAATGAAGTCACATGTTTCTATGTCCACACAGCTTATTAGTCTTCCACTCACAATACGTTCTAACCATGAAATCAGGTTTTTATTTCCTTTTATTATACCGATTAAATGTAATAGACATCCACAGGTATAATTTCTAGAACACAGTGTTCTCCCTCTCTACACAAGGGAGCTATCCCAGTTGTCTACTTGCTGTATAGTCTACTCTAGCTATTGCAGTTAAAAGTAAATAGTTGTTCTCTGGTTGGGGATTTTATCTTTTTAGGGAAAAATGAAGCACATGTTTGTTGAGGTAAGTTCAAGCTGATTTGTTTCCCATAGGTACTTGGAGGTAGAAATTTCTCAACACTATTATTCTCAGGCTAAATTTGATGATATTTCAAAAATATAATTGGAATTTCCTTTCTGTTACCACTAAGGGATCATTAGGTTATATATCACAGACTAAATGAGCCCATTTAAAAGAAAAGCTCCAGTCTTCCTCTTACTGCTATTCTCAAAGTGGTTGCTAAATGATATTTTTCTTTTGTACATAAATGACATAGATTCAAATTCCTGTTTGTCTGCTCAGTATACAAATGAAATGACATATATTCACATTTTTCTTTTTCTTAAGTGGCATCTTAAACAACCAAACATAATAAACTGTAACCATAACGCTGCAGATATGAGTGGAACTGTCACTTAGACAGTTTTCATTTTTATTCGTCTTTCAGCACATCTCTGAAAACATCCTTGCCATTTTCTGTAGACTCGATTAACAAATGCTTGATCCTGTGACTGTTCCTCATACACGCAGCTGGATCCTTCGGGCCTTGTTTACCAAGGGAGACCCATCTCCTCTAGTTCCCTGGACTCAGTTTGGATTTTCACATCATTCTGAATGGCATTAGTTACAGCAGATGCCCTCCTCTAGCCGCGTACATATTCAAGGGAATTAATTGCCTTGAGAATGTAAGTGTTGAGTACCCTGGAGAGGGAACCTACACTGAAAAGCCCTGTGGTTTGGAGGAGCCGCATATAGTGAAATCATACCAGGATATGATCATGTCTGAAATCAAGTCAACGAGAGACAGAGAGAGAGACAGAGAGAGAGAGAGACAGAGAGAGAGAGAGAAACAGAGAGAGAGAGAAACAGAGAGAGAGAGAAACACACACACACAGAGAGAGAGAGAGAGAGAGAGAGAGAGAGAGAAACAGAGAGAGAGAGACAGAGACAGAGAAGCAGAAAGCAATCTGAGAATTAGCTGATATAAGTCATGTAGCCCCGTAAAACAGGCTTTATTTTGCTTAGTATGAAAAGATACTAAAATTTTGTGCAGTAGAGAGACACAATATGACTTATGGCTTAATAGGATGAGTCTGACTGTTTGGGGAAGAATGTACTATAGGGAGACAAGAATGGAAATAGTGGTAGTGTTTAAGACACTGCTGAAATAGCCCAAAGAAAGCATAATTGTGACTTAGTTAGAATTGGCTAGCAGCTAGAGGTGGAGAAACGGATCAGACACTGCATGCATGTTATGAACGTGGGTCTTACCTGCAGATACTGTCTGGGTAGGCAATGGAAGCTTTTGGAGTTGGGGGACGTGACTCAGAGGGAGGGGACAGGTCTTGAGGTGTTATAGTTCAGCCCCACTTCTTGCCCACTCTTTAATTCCTGACTGCTAAAAGCAATGTGACCAGCTGGCTTCTGGATCCTGCTACCATGTTTTCCCTGCTAATACATTCCTTCAAACTGTAAACAAAAGGTATTCTCCCTTAAAGTGCTCTCTCAGAGTATTTTCTCTCAGCAATAAGAAAAATAGCTCTAAGAGGCTTCATTTGCTACTCCTCAGCTGCTCCCATGCCCTCCACTGCTCATGATGTTGTCTTGGTCTCTGTCCTTTACACAGCTAAGCTCAACTTACCTAAGCTGCACAGAGGTTCCAAAGCTCCCTCTTTCTGCAGACTCTCTTAACCTATTTCTTCTTTCACTGAATGTCTAGAATCATCTGGGAAATAATATGATTATATGATCTTCTATTTTGATAGTTTCCTGTAACATCTCAAATTGACAGTGAAATAAATTCCAACTACCATATCATGTGCTTCCTATAAACTCCTAGTTATGTTCACACTTTATTTTGTTTCTTGTATGGGATACACAATCGCTTCATGCTCAATTGTCATTCTCCTGAGTCCTGTGGCCTGAAGTTTCTTCAAGCAATGCAAGTGGCTTCACAGCTCTGGGTTTTCTGTGTTTAAGGAACTCTTCATCTGGGGCACCTGAGTTTCCTGTTTACTGGGAATATTCTTAATAATCCTTCAATCCCAATCAGCATTGCCTTTATTAATCAGTCTCTAAGGGTCCCAACAAATACTGCTCCTCATTCTCTCCTTTGTGCCTTCACAATATTCTGTTGTTTTATCATAACGCAGAAAATGTTCATCAAACTGCTCAACATATGTATCTTCCCTTACTAGTGAGGAAACTGATAATGATGCTATCTCTTCCAACTGTTTGCGCCTCTCATTTTATACACCTTTTGTATAATGGGTACAGAATTGTACACACAATTCTGGAAATGATTTACTAAACAGAATTTATTATATTGTGAGTAAAAAGAGGGTGTGCGGGTGGAATTTGGGGACATGGGATACCTAACTCCAAATAAATAAATATGTATGTAATGATGTACTAGCTCATCAACAGCTATGAGAGCACACTACAGAGACAGAGCTGGCTATGCAGATGCCCTGTAGTCTGTAGGTTGCTTTCACATTGCTCACCATGTGCCTACTTCAAGAGATTTTCCTTTGCTTTGGATTATCACTGGGTTAGTGGTGGGTGCGACGCATCACAAAATTTGATCTTCTATGTTTCAATCTCTTCAGTGTGACTGAAAACCTTATTCCAGACAGTGAAACCTCTTCTAACAAGCCATCAGGATCTCCACCAAGATACAGCATGTTTCTCCAAAATGTGGGTGATAACCATTTTCCTCTAAGATTGATCTCAAATATAAAGGCATCCACATTTCCTCAAGAAACTGAAGGATATTAAACAACAGATACAAAGTTAGACTAAATTAGGAAACCTATTTACATTGAGAAGCTGATATCATCTACAAATGACAGATGCTAACAAGTTAAAAGCTCTGAAACAGCAGCCATAAAACGATGAAGGTTTTTTTGTGTGTGAAATTATATTTCTCTTTAGTTAGAACAAAAGCCAATGGCAAAAAAAAAACTATATGTAGGATTTCTTTACATCTAAAAGCATAAAGTTTATTTTCTTTTTGGAGACAGAGTCTCACCATGTAGTCCTGGCTATCTTGGAACTTGCTATAATAGACCAAAATGGCCTTAAACTCACAGAGATTCACTTGTGTCTTCCTCCTGAGTACTGGGATTAAAGGTGTGGTGTGGGAGAATTGTCTGTATTCTGTCAATCATATTTTAATAAAATGCTGATTGGCCAGGCAGGCAGTATAGGCAGGAAAGCCAGACAGGAAGTAGGGGTGGAGCAATGAGAACAGGAGAATTCTGGGAAGCAGGGAAGTTCCTCTGCCACTCCTGTGCAGACCACCGAAGAGGCAACATGTAAGCTGTCACACTGAGAAAGGTACTGAGCCCATGTGGCTAACATAGATAAGGATAATGGGGTAATATATGTTATAAGAGTTAACAAGAAGCCTGACCTAATGGGCCAATCAGTTTATAACCTTATGGAGTCTTGTGTGTGATTTTCTTTGTTGCTTGCCGGCTGTTAGGGTACTGGGAGGGACAGAAACCCCAACAAGCCAGCCCTCATACTACATATGGCGCCCAGACGTGGATAACTGAATCCACAGAAAGCCTGAGAAAGCTTGGAAAAGAATAGAGTAAAGCATGGCTTCTTGGTGGCAGCAATTTCTCAGGTCTACTTTGCTTGCTAGAGGCAAGCAAGCGCTCTCATCTGAGAGAGGCTTCCTGACTCAGCCTTAGCTGCAAAACCTTACAGCTCATTAAGAGGTCCTGCCACAAAACACTTAAATGCTGTTGGTGAAAAGCTGAACACATGCTTTTCGGTTTTCAGTCGTAGCAGGAAAAAAGCTGTGCTGTTTTAAAATGCCGGCTTTCTGGGCTGTCCTGCCAAAGCAAACTCTGACTCTTTCAGGCAGGCAGTCCGACTGAGTGTGGTCTGTGAGCAGAATGCTGCAGCTTGCTTGCTGGCAAGGACTTTGAAACGCCATAGAGTTGTGGCAGTGAACACAGCTCTGGCTGGTACCTCAGCCTTGAGGCTGAAATGCTAAGGAATGAGCTGGATCTAGCTGTCAAAGCCACGGCTCTCCATATTGCTTAGTAAATTAATGGCTCATGTGGTCAGAAAAAGAAAAATATACAGTAAAGAGAGATTCAAAGAGGAAGAAAACCTCTAAATGGTTTACAGTGTGTATATGCAGGCTAAAAGTTAAAGTTCTTAAAGTTAAAAGGAAAGAAAGAGAGTAGTTGGGTGTGGTGGTACACACCTTTAATCCCAATGCCTGGGAGGCAGAGGCATATTGACCTCTGTGACTTCAAGGGGTAGAGGTAGATTGACCTCTGTGACCTCAAGGTGTGGTAGTACACGCCTTTAATCCCAATGCCTGGGAGGCAGAGACAGATCTCTGTGAGTTCAAGGTGTGGTAGCATACACCTTTAATCCCAGCACTGGGGAGGCAGAGACAGGAGGATCTCTGTGAGTTCAAAGACAGCCTGGTCTACAGTGTTATTCCAGGACAAAGATATACAAAGATCCTGTCTCAAAAAAGTAAAAGTAAAAAATAAAAGAAATAGAGGTCAAAATAAGACCTCATAAAGATGGAAAATGCACAGAGAATCTTCATACTGTATGCTATTATGCTCTCTTTAAATTGTTTGATTGCTGAGGAAGGAGCAACAACTGCTAAAAGACTTTTGTTTATAAATGCTGTTGAACTAACCCAAGATAGGAATTTTGAAAATACCTTGGCTTCAAAACTGAAGTCAAAAGGTATGTTACTTTGGAGAAGAGATTTTGCTTTTGTTTCCACAGAAAACGAGAGACTCTGGATTTATTCAGAGTTAAGAATAATCACCTTTGACCAAGGGAGGCCACCTGAAAAATCTCCGATAGGAACAGATGGCCCAGATGACAGAGTTCTACATCCAGAACAGATTCAAGACTGCTGCCTGAGATGATCAAGACTCACAGGATACTCCAGTCAGGACTTGATTATAACTTTAAATTTTCTTTAGGTCCCCATAAGATCATCAGCGCCCCCAACCAGCAGGAAGTAGCCTGAAATACTACGCCCACATTCCCAACAAATGGACTATGGGTATTTTTCTTTGTTTAAAAAAAAAAAGAGGGAAATGGTGTGGGAGAATTGTCTGTATTCTGTCAATCATATTTTAATAAAATGCTGATTGGCCAGGCAGGCAGTATAGGCAGGAAAGCCAGACAGGAAGTAGGGGTGGAGCAATGAGAACAGGAGAATTCTGGGAAGCAGGGAAGTTCCTCTGCCACTCCTGTGCAGACCACCGAAGAGGCAACATGTAAGCTGTCACACTGAGAAAGGTACTGAGCCCATGTGGCTAACATAGATAAGGATAATGGGGTAATATATGTTATAAGAGTTAACAAGACGCCTGACCTAATGGGCCAATCAGTTTATAACCTTATGGAGTCTTGTGTGTGATTTTCTTTGTTGCTTGCCGGCTGTTGGGGTACTGGGAGGGACAGAAACCCCAACAAGCCAGCCCTCATACTACAAAGGTGTAAACCATGTTCCACCAAATGCATGGATTTTTCATCATTCATTTAGAGATTTTAAATTTAAAAAGGAATTTTTGACCCAGTAGTCACTTGGAATTATTTCATCAAATCACCTTTAAGTTGGAACCATAAAAGAAAATAGGAGGAAGATGAAAAATCCTAAGGAGTAAAATGGTCTTTTAAGGCAGAGACATTTCAATCAGTCTGCAGTGTTTCCTAAATGCACATCTGTATTCAAAGGGACTGAAAACACATTCATAAATATTCTATTCCACACAAGAAGGTGTGTCTTTTGTAATCAGAAGAATGATCACTGATACTTGTGTTTTAGTTTAAGTAGTTGATTAAATATTTCATTTCTGCCAACATATCCATTATAAATAATCTCCTATCATGAGGTAAATTTATGCTTTTGGGGTTAATTACAATACATTTCATTCAAATGAAAAGAAACTGAATAACTATTATGCACAGGAGAAAATACACATCAAAGCAATAAAACTTCCTCATTGGTTTCTTTTTTTTTTTTCTTTTTTGAGAATAGAGAAAATACCACCTCATACTCCTTGGTAAAGTATAGAAAGCCATATTTGTGCTAGATATTTGGGACTGGGAAAACATTTGTTATATTATTTTATTAATTTTTTGTGCATGAGTAATTTCTCTTCAAAGAATCAAAGTCTAGGTTAAGGAGGTTGCTTCACTTGTAGAGTGATTTCCTAGCATGTACCGAAAGATGTGAAGTGGAGGCACAAAGGTCAGAAGTTCAAGTCCATTCTCTGGCCAGCCAAGGATACATAAGATTTTGCCTTTAAAAAAAAAAAAGAGAGAGAGAGAGGCAAATATATGACACCTATTTTATTTCAAATAAGTAACTCTTAAGATTAATAAAGTTAATTATGTCTATGAGAAGGAGAGTATGTGAGTTCAAGGACCTGCAGAGTTCAGAAGACAGAGTATGACTCCAGGAGCTGGACTTAGAGGTGGCTGGGAGCTGGGTTACAGTCAGGCAATCATGCCCTCCCAGCTTTTATTTATGTGGATTCTCAGGATCCAAACTCTGGTCCTCTTGCTCACATAGCAAACACTTTCCTCAGTCAGCTATCTGGCCAGCCTTTAAAGGTCACTTTTGAATGAACCGGGTTTCTACAGTTTTGGTTTCAGCTCTTCAGTGTAGCAGTAAATATACAAATATACAAAAATTGACTTGAAATTTTAGAATAAAAGAAATACATCTTTTATTTACAAATTTTTCTCAGAGTCAATAAATTGTGTGTATTTGTGTATGTATATATATCTGTGTATATACATATGTATGTACATACATATGTGTGTGTGTGTGTGTGTGTGTGTGTGTGTATACAAATTTTTCCCAAACAGTCAATAAAGTATGCTAGGTTCTCCAGCATATAAGACTGAGACAGAGCCAGTCCCACTCATCTCTCCCTGGGGCTGAGCAAGATAATGGGTGTTGACAACCCAGGACCCTGCTCTCCCCCAAACCCTGCACCCTACTGGGGATAAATACACACTGAACCGGGAGTCTGTCAAAGCAGGATCTCACTTTATTGCATCAGGGCAGGAACTTATATAGGGTTGAGGTAGTGGGCTGGAGTCTTGGGATGGGGTGAGGTAGAGTAAGGAATAAGATCCTGCCATGCAGGGGTAGACAGAGGGAGGCCTAGGTGAGACTGTGCTGAATGACTCCTCTCCAAACTCAAGTTAGGCTCAGGAAGTTACACTGGGCCTCATTAAACTCAAGTTAGGCTTAGGAAGTTACACTGGACCTCATGAGGCCCAACAAAAGTGTGTGTGTGTGTGTGTGTGTGTGTGTGTGTGTGTGTGTGTGTGTGTGTTCATATGTAGATTGTATATACGTATATCACATTCCTTAGTTGCCTGTACCTCTCCCAAGAGAAGAGACCCCTATTGGTTATACAATAGCAAATGTTCAGGACTGAAATTATATATATATATCAGTAACTATATATGCTGAAGTTGTTTTTTACTCTTTGATTCCTTTACTCTTTGGGAGCCCACCACTCAGCTCCCCAAGTAATCATATAGAGTCTTGTTCTTTCTTATAAATTTCCTCCTTGGTTAGCTTGTTCCTTGCCAGATTTTCTTAACTTAAATTATCCTGTCTATCTTTTGCCCCTGGGCTTTTATTATTCTCCATACACCTTTCTTTACTTCTTACACTGTGACTTGCTGTGTAGCTGGTTGGCTGGTGCCTGATGTACTTTTCTTCCCCTCTTTTTCTTGTTCCTCAATTTCCTCTTTCCAGAATTCTTTTTCTATTTATTCTCTCTGCCTGATGGCCCTACCTATCCTTTCTACTGCCTAGCATTGGCCATTCAGCTCTTTATTAAACCAATCAGGTGTTTTAGATAGGCAAAGTAACACAGCTTCACAGAGTTAAACAAATACAAAATAAAAGAAAAAGCAACATACCTTTGCATCACTAAACAAACGTTCCACAGCATAAACAAATGTAACACAACTTTAACTAGTATTCCACAACTTTTCTCCCTTTTTGTCTAAATAAAAATAAAAGGTTTCAACTTTAACAAAGTAAAACTACATACAACAAAAATAGTTATTGAGTAGGATTACATTTACAATATTCAGTCCCTTCATATTTAGCAAATTAAGAGAACATTTCATTACCTATCTTATTGTAGTGATTCCAAAGTTTTACTAATTTACTTTCTATCATAACTAAGAAAAAAATTAACTCTCATTTAGTCTTTAACCCCATCAAAGATCCCAAAAAGGATGCACTACCTAACAAAAGAGACACGTTGCTGCCTGGAAAGTCACCCAAAGTTCATCTGCAATATTCTTCTTCAACCTACAGGCCTAGATTATCTGGCAGACTTTTCAAAGAAGCAAGAAATTTGAAAGACTTCCTACCTCATATTGGCAAAGTTTGTCAGTCACTTTCCTCTGTGTCCTGCAGAATGTCTGGCACTCTTCTGTGAAGCAGGAATCTTAAAAGACTCCTGCCTTGTTTTGGCGAAGTTCAGTGGTCTTTTTCCTGTGTGCCCTATATGTCCAGTTTTACAGCATACTGCCACGCAGAGCAGTCAAGTGCAGTTTCTTGCCCAAGTGGCTTGCTTTGCCACAATGGAACCAAAGTCCATGAGGAGTTTCTTTGATGCCCATCATCTTCTGTGAAGTAAATTGGTGCTGCCAGGAGCAAATGTGTCTCACTGTCATGAAAAACCCTATGCCAAGAAACCATTTTAAATGTCACATTCTATAGGTCTTTGAAGTGTTTGAATATCATCTATCTATCTAAATCTCTATATGATCTTGAAAACATACCTAACATATCTACAAATTTGATTGCTGTAGATGACTACTAACCTATATTTCTTGATTATCCTAGTTTATAATAATAGTTTTCAAAAATAAGAAAATTTTTGAGACAGGGTTTCTCTGTAGCTTTGGAGCCTGTCCTGGAACTCACACTATGGACCAAGCTGGCCTTCAACTCACAGAGAGCTGCCTGTCTCTACTTCCCAAGTGCTGGGATTAAAAGCATGCACCACCACCACCTGGCCAAAATCTACAATTTTACCTTACATTTTTTCAGTGAACTGCATAGGTACAATACCTTTAAAAAGAATAGAAACATATATACAGGATAAAAAACTTTGAACTTGTACCAATATACTATATTTCTCTAAATAATAACAAATATCTATAATCAATCAAATAAGAGAAGACCAGCCACCCCAACTCTTGGGAATGTGAGCATCATGTTCTCCAGACTACTTTCTGCTGTATGTGGGCAAAGGTATCTTTAGGGCTCTTTGAGAAAAACTGAGATAATGATCAAGTCATGGGAAGACCAGCAGTAACCTTTGTTGATATATATTACTTATCAAGTTTCAGGAGGTCTCCTTTGATCAAAACTGATCCATATTAATCTGGAACAAATCCAAAGCCTCTTGTTTCCTGTGGAAACAAAAGCAAATCCTTTTCTCCAAAACATTTTTTACTTTGATTTGACTAATAACATTTTTTTTACTTCCATTTTAAAGTTAAGGTATTCTTAAAAGACATAGGCTGGTTTATTTCATCAGTGCCTCTTTCAATCCCATGTCTCCTTGTAGCTATTATTTACTTATCAGCATTCAAAAGCTTCAATATAGGATTCAGACTCCCTGTGTGTTTCCCATTTCTACATTGCTTCTTCGTTTCTATTAATTTGCCTCTGTCTTTAAACACTTTATTATTTTTAAACTATTCATTTCTTCCTATGACTATCTATACCCACATTTTTTCTTTATTAAGTCTACACACATTGTTCTGGGACTCATTTGTTGTGTATCTTTTAGCCCTTTTTGACTGAATGAGAAAATTTTAAACTGTTAAGCTACAGCTGGGTCCTCCACATGGCTCTATTAGTCAGCTCTGCCTGCTTCTCAGTTCCTAGAGCCAAGTCTTAAGCTCTTGTCCTGTTCAGAGGTACCTTTGACTGAAATCTACATTCAAACCCTCAGCTCTGGAATGCCAATGCCCTGCACTGTGGCAGGCGTTAATTTTTGTTACTTAGTTTTTTGCTTCTATTTAAAGTGAAAATGTCTGTTTAAGTGCTCTGCCATATAGCAGAACTTCTTAAAGTAGCAGAGTACTTTTTTCAACTTTTGCAGGCTCTAGAATGTTATTTGAGCCCAAAATGGGTGCCAAATTGTGATTTCTTTTTGTTTTTTTGTTTGTTGTTGCTTGTTTTTACTCTTTACTCTTTGTTATTTGGAGGGTCTACCACCCAGCTATAAAACCAGCAATGGAGTAAGAGAAAAGGTATATAGAACAGAACAAGATAAAAGATCAGAGGCAAAATGTAAACAGGCATTTTAAATTAAGAAAAGCTGGCTAGAAACAAGCCAAGCTAAGGCCAGGCATTCATAAGTAAGAATAAGACTCTTAGTATTTATTTGGGAGGTGGATGATGGGCCCTAAAAGAACAAAGAGAAAGGAATTTTAAAAAATGTGCTGAGTAAGTTGCATTTATTTATTTAAGAGAATGTGTGTATGTGTGTTTAACAACAACTAAAGAAATATTAGCCATAAACTTGAGAGAGGGCAAGGGAGTACATAGGGACTGTTGGAGGGAGAAAAGAAAAGGGCAAAAACAATGCAATAATATTTTAATTTTAAAAATTAACACAAAAAGATAGCATGTGATCTTGGGAAGGAAATGTGATGAAGGAGATAGGAGATGAGTTGAAGGGGAAGGAATTGGGTGGATTTGATGTAAACACATCATATGCATGAATTGCATTGTGAAGTTCTCAAACAATAAAATAATCTGGTTAAAAACATATTCTTTTTCTCTCCCTATCCACTCTTTTGTTGTTGTTGTTGTTCTAGCATCTTTTGTGTTTCTACCCCAGGTATACTTAAACATTTTACCTTTTCAGTCATATATAGAAGACATTCTTTTGTAGCAGACTTCCTGATCCTTTGGATATTATAATCTTTCTGTCCCCTCATCTACAATGTTTACCCAAGTCTTATGTCTAGGAATTGTGTTTTAGATGTACCGATTAGAACTGGACACTACACTGCACAGTCACCTGTTCTCTGCATTTAACTAGCTATGGCTCTCTGAAGTGGTCTCCCTCTGTTGTAAAAGAAAACCTCTTTGATGAGAGGTGATCACACCTGTAGGTATAAGGATAAGTATTTGGAATACAGTTAGGAATTACACTGGTTTAGTGAAGTCCTCTAAGATCTATGATCTCACCACTCACACATAGTTGCCTAGGTTTATGATGCCAAACACTAGTTCTGTCATCTTCAGAGAAGTACATGGTTTTAGTTGCAGTAATCTGAAGTTCAGAGAAGCTAAGCAATTACAGCAAGACCATACAGCTATTAAGTGGATAGTTGCAAAGACTATCCTATCTAGTAGGTGAATATTTTCTAGAGTGTGTTAAGTAAGAAAAGAATTCCTCAAACACTAGAAATGAAAAAAGTACACGAGGGTCAAATAGTTATGAAGTTTGGGATATTTAATTTCAAATAATAGTCAATTTATGGGAAGTGAGGTGTTATCACACACTGATAATTAGAGAAAAGTTGTGTAGTAATTTTTGAAAGACAATACTTATCACTTCTTAGTGTCTATCCAGGAGAAATGAGTATGATTAATTAACATTACAGACATGGATGCCCGGTGTGATCATGTTTACAGAGGAAAAAATAATCTAAATCTTCATGAGGACTAAAGGGACAAAATAGACTACTGTCTATCTATATCTAAAAGAGAATAAAACGAAGGAAGAGTCTGCTTATTCTTCACGTCTTTGTCACCCTCAGAGACATCTTCATTTTTTTCTCTGCTCTGTACTTTCCCATAAGAGATAGATCCTTGTTGATGGCATTACGAGATGATCACCACCACGGGATACCCTTCCATAGCATCAGCCAGTAGGAGACAACAGTTGAAAACAGGAAGTCAGGTGATCCCCCAGCCATTCTTTCCCTCTTCGTTTCTGTTTGGTGCTCTATCACTGAGACATCAGCTGCCTTTGGATATCCAGTTCTTATGTCTCAGATAATGCCATTTTCTTCCTCTTCTCCAACAAATTAGAATTATTTAGCTTTCCTGGGACTGGTCTTCTGGTAGTTCACTCAACCCTGTGTATTCCTCTATAGTAAAGTTTTCATCAAAGTCAGCTGAGCCATGTGGATGGCCTTCTATTTCATCATGTCTAAAGCCTGACTGTTCCTCTGTGTGTTTATATCTTATATAAAACACTAAAATATGTGATTGAGTGAAAATACAAATTATAGCATAGTCATTATGGCATAAACCAATAAAAATTCCTCAAGTATTCAAAAAATGAATATATACATATATCTGTTGTTGGATAACTAGAAAAAGATCTAGAAAGATATTTTTTCCAACATAGAAATAGGATTTGGAACGGCAAAACACCTCTCAGGAAATGGAATTTGGTTGACATCCAAGGCAGATTTTATTTTTTGAAAGTAAATACAACATGAACTACTTGTATAACATTTTAATTTTATTTTTTGAACACTACCATTGTGGCTCATACCTATAAGCCTAGCACCAAAAAGGCTGAGGCAGGAGGATAGCTATGAGTTCAAATCAGCTAGGTTCAGTGTAAGATCTATGTTTTTTTAAAAAAAAAAAAGTTAAATACTATCAAAAGCCATAAAATTAAATTTTGTTCCAGATATTTAACTCATTGTATTAGTCAAGGTTCTCTGGGGAAACCAATAAAAAAAATGTATAGTAAAGGGGGATTTATCAGGCTGTTTCACATGATATCTTCTGGGTGGTTCAAAAATATCTGTCTTCCAACTAGAGAAACTGAGGACCAGTAGCTTCTCAGTCCATGAGGCTAGATGTCTCCACAGCCCTGATCTGGTGCTGACGTACTGGAGGATTTCTGGAGAACCACTGGTCTTCAGTTCACATGAAAAGGATGAAGAAGATGGGTCCTGATGACAGGGGAGGAAGCAGAAGCAGCAGCAGTGGAAACAAGAGGGTAAATCAACTCACAGAAAGGGTCAGATGTGAAGCCATGTTGACAGAAAGCAAAAACTTGTCTCTTGGCCATTCTTCTAGCTGGTGAAGGTTGCCAGGACTTGCTGCCCCTATTCAGGGTGGGTCTTCCCACTTCACTTGATGTAATCAAGAAAATATTTCACAATAATAACATGGAAATTAATTAATATAATGTCCAGGCATTAAAATAATGGAGATAATTGTTGCTCTTTACGGGTGTGCCCAGAGATTTATTTCCTATGTGGTTCTAGTTCTGATCAATATTAACCATAGCATTCATTGTTTGTCAGACACGCTTAGTCTTTTAGCCCTTTCCCCAGAACCACTATTGGTATTTCATATTGTCTAGGAAATGCTATACTAGGACATCTTGCCTTAGAATTTTCTATTTGCGTTTTGCTTCTTGAAATCTTAACGCTCTTTAAGACCATTAGTATTTATTCCTTGACATGTGGACATGTCTAAAGGACATTATTTGAAGTAGGAAGATCCTTTGACTACGGGTAGCTTTATGTCCTAGGCAGGGGAATCCTGAACTATACAAGAGTAAAGAAAGAGTGTAAGCCTATGTATATTCATCCATTCCACTCTGCTTCTTGACTGCGTGGATGCAATGTGACCAGCTATCTTGAGTTCCTATTGCTGTTACCTGTAGTGATAGAGCATAATCTGGAAATATAAGCTAAAGTAAACTTTAGCCTAAGTTATTTTCTATTGGTGTATTTTATCATAGCAATAGAAATGAAAGAAAGACAGAAATGATACTAAGAAGTGGTGTCATTGTTATGATCAATTTGACCACCTGGCTTTTAGGTCTTTGGAATTGTTTGTAGGGGGACTATACAAGGGTATAAAACTCTGAGCTTGGAAAGCTGTTGAATTCTCTAAGCAGAAGCTTTCCTGGATGCTCTAGTGAATTACTTGGAGGCTAAGAATGCTGATAAAAACATAGTGGAGGCCTGGCTCATGAGATTTCAGGCATAGACAAGGACTCTATCAGAAACTGAGCCAATGGTCAGTCACATGATGTTTTGGCCAAGAAGATGGCCTCATTCTACTCATGTCCTTGAGAAACTGAGTGAAACTGAATTGAAAGATAATGAACTGATTTGTTTGACAGAGGAAATTTCAAAGTGGTACGCTACTCAGGCTGTGCTGAAGAAGCAGCTTTAACAGATAAAGAGAGCCGCTTGGCTGTAGAACTGCCTCCTACACTACACTGGGGCAGAAGGAAAGGCTCTTGAGGGGAAATCCCCACGTTTGGTAGGCTCCAAATATGGAATCCAAATTAATTTTAAAAAAGAAAGCTTGAGAGTGTTTCTCCAAGGTGAGTGCCCAGAACCTGACACAGCTGTGGTCCTAAGGCACCAGGTTTACATTTCAAGGTGGCAACAGAATTTGGGAATGTTGTGGTTTCTATATGGCAATGGTTTGGCAGGTATGAAAGATGCAAGGTTGAGGGAGTTGCGGAGAGTGGCGAAGGCCTCCCTGAGTAGTGAGGTTGGAATTCCTGCAGAGAAGTTTTTGAGAAGCCATTGTGTGAGACTGTAGACGCGAAGCCTCAGTTGCAGTGGAGATGTCAGAATATTGGAGATGCAAAAAACGCGAGACATCCACCAAGGAGAACTGCACACATTGATGTGTAGTCTGACTAAGGGAGAATTTATGTGTGCTACACATAGTGGAGCTACCCAAGCTTGTTGGGGTCCAGTTAATTACAAGTCCTATATACTGGATATGGAGCTTCAGAATTTTATATTTGTCCTGCTGAATTTTGGCTTTTGGCTTTTAGTTTGATCATTCCTTGCTATGCACTGACTATTCCAGTTTGAAATAGGAGTCAATGTATCAAAGACAGTTTGCTGTGTTAATGGAAATTAAGTGATGGGTAGTGTGGTGGTTTACATGAGACTAACCCTCATAGGCTCATGTGTTTGAATGCTTCATCCCCAGATGGCAGAACTTATTGGGAAGAATTAGGAGGTCTGGCTTTGATGGAGGAGGCATATCACTGGGGGAGGGTTTTGATGTTTCAAACGTCCACACAATTCTCCTCTCTCTCTCTCTCTCTCTCTCTCTCTCTCTCTCTCTCTCTCTCTCTCTCTCTCTCTGACTCATGCCTGTGGGTTAATATGTCAGTTCTTACCTACTGCTCCAGAGGCATGCCTGCCTAACTGCTGCCATGCTCCCTGACACCATGACATGAAGGTCATGTGTGGAGGCCCGAAAATATGAGCCTATTTCCACGTTGACCAAAGGTCAGAGAGTTGGAACTTACCTTTAGTTCCTCCAAGGTTATTGTGCTACTACCTCAAACAAAGGTCCCGCCTAGAAGTAGCTCAGAGAGTTCTGTCATTGTCAACAGATCCCGCTAACAGCCAGACCTTGTACTCCAGGAATAGAGAAGTAGATATGTTCTACCTCAAACAAGAGTCTAAGGATCCAACTAAGGGTCCAGTTCCTTTACTGAGATAACACTGGATTCCACACAGGGAGTGGTTTGCCTACAGAATGTTTTAGTTTAACGTGTGTACGCGACTTGTTTTGTTCTAGCAACAGAATGTTTAACTATGGATGTAGCCCATGACCTTCAATTGGTATGTTCATTTCCTTGTATCATGTTAATGTAGCTTTTTATCTTACTCCTTTTGGGGTCAGGGGTATTTTAAGCATTTGGAAATTAAACGCGGGCAAATTCCAGTACTCACTGGAACTCCCTCCCGATACTATTCTATATGTTTCTCAGTTTTATTTTCTTTCACGTCTTCGTATTCTTTACTAATATTTTCTAAATCCCCATGCATCCACCCTGTGAGGTATTTTTGTAGAGGTTGGTCCCCGACAGTCATAGACTCTCATCCTCTGGAACCATGTGTACCAAATTAAACCTTTTTCTTTATAAGTTGCCCTGGTCACTGTCTTTATCACTGTAATGGGAAAGTAACTAAGAGAGACAGTACTTATTTCTTTTCCCCAAAGAGCCTGGAGTCTACTAAGAAAGGGAATAATAAGTAGCAGCCAATTCCAGCATAGTATTAAGACGTCATGATAAGCATCGAGACCTAGTACTCAGACAAAAAGAGGCACATAGTGACTCACATTGAATAAGTCATAGTATGCTATTCTAAAGTGGTACCTACTTGGCTTTGGGAAAGTAAGCATGTGTGAGCTAATTGGATCTGGGATGAGACATGTGCTGGCAACCTAAAACAAAGAAGTGTTGATAAAGGAGCTGCATGTAGCCCAGATATTCTCAGCTTAGAATTCAAAATCTATAGTGAGAAAGATGTGGAGGAAGGATGGAGAAGAGAAACCCTGGTTAGAAGTCACGTATCTTTCTGTGTCGTTTTGTTATTGAGACAGGGTTTCTCTATGTGGCCCAGCCAGATATCAAATTAATGGTCATCCTCCTGCTTCAGAGTTTTGAGAACTACAGTAACAGGTATGAGCCACCATGCCCAATTCTAAAAACCTATTTCTTATGCTAAAATTTAGACTTTGTTTTGAAAAACATAGAAAGCTATTGTATAGCTCCACAAATAACTTAATCCAATGTTTTCAGAAAGATAATATTAACGGGTGGGGTGCCCCTGGGGCAGCATGGCTAGTTACCTTTTGCAGCACACTGCTGGGGATATGAGCTAGAGCAATACGAGCCATGGTGGTGAAAGTAAGTAGGGAGTGTCATGATCACTACTCTGTGGTCGATACAGTATCATGACGGGTCGAATCAAATGTGGAGAGTGGAACAATGCAAGAAACCAGCAAGTACTTACTGTGCTCTTTGAACATGTCAGGAAGTGAAGACCCTGGTAAACAAACTATTAATAGTTTTGTAGAATTGAATCAGAGACTCAAGCAAGAACAAAATACTTTGATAACTATTTCTATAGCTTTAGACACCGTTCCATATAGTATCAGATTTGTTACATAAATAAATTCATATTAACTACCAGTGATATTTTCATATCCTTTCAGTATCCATCAGTTGTCCCTATGTCCTTTTTGGGATCTAGATTAACAAAATCTACTTACAGTTCATGTATTTAAATTATAATGTTCCAAGTTTTTTGATTCTGAATTAATTATTATACATTCCTCTGTCAATATAACAATTAGCTTGAATAAAAACATCTATTAATTTTAATCATCCGAGACTTTTAATAACCTGTCAGCTTCAAGTTGACACAGTAACTTATGAAAAAAGATCTACAAGTAAGGTCATGTAACACAAATGAAGTTACATAAAAATTTAACACACTCTACAGATTATTATTGGTATTGGCTGAGATACAGAGAATGATTCATCTCAGTCTCTGTCATATAATTTAGTCAATAAATATGAATCATAGAAAGCACACACAGGCAGCATAAAAAGATTAAATAAACTGATTTCATTTGTCAAGTGCATTACTTGACTGAATTCCATTTATTTACAAAAGGTAAGTATGACTTGGATGAATTTTAGTATTATTAGGAGAAACATTGCACCCAAAGATTTGAATGCAATATTACACCCAAAGATGGGAGTCGGAAAGTCCCTGTCTTTTGCTGGTATTTATCTGCCAAAAAATAAACAAATCTAAATAGGTATAAATGCTTAAGATAAATATGTACTAAAAATCTAATGTCTATAAGGTAATTTAATAGATGATAATGCTCTACAGATGGAATACAGGAACAGTGGCAATGATGATGTGAGTGTGTGTGTGGGGGGGAATGTGCACGCACGTGCAGATGCATATACCCAAGTGGGGCATATGGTAGCCAGAGGATGGCATCAAGTATCCTCTATCACTTCCCTCCTATTAATTTTTTGAGACAGGGTTTCTCGCTGAACCTGTAGCTTGTTGACTTAGGGCTAGGCTGTAACTAGAAAGGCACAGCAATTGTTCTGTCTCTGCTCACCAACCAGTCACACACCCACCCTCCCTACCACCTATGGTGCTTCACTTAGAGGACTGCATGGCCACACTCAACTTGTTTAGACATTGACCATAATGGATCTGAATTCAAGTCTTCACACTTACGAAGGAAGCACTCTTACCCACTGAGTCATCTCCCCAACCTACCTTTCTACCAGAGGTAAAAATTGTGTCCCAGAGGAGACTAGGCAGTAGCTGAGAAGACTGATTATTGTCAAGATTGTGGTGTGAGCCTTGCTGCTAGCATTTTATGGGTAGGAACTAGGGAGGCTCCAAATTGCAAACACCTCCTTGTAACCAGTTGTTTTTCCTTAGATGTCAGTAATACTAAGATTGAAAAGTACTGATAACCAGGCAAAGCTTTTTTTTAACTTCTCTTAGCCTCAGGTGTGAAAAAAAAATGTTAGGCATTGTGCTATAACCAAACGAGTCATGACACTCATAGGATGCTTATATTAGTTTCAAACTGTGGTTCACAGAGATGAAAGTGTTGCCCAAGGACACACAACTAGGAAATGGTGGATTGAGAGTCCAATTTCTATAGTCTGATTCATTTCACTATCAATTTAAGAAATGTGCCCTTGGTTAGGAAATACCCATCATGTATTATATATAGACTGATAACATTTGTGTTTTCTCCAATTAAATGTCCATGTGTTAGACAAGAGGCTGTTTCTCTCTCCCTTATCCAGCTGCAAGGAAAAGAGAGCAATAATGATGGCAGAGCCAAGGAAGTTGCTTCAGCTTCTACTTCTTTGACTCATTTTCAGCCACTGTATTTACAGAAACCACAGAGAAATGGGGAGCTGAATTCAGGAAAAAAATCCTTTTTTTAAAATATTTATTTATTCATTTATTTATTATGTATACAATATTCTGTCTGTGTGTATGTCTGCAGGCCAGAAGAGGGCACCAGACCTCATTACAGATGGTTGTGAGCCACCATGTGGTTGCCGGGAATTGAACTCAGGACCTTTGGAAGAGCAGGCAATGCTCTTAACCTCTGAGCCATCTCTCCAGCCCCAGGAAAACAATCCTTTTTATAAGTTATTATTATTATTACTATTATACTATTACTTGGGAAACAGGGTTACCCTGCCTGACTGCTCCAGAAATCCAGATCCTGTCAGTTGTGCCAGAGTACCTCTCTGTGACTATACTACATGCCCAGTTCAACATAGCTTCACTGATATTCGCCCTTACTTGTTATAGTTGAATTCATTGGAAATTAATTTCTTGTTTTTTTTCTTCCCTACAGCAGAAATATCGCTTCAGAAATGAGTATTTTTTCCCTGTTTTGTGGATATAGACGACTTTTAGGTAGTGAGACAGTTGACAAATTTATAATTGCAAGACTGATGCAGCCGAGAATATTTCCTCTGTGGTTGTTAGTAGGTGAGAGAGTGGAAAATTCCTTAATAGCTCTATTTACAAATAACAAAAGCTTTAAAGGAAATTAAAATTCAGATGCATTATGCACTATCATTTCCTAGGAATTTCCATGTGAACTCCATATTTTATGCATTTATGTCTGAACACATTAAAAATATTCTACCTTGTAGAGAGGGTGGTGATATCATATAAATAGTACAGAATCTCTGTGGTGTGTGTAGACAGGATATTATTAACCTTGATTTTTCAGAAGAAAAAAAGTAATTGTGAAAGTAAATGATTTGTACAAGGTCCTACAGTTAATAAAAAGGCAGAGTGGGAACTTCAGCCTAGTTCTTGTTGGGATAATAAAGGAAAGACACCGGGATCACAGTCACTGCTTATGTAGCTGACCTTTTCCTGCTGTGTTTGTGCAGGGTTTGCCAGTGTAGAACTCAGCAGCACAGGCCACGTGTGGAGCTTTCTTTCTACTACCCCTCCACCTACCTTGTTTCACAGTTAACAACCAATGGAACCAAGGGCCACCAGTGTCCAGTAGATTCAGCAACCCTGTATTAATGCATTTGTCTTAGGAAATCATTGTGTTATGATACCCAGGATGTAGCCGCTCTTTCCTTAGCACTTAACACTTGTAATCTTCCAGAGACTTTGGGAAATAGAGAGTGACTTTAAAGCTTTTGTTCATTAGATGTTGCTTCATCTTTTGGTGGTTTACTTGGAAGAGTTTGGTTTTTTTGTTTGTTTGTTTGTTGTGTTTTTATTGTTGTTGTTGTTAAAGAAGGTTGTCATTTTAAGGAAAATTATCAAAGCAGAAACACTTCTTTTTTAACCAGTCCAGATACTTTGGGCCTTTAAGTCAATTCTGAAAAATAACTTTGTTTATTATACTAAAAAATATATTTATAAAGTATATTGTGTATGGTGGTTTAAACAATAAACGTTCCCCCAGAGGATCATATACTTCAACACCTGGTCCCCAATTGGTGGCACTGTTTGAGGGGGTCATGGAACCTTTAGGAGGCAGAACCTTGCTGAAGGAAGTAAATCACTGTACCAAGACTTTTAGGCTCTATAGCCTTGCCCTATTACCTGCTCAGTGTCCACTTCATGAGTATGGATGAAAAGTGTTTGTAACATGAGGGCCGGCTTGTTGGGGTATCTGTCCCACCCAGTACCCCATAGCCGGCAAGCCCAAAGAAAATCACTCACAAGACTCCATAAGATTATAAACTGATTGGCCCATTAGCTCAGTCTTCTTATTAACTAATTCTTACATTTTACGGTAACCCATAATTCTACTCTGTGTTAGCCATATGGCTTGGTACCTCTTTCAGCTGTCAGCTCACATGTTGTTGCCTCTTCGGTGGTCTGCACAGGAATGGCAGAGGGAGTTTCCTCCTCCCTAACCTTATCCTATTCTCATTGCCCCGCCTCTACTTCCTGTCTGGTTGACTCACCTATACTTCCTGCCTGGCCAATCAGCGTTTTATTAAAATACATGATTGACAGAATACAGACAATTCTCCTGCACCAAGTGTTCAGTCAGTTTCCTGTTCCTGGACCCTGGGGGTCTATGCCTTTTCCACCATGATGAATTCTTGGCAGCTGCAACCATAAGTCAGAATAAATGCTCTCAAGTTGGTTTTGGTCATGGTGTTTTATATCAGTAACAGAAAATTAACTATAGTCTATTTTCTTTCCCATATAATTTTGTACTAATTTTGGCATGTCAAGAGTATATATTAATTTTAAGGAATGGAACCTTCATTTATAACTTTGTGGCTATTGAAAATACAGATTTGACTTATGCAAGTGTGATGGTAGGCTTCGTAAGACTGTGGCAAAAAAATAGCTGAGAAAGATTAGAAAGGGAAAGGGCATATTTTGACTCACAGCTCCAGAAGTTTTGGCACATAGTCTCAAGGCCTTGTTGCTTTGGGTTTACACAATAAAACACAGCCCAAGGGCATGGTAGAAGTTGCCTGCTCACCAACACAGTCACCAGGAAGCAACAGAAAGGAGCTGGGATTTCAAAATCCCTTTCAAGGGCATGTCTTCAATGACCTAACTTCCTCTCAATAGACCTTACCTTCTTAGGCTTCTATCACCTCCCATTCTGAGGATCAAGCCTTTAACACACAGGCCTTAGGCAAATATTTAAGATGCAAACCATAGCAACAAGCTTGCTTTTTTAGCCATTCCAGAATCAATTAGAATATAAATAGGAAATTATCTGCCCAAGTGATTCCCAGCATTTGTCTCTAAATTATTTTCAGTAGAGTTACCTTGGGTAATTGGATGGTTGATTTATTTTTATTCCATCACTATCAATCAATAAATAGCAAGGTGCTAGAATACACTAGCTTCACTCTGCCCTGTGAGACGTAGACCTCTGCTGTGAAAGAATCTATGAGGTGTGAAGGTAGAGCTTTGTACCCTGTATGCAAACAGTTACAGAATCATGATGTGACCCCACATCTGAGTCCTGGTACACCCAGAGAACACAGCTGTTCTTCACGCATTCAGCTAGCAGTGGGACACTTCTACCAGTCTTCAGAAATAGCTACTGATTGGTGCCTCAGGTCACCATCATGCTAAATACTACTGTACCGAGGTGACTGTATTTTATAGATACTTTATTTTTTAACGATACATATGTATAGGTGATGTTTCCATATGAGTTTACATTGTACAATGTTTAAGTAAGGTTAACTGTCTAGTTCTTTAAATATTTATCATTGCTGTATAGTAAGAACATTAAAACCCCTTTCTTTCAGGTTTTTCACATATATAAAACCTTATCATTCTCTGAAGATCTGCTGTTGCCTTTCTAGGCAATAGCACACCTGAGATTTCTGTACTTATCTAAAGATAACTTAGCACCCATCAATTCACTGCTGCTCAGTCTCACTTTCTCTCACCTTCCCTGGACTCTAAGAAGTGTGGCTTTTCTCTTAGATTCTATGAGATCAAACTTTTATATTCTATTTGAACTGTGAGATCATGCAATGTTTGTCATCCTGAGCCCAACATTCAACAATGGTCTCTGGTCCTGTCCATTCTATTGTAGATGACAGAGCCTTTCTCTTTATTTATGCCTGAATATTATTTTAGTGTAATTCTGCTTTATATATTCATTGACTCATGGCACCCATATTATTCCCAACTCTTGACTCCTTTGCTTCATGCTGCCATGAACATAGGAAGAGTATAGACATATTATCAACATACCAAATTGATTTCCTTTCAGTACATAGTATATGCTGCATAGTGGTACTGCTGGGTCACATGTTTATTATATTTTTAACATCTTTTAAAATATTGACTGAGCTGATTTACATTCCCTTGAATGGGATACAAGTTATTCTTTTTCCCTCACATCCTCAAGAGTACTTACTAAATTTTAAATTTTTAAAAAGTTGTCATGTTGCTATTTATAGCCTATTTATCTCTATGAGGGTTTGGTTTTCATTTACTTAATGATTAGTGATGTTAGCCAGTTATTGTTTTTAATTTTTTGTATGTGTGTGTGTGTCTAAGTATGGATTTGTGCATGTAAGTGTTGCACCCACAGAACCTAGAAACATCAGATCTCCTATGCAAGAGTTATAGGCCTCTGTGAACCATTCAGTGTGGGTGCTGGGAATGGAACAGGGGTCTTATGCAAGAGAAGTTCTTGCTTTTAACTGCTGAGTCATTGCTCTTGCCCCTAGAGTATTTTTGCTGGTGTTGTAATTTTTCATATACTGTATTTATTAATCTATTTCCTGATCATACAGCCTCTTTTATAAAATATATCTTAGGCATATTTAAAATTGGGTGAGTTTTTGTTGTTTTGGTAGTTTCTGTTTTGTCTTGCTGTTTGTTTTTGGTAGGAGGGCCATGAGTTCTAGTCTAGTCTGAGTTTCATGGTGAGATCTTGTCTTTAAAAGAAAAAAAGAAAGGAAAGAAGGAAGAGGAAGGAGTGAGAGAAGGAAAGAGGAAGGGAGGTAAAGAGGGAGGGAGAGAATGAAGGAATGAAGAAAGAAAGAGAAAGAAAGGAAGGAAGGGAGGGAAGGAGAGAGAAAGAAGGAAAGAAGGAAAGAAGGAAAGAAAGAAAGAAAGAAAGAAAGAAAGAAAGAAAGAAAGAAAGAAAGAAAGAAAGAAAGAAAAGGGACAAACTATAATGAACTTTCTCTACATAGCCATCATCTGGTTTAACAGTTAACACACTACTGTTCAATTTTTCAGCTATCTCCTAAATTTGGGTGGAGTCTTTCAAAATAATTTTTTATACTTTGAGATTATAACATTACCTTTCTTTTCCTCCCTCCAACCTCTCCCATATACCTGTCCTTTCTCTCTTTCAAACTGATGGCCTCTTTTTTCATTAAATATTGTTACAAACATATGTGTGTATGTATATACATATGTATATATATTCCTAAGTATAACCTGCTCCGTCTGTATTAAGTCATTTGTATGAATTTTTTTGGACTGGCCATCTGATATTAGATAATGGATTGGTGTTTCTTCCGTGGCAGTCACATTGTTAAGACTACAGATGTAGTAGCTTCTAACATTTCTAGGTGACACAGTCTCACAGAAAGCTCTTTCTTCTTCTGGCTTTTGCAATCTTTTGGCTCTCTCTTCTAAAATGGTCACTGAGCCTTAGGTACAGGAGTTGAATTATAATGTATCAGTCCGGGCTGGGTTCTACAACTCTGTATTTTGATTGGTTATGGTTTTCTGTAATGGTCTCTGTCTTTTGCAATGAGAAGTCTACTTGATGGGGGATTGGACTACACTTACCTGTGAATATAAGGACAAATCGGTGTCACATAGTTAGGGATTATACTAGTTTAGTCAAGTGGCAGTTACAGGTTCTCCTTTAAGATCCATGACTTCATGAGCCCTGGGAAGTTGACTAGGTTTCCAGAACCAGGCCTGATTTTCCTTTCGCTGTGGGAGGGGAGTCTGAAGTCCAATTATGGAGCTTACCACCAAGGTACGTGTGTCACCATTTCATCAATGACCACTTATTTTCCACTTCTTGGAGGCAACCAAGAGTAACAGCAATATCCTATTTGGGGGACTCTTCTGTGCAACCTTGACTAACAACTCAAAAGAAGGATTCTCATGCTTGGTTTTGGAGGTTTCTTAGACGGTCTTTGGCTCTGGAATGAAGTAATGTTAGCTCAGATAAGAAAACCTCATTTAATTACATATGTATATTTATACATAGACTTACATGTATTATAGATATTCTTTAGGTATGATTCTTTATGACCTTTCCAGACATCTTTAGTGTTATTTTAACCTCCTCTCTCTCTCTGTTCATTACCCTCCTACTCCATAATTACTGCCACCCCTTTCCTCAGTACCCCTTTCAGAACACATACACCCTGCTATTCCCTTCTCTATTGCTCCTGCTCCCCTCTAAATCTAAAGATTTGGAGCTAGGAACTTCTAATGAGAGAGAACATGTAGCATTTGTCTTTCTAGGTCTCAGTTACCTCACTCAATATATTTTCTGATTCCACCCATTCCCCTGCAGTGTTCATCATTTCATTTTTCTTAAAGTTGAATAGTATTCCAAGGAGTTTATGTATCACATTTTCATTATCTATTCATCAGGTGAAGGACATTTAGGTTGTTTCTATTTCTAGTTATTGTGATTAGAGCAGGAATGAACATGTATCTGTGTAGTAGGACACACAAGTATCTGTGGAGTAGGATGTTGAGTCTTTTGGACATATCTACAGGGTGGTATAGCTGGGACATATGGGAGATTCATTTGTAGCCTTTTGAGTATTCTCTACCCTGATTTCCAAAGTGGCTGCACAGGTCTACAATTCCACCAACAGAGAATCAGAGTTCCCTTCTCCTCTACAACCATGTCAGTTAAAAATAATGGTTGCTTTTTACCATTTTGACTGGGGTTAAGAGAAAATCAAAAATTGTTTTGACTTACATTTCTTTAATCACTCGTGATGGTGAACATTTTTTGAGATATTTCTTAGCCAGATTTTTATTGTTGTTTGATAAATTCTATTAAGAACACTCTGTCTAGGTCCCAGGACCATTATTTTAAATGGGTCATTTTATGGATGTTTGGGGGTGTTTTGTTTTAACTTCATTTTTAAATTCTTCATATATTATAGAAATTAATTCTATGTCAAATATATAGTTGACAAAGATTCTCAGCCATGCTCTGGGCATCCTCTTCACTCAATGATTGTTTGTAACATGAGGGCCGGCTTGTTGGGGTTTCTGTCCTGCCCAGTACTCCACAGCCAGCAAGCCCAAAGAAAATCACACACAGGACTCCATAAGGTTATAAACTGATTGGCCCATCAGGTCAGGCTCCTTATTAGTCCTTGTAACTTACATTAATCCATTATCACTATCTATGTTAGCACATGGCTCCGTACCTTTCTCAGCTGGGCAAGTTACATGCTGCCTCTTCGGTGGTCTGCGCAGGAGTGCCGGAGGGACCTTCCTCCTCCATAACCTTATTCTATTCTCTTTGCCCCGCCTCTACTTCCTGTCTGGTTGACCCGCCTATACTGCCTGCCTGACCAATCAGCGTTTTATTAAAATATGATTGACAGAATACAGATAATTCTCCCGCACCAATTGTTTTCTTAGCTGTACTAAAAAAAATCTTTTTTAGTTTTATGAAGTTCCATTTGTTAAATTTTGACCTTAATTCTTGGGCAAATGGAGTTCTATTCAGAAAGTAGTTTCCTATATGCACACCTATATCCAATAGAATATTGCCTATGTTTTCATCTAGCAAGTTCAGTGTTTCAGTTCCATATTTAGGTCTTTGATTTACTTGGAGTTAGTTATTGTTCATGGTGATAGACATGAGTCTAAATCATTCTTCAGCAAGTGTATATCTGGTTTTCTTAGCAGATTGTTGAAGATGCTTTGTTCATTGTTTGGTTTTGTTGTTGTTTTGTTGTTAAGTTACTTTTATTTCCTGACATATTCTGGGAATTAACCTATTGTCAGAGTTATAACTGACAGTAATTTTCCTATAGCATAATCTTGCTCTATTGGTTGTTTCATTTAGTTGTGCAGAAACTTTTGAACTTAATGTAATCCCACTGGTCAATTTGGGCTTTTATTTCCTATGTTTTGGGGGTCTTGCTTAGCAAAAACAACCTTGCCTTTTTTAGCATATTAAAGTGTTTCCCCTGTGTTTTCTCCTGGTAGTTTCATAATCTTGCAATTTTGTTTAAAATAAATTCTCAGGAGGTTAGGTTCCTAAAGTTCTAAGGTAGTTGTAAGAATATGAATTGGGGGGAAGGAATGGTTGGACGTGGAGGGCCAGAGAATTGTGAATGACTTGGTAGTGCACAGTTCATGTCACCTTTGCTGACAAGCACTGAAAATAATCTCACTTTCATTACACTCTTTTCCTACATAGCAAACTCCTCTTCAACTTTCTTCTTGCTTTGAAGTATTGCTTTGTACACTCAAAACTAATGCAATAAATGATATATTACTCATGTTCCATGAATTCATGTCCAATGCAGCATTTTATACACAAATTACAAAAATTAAGTGATGACCAGCAGAAGAAACACAGCTCAAATTTCAGTTCTCAGGTTGAGCTTGCAACAGGAAAGATGGGGGGAGTACAAACTTTGAAATAAATGTGACCTACAGATCACCAAAAAATAAATAAGTTAAGTAAAATAAAATAAAACCCAAAGTTAAAAATTTAAAACTTCTCTATTGTGGGAAGTCCTTCTGTGTGCTGCTTTTGTTGGTTAATGAATAAAGTAACTGCTTTGGCTTGCACAGGGCAGAATAGAGATAGGCGGGGAAAACTAAACTGAATGCAGAGTGAGGAGACACCATGTAGCCCAGCCAGAGGGGAAAGATGCAAGCTGCAAGCTGGAACATTGTGGTAAAATATAAACTAATAGAAATTGGTTAATTTAAGATATATGCCAGAAATATGCCTAAGTGATTGGCCAAGTAATGATTTAAATAATATAATTTCTGTGTGATTCTTTTGGGAGTCTGGGTGGCCGGGAAATGAACAAGCAGCCTCCTACTACACTTATCCTGAGGAAAAATTGTGACGTTTTGAAAATGAAGATTTAGTTCATATACCTCTTGACTCAAATTAGAAGTTTAGCTGACCCTTGAAACCATTGTGATTATTTGATTGACCTAATACCAGTCTTTTTGATAGAGCTGATGACCCCTGCAGACACCAATTTTGTTAGAGCATTTTCCTCATTACCCTCACTGTTAATACTACCCACAGTTTCACAATGAACTTGGGTATTATAATTCACTCTGAAATAGAGGCATTGGCCCTAAAACTTTCATTGTATCTGGAGAACGAAAAGCAGTTCTAAGTTGGTAGTAGGAAAATTGGCAACAAGGAGTCCTTTTAGCCAACTGTCAATCTTATTGGGCAGCCTCCTACCACAACCCTAGAGAATAAGAAATGGAGAGAATATGGAATAAATTTTTCTAACATTCTTTTTGTTGAGAAGGAAGGAGAACTTGGTCTAGTGTTACTCTTGCTGAAATACATAACTCAGAGTCATTAAAGAATTACATGTCTCGTGCCTCCATTTTGCCCATACTAACCTACGAAGTTTAATGGATAAGTTTAACAGTAGTAAACCACATGAGAGTCAAGAAATGTTCTAGATTAATGACTCTCAACCTGCGACTTGTGACCCCTTTGGGAGTTGAATGATCTTTTCTCAGGGGTCACATATCAGATATCCTGCATATTAGATATTTACATTACTGTTCATAACAGTAGTAAAATTACAGTTATGAAGTAGCAATGAAACAATTTTATAGTTGGGGGTCACCACAATATGAGGAACTGTATTAAAGTGTCGCAGCATGAGGAAGGTTGAGAATTACTTGTCTAGATTCTTGTTCATAGAGCTAAATTATTAAAAATCAATTTCAGGTGGTTCTTCAGTACAGTGAAAAGTGAAAAGTCCATATTACTGGGAAATTCATAGAAAAATCAACATGAAAGATCGTTGCAGAATCAAAAGCTGTGCATATGTACTGGAAACTATTCTATTCCTGGCCCCAAAAGGGAGATAAAATTGTGTATACTTGCATAACTTCCTTTTAAAGTGTTTTACTTTCAAATATTGAGCTTCTCTTTGAGAACGACTTAAATCATTCCTTTGCAAAAGAAAAGATGTCCAGAGTTAGGACTACCAAGAGAATGCAAACAGCTTAGTGTCCTCAAAAGGAAATGGATCTGTCCCTACTGCAGCCACGGAGAGGAAATGGGGGACCATGTGGTCTGACTGCCTTCACATTTACAGGCGTACCTCATCTTTCTCCACTATTACGGTATTTGTTTACAAATGGAAGATCTGTGGCAACCTTGCATTCAGCAAGTCTACTGTTGCTATTTTCCCAGCAGTATATTGGCATTTTGTATCCATGTCAAATACAAACATTGGTCATTGTCAGGCCCTTTAAAACTTTATTGCCATCACGTGTTATGATACTCTGCTTTCAGTGATATTTTATGTTCCTGTGGCAATTGTTTTGAGACACCACACACTATCTTTATACATAAAAGTGACTTTAATATAAGTCTGTGATCTAACTACATCACCAATCAAGAATTTCTCCATCTCTCTCCCTCTCCTTGAACCACTTCATTACTAGAAACAACAATCTTGAGATTAAGATAATTAGAAACCATGTCACATGTCTCTCACTTCCAATTAAAATCTCGAAATAAAAGTTTAACTTCCGATAGACTGAAAGCTAGGCCTCTTGCAACAAATTATCAATGTAAAGGAAAAATTCTTGAAGGAAATTGCGAGGATATTTTTGACCAAAATTTCAAAAAAAATTAATTATTTCTGTAAACACAAGAACTCTAACAAAGAGAAGTAACTTCATGGCTGATACAGAAATCTGATAGATCAAACTAACCACATTTTCATAAGCCGAAGCCTAATGCAGAGCAAAGTCCTGACTCATTTCTACTCTATTAAGGCTAAGAGATACGGAGTTTGAAGCTTACAGTTTGTTTTTGAAGCTTGGGGGGGGGGAGAGGAATCCTTATGACACAAAAGTGTAAATCAAAGCAGCAGACAATAGAAAAGAAACTGTAAAGATTCGAGAAAAAAAATGAAACTAAGATTATTGATGGGTTGGGGATGCCAAGCAGTGTGGACTAAACAGATCTCTAGTGAAAGAACATGTCTCCTAGAACTTCCATAGCTAAAGAAGAATCAGTGTGTGGCTTCAAAGTTTAACTGCAGGAGACTTTCTTTTCAGGGCGAGAATTCAGCTGGTGACGTTAGGTCGGAGCTACTGCTCATTCATTGTTCTAAAATTCCCATGGCTCTTAAGAATTGTATTTAAACCCGGAAGGCAGATTATGTGCTTACTAAAGATTTTTACTGATTTTTAAGCTCATTGTTGAGATATACTGCTCAACAATTTTTTAAAAATATAGATAGACAGACAGAATGACAGACAGATGATAGATGATAGATAGATAGATAGATAGATAGATAGATAGATAGATAGATAGATAGACAGACAGACAGTCAGATAGATGTGTACTGAAATTGATATGCTTTTTATGCCAGTCAACACACCATCAGGGTTTCAGCATTTTGGGATGCTGGAGAGATAGCTCAGGTGTTGAGTACATTGTGCTCTTAGGTAAGACCTAAGTTCAGTTATGAGCACCCATACTGGAGGGCTCAGAGTTTTGCCCTGTTCATACAAGGCGACAGTCTCTTTCTGTGCCACCATGAATTTATTTCTTATTTTAATAAATTTCTATTTCCTTCTCAATTTCTACCAATCACCAACTTGAGTCAGCAGTCAGCAACTTCAAAGAAAATCCTACATCAGGAAAAATATTATGTGCTGAAAATTCAGATGGTCACTAGCATTTTTAGCAGGAAAACATTTTTAAATTTTGATATTTATACTATCTTTACACGTTATTTTATACTTACTGCACCACAGCATAAAATTAACATAGCTTTTTATATACATTGGGAAAGCAGAAAATTCATAAGACACTCTTTATTGCAATATTTACCTTATTGTAATGCGCTATATCTAAACATAGATGAGACATGATACAATATACTTAGATTGTTTCAAAACAAAGAATTTGAACTATTATCCCATTTTGACTAATCCCCAGCTAAACTGGGGATTCACTGATCAGATCTGTGTATGGCCAGTAAGTTGATTCACGTGTGCTTATTCTCATTAGATTACTTACCATCTACTAGCTATTAACACTCAGTGTTTTATGAACAGTTGTCTCAAAACAGGGGACTTCCAGAAAGCCAAATAATGAGAATTTCTTTTTTTCCTCCTGGAATTAGCTCTGGTGATTACAAAATTGAAAGAAAAAAACCACAAAACAAAAAGCAAACAACCCCAAACAACCCCCCCCCAAAACAAAAACCTTACCTCACAGAGAAAAATTTCAAAGGATGTACAAAGCACTTGCTAACACACTACTGATATATTCAGAAGGGAGAATTTTGTTTGTGTCTTCTGACGGTAAAATTCTCCCTTCTGAAAAGAGACTGGGAAGGCAGCATCAGGATAGGACGTTCAAATTTTTTTATGCTGTTTAAACATTTAAAGCCTTAGCGTTTTTCTTGGCAAGAATTAATTTCGATCGGACCTTATTATCAGCTAATTTTATGTTTCTGGAAACATCTTTACATTTTGTTTTCTTGTTAAATCAAATTCTTCTGGGTTAGTAGTTTTATCCCTATTGTGCAGAATGTTTGGGTATTATAACTGTCCAACATTGTGAATTTAGTTTTACGTAAGTTTTCTGTGTTATTAAACCCACAACTCATATCCGGCCCGCTCTGGAAGGAGCCCCGCCCACTCTGGGACTGGAGTCCCGCCCCCTCCTTGGGTCCCCGCCCTATCTGCGTTCACAATTAGCACCGTAGGTCCGGGAAAGAGATGGGAAACAAACATCGCGAGACTTCGAAGGTCTTCCCACAGGGGCTTCAGGGACGGGACTTGCGCAGTAGCGCTCTTTGAAGCCAGCGTGGGAGAAAGGGGCGGGGCGTCCCGCAGTGTTGTCTCGTCCGGCGCGTTTGTTTGGACCCGACGCTTCTCCTCAGCCGGCTCTGCGATTTCCGGCTTGGGCGTCCATCTCCACCCAGCGCTCGACGCGCGTGCGCGGCTCCAGCAGGTGTGTGTTTGGCGGATGTCGACCTGGGCTCTGCAGTGTTTGAGGAAGGCCAGGCCTGTGGGCTGGCTCTTGGGTACCGGTTGAGGTAGGCCAAAGTGGCTGTGGGGTCAGAGGTTAGAGGTCGCTGAGAGAGGTTGGCTCTGGGTCACCGGGAAATGCCCAGAGCTCCTGCGGAGCTCCAGGATCGGAGGCGAGCGGCCTTGCGAGTCTCCCGGACTGGGCTCCAGCCCGAGCGTGGGCCGTGTCCGTCTCGTGTGGGACGTACCCGTCTCGCGTAGGATGAGGGCTTGCTGCCCACCCCTGCGTGCCGAGGCCCTGTCGCGAGCCTTCCCTCCGGGAGCTTGAGCCGCTGGCACTGGCAGCGGGCTCCTTTCAGGAGGGTGACCGAGGGGGACCGTGCTGTGCTTTGGACGTGCCCGAGGGGCTGATGGTGCGTGAGGCTGCAGGTGGCCGAAAGAGGTGCAGAGACGTGCAAGTTAGGCTGGCCAGTGCTCAGTTGCCTTCGGCGATAATTGCATTCGCTTTCCAAACCACCCTGGCACCTGTGCACGCCGTGCATTTTGACTCCGAAGTAGCGCTGGTTCATGAGGAGGTGTGGATTCATGGCCAGAGGTACCCTGTCTGAGGTGCAGCATTGTTCACCACGGGCCATTTCTACTCGGTGCCTTTTACTCCAGATGGCTCGAGTTTATCTTGCGCAGTCTTTGTAACTTTCTCTTCTACACGTTTGTCTTTGTCTTCTTTGCGCTTGGATTGGCTCACGGGCCCATGATTGCTGTCACCACCTCGTTCTTTGTCTAAGGAGCTCTCTTATTCTTCTTATCTGTTAATCCATAACACCAGTGTGTGGTGTTGTTGTTTCTCTTTGAAAAAGAGGATGTTTCTAAGGGATTTAAAACTATATAGGGGCGTTCGAAGTTTAATGCTTTGGGATTGTAAAGCACATTATTCAGCAGTGGTGTGCGTTTAAATACAACTCACACTTGAAACAAGCTTTTATTTCCGGCCGTGTGAGGGGTTGTCTTCCTAGTTTTCACCCATCGAATGTAGTTTTATCATTTGTTTTCTTTTGTACAGTTAGTTGATTGTCTCAATGAAATTTTTCCAGGAAAGATGAGTGAAACCTATTGGATACTTGAGAGCATGGCTAATGTGTTCCTTACCTATTAGTTTTCTCCTTGAGGTGACCAAATACCAGAGAAGAAAAAAGCTACAGGGAGTTGAGGGAACAGTCCATCATGATGGGGGAGACACAGTGAGGGTGAGTGCGGCTTGGTGACATCTCGGAGGTAAGAAGACAGGCAGGACAGGAAACAAGGTTGGTCCTCCAGTCTCAGTAACCAGCGTCACACTCCCTACGTCTAGGCCCCATCTAAAGTTTCCAGAACTTCCCAAAGCAGTACCACCAGCCAGGGATCAGTTCTAAAATGAAAGTCTCTGGGGAGCTTTTACAGCCAAACCATTGCAGCTATTATTTTGGCTTAAGGCTTTTTAGAAATTTACCCCTTCTTTTCTATATATCTTTCTGAAAATTTCAGTCATATAACAGGTTTCATGTTATGTATAAGGGCTGCTAAAGAATGTGCTTCGTATCACATGGTTATAGTTGAGATAAAGGACTGGGTTAGAATTCAGGAAATGATATCTTCACTGTGAATGGAAATCCATAGTCTTGTTTGTGAGATTCCTAGAAAATAATCCAGGAGAGGCCCTACTCAAGGTCATACCCGTTTGTGTTGTAAGCATGTTAACGTTTTTGTTTGAAAATATTTCTTCATTTAAGACACATTATCTCTATATTGGTAACCTTCACAGTGAATGTATGTTGGTAATTGTGCTGGAGTTTGGATTTACAACAGGCAGGAGGCCTCGCCCAGACCCTGGTGTATGAAATGTTCTTTTCCTGTGTTGCCATAGTTTTCCAGTCTTTCTGTCCTGCCTCATGTCCTCTGTTTATTTGTCATTTAGAATTCATATTAAATAACCAAGAAAGTGTGAAGATGAGCAGCCGAAGGAAACGCGCTCCCCCAGTGAAGGTTGATGAGGAAAGGCAGCAGCAGCTGCACTGGAACATGCATGAAGACCTGAGGAATGAACCCCTCAACTTGACCATTGAGCAGCCCTGCTCCGGTGCAGACTCTTCCTCTGATTGTATCCTCATAGATGATGACACTCCTGAAGATGTTGTTCACAGAGATAAAAAGAGGCGTTCAGAGGCTGTGAGCACCTTAGAATCCACTGAAAAAGAAACTCCTTTGTCTGTAAAGTTGAATGTTACAGTTTCTCCCTATCATGTCGATCATTCTTGGAAAGCGTTTCTGGGAGATTTTGCTCTTCAGCTTCTCCCTGAAGAGAGTTTAGTTGAACATTTTTCTGAAAGGAGTTTTACATTGATGAGTTCAGAGTCAAGCAATCAGTTCCTGATCTATGTCCATTCAGAATGTAAAGATGAAGAGAAGCAAGAAAGTGTATGCAAAGAATCAGCTGATGTTTGCATCAAGGGTCTTCGAGTGGAATCATCCTTCAGTAGTGACATGTTACAGGATTTGGCATGGCTGCAGAAGAAAAGAGGAATAAAACTTTATCAGAGACCAGAAGGAAGTCATATGATCAAGGTACTCACTTGCTGTGCTGTATTGTAAGGTTCCACATTAAACTTAGCTTAGAAAGTCTCAAAATCCAGCAGTAAGTGTCTCAATATTCTTTCAAGCAATACTTTAGGGCTTTAAATAAATGTAACTATCTTCCTGCCCATCATTTCTAACCTAGGCAGCATTTTCCTAAAGAGATTGCCCTGAGTTTTCCTTCCTGCCTCTGTGCTCAGTTACTTGCTTTGGTCCTCACCATCTTGCATTCTGATACCTTATCCTCACCATCTTTCATTCTGATACCTTATATTTTCAAATCCTTGTCTACACTGTCCCAGAAATGATATGTTATGAATTAATTTCCTAATTGTAGAACTTGAGTATAGCCTTCCCACTCTTGACATACAACTTCCTGTTTGTTATATGTCGTTGAATCCTACCCTTTATCACTGTGCTTTTTTATCTTGCTCCAGAAATTCCAAATTAATATGTTTCCCAAACAGATTCTTTCTGTCTGTGCTTTCTGTCTGTGTTCCCTCTGCCTAGATTAATTTCTTCCCCTTCTCTGCAAACTATATGTCATTCTCTGGTAGTCTGTTCAGAAAAGAGTCGCATTCAGGGAGAACTTTCTTTAAGCCCCTGGCATGGTGTTAAAAGCCCTGACCCAGAATATCTAATACCTATTTTGGATTTTGTTTTGGTGTTTTTTAGTTTTCTTTTCTTCTTTCGACTGTTTGAACTGCACTTAAATTTTAGATCTTTCCTAATTTCTAAACTGTGAGGTCTTTATCTTCACTACCTAATTAAGGTGCCTAGTACCTAACATTATCAGTAAATTTGTAATTCATTTCAAGATGTGCATCCAGTAAGTTGTGTAAATATTACAGATCATTCAAATGTTCTAATATCAACCTTTTTCTATATGAACTCTAAACAATACCCATTCTTTCATGATAGATTTTTCTAGAGGCAGGTGAGATAATGCCATAGGTGTATTTTAAAATATGCTGTATGCTAAAGGCTGAAGGAAAAATTTTGAGATGTTGCTTTATCTTTGTGTCTCTGAAATTTTTTTTTATACATTTCTCAAATTAAAAGTAATTGTATCAGTAGGTTTAATTATTTATTCTGGAGAGATCTGGTGTATTTGGAATGGAATGGCAATACTCTTATTTCAAAATAATTTGAAGAATAAAGAACATTTGAAGGCATTGTGCAGCAGTTAACCGGACGTGAAACTCATAACCATGCAGTTCCCTGTCTACTGATTTCGAGGACCAGTATTTTGCTGAGTGATAGCAGGAATGTAAGAGTTCATGGCTTGTGTGTATGTATTCTATCCTTGAAAGCAAATCTTAATCTCTTTCATTTTCCCTGACCTTGATTTTTATAAAAATGCAAATATCTGTCACTACCACAGTAAACCAGGTGAACGAAAGGCAAGTGCATACAGGCCTGAAATGTAACTCACTTGTCACTCTGTAATGTTACTCTTCTATTTCAGCAGAAGAGATGAAGGGTTTCAGTCATTAGGGAGTCTGGTGCCAGGGGAACTGGAGAAATGGAGAAAGTGAATTGTTTGTTCAACACTTTAAACTGTGTCGGCTGCCTCATATGGACTTACTGTTTTAAAAACGAGAATGTTTGAGTCTAAACAAAAGTTATATTTCCTAAGTTTCTCTTATTCCTAAATATCATTGCCTGTACTCAGATTTGGATATTTCAACTCTTATATTCAATAGCAGCATTGTTTTACTTAACATCAGTCAAGGTCTGTTTTCTTCCACCTTTTATTTCGTATTTGATCCAGTGATAAGGATTCCCAAACTTAATCACAACAGAGTGAGCATGTGTGTTTCGTTTTCTAGGAGGAGATGCTTCCTTGCAACAAGCTTCACTGCTTATTCAGATGCTTATTGGGTCTAGATACTAGTGACTTGGAGGGTAGAATTGAGGTTTATATAACATTCTCCTGTGTTTGATCCCAATTAAGGAAGTCTTTGTTTCATTTATGGGTCACAAGCATTTACAGAATGAATTTATGAAATTAAAAATGTATCTCATACGTATGGAGTAGACATTGTTAAAGCCTTTAAGAAATACTGAATATGGGGACTAGAGAAATGGTTCACTGGTTAAGAGCTCTAGCTGCTCTTGCAGAGGACCCGGGTTCGGTTCCCAGCACCTGCATATCAACTAGCAGTGATCTGTAACTCCTGTCCTCAGGGACTCACTCTCCTCTATTGGTCTCCATGGGCACTGCACACACCATGCATAAACAGACAAAACACCCATATACATGAAAAAACAAACAAACCTTTTTCTTTAAAAATAGTGACTGTGGCTCCAAAGCTACAGAGAAACCCTGTCTTGAAAAACAAAGAAACAAAACAAAACAAAAAAAAAGGTGACTGTGGAAAAGGTTTCCTTGTGTCCTTATAAAGAATGGTATATTGCTAGTAAGACTTTACTTCTTTTTAGGTTGGAATTTATATCTTGGAAGCTGGCCTAACAAGACTAGACTTTATGAGTGATGCAAGTTCAAGAATGAAAAAGTTTAATCAGCTCATGAAGAGAGTGATGGAAAAGTTATATAATTTTGTTATTCCAGGTAATTATTAAAGTAAACTTTACAGTTGCATTTTGGGGATGTCAGTTTTTCTCAACTTGTGTATATAATAGCTTGAGAATGAATAATAAAAAATGAAGAAACTTAAATGATCTCCATATATAGTACTCTATGACAAAATTGTATCTGGAATGCTCTCACTGATGTGATTTGTTCTTTCACTATATTTGCTTAGCATTAGGCCCAGAGTTCAAGAAGTGTTTTGAAAAATCAATATACAAAGTCAAAAGGCATTATAAATACATCTGAACTGCTTTGATTCCTTCCTTCCTTTTCTGCAAAATTCTGTAATAGCCAGAATTGTTGCTGCCTTTTAATCTACCTCACCTTTGCAGTCTGATAGAGAATCTCACAAGGGCCAGGTTTTTTATAAAGAGCAGATTTCTTTGTTGTTGGTAGGGTGTGGAATCCTTGGTTAGAACTGCCACTAAGGGCCTATGAATATCAGAGAATATAACTCAGTGGTAGAGAGACACAGAAAACACTGCTACTCCAGTACTGGTAGACATGGGACTGACTGGCGTGCATCCTACTGTGCTGCTGGAGACACAGCGTGCATTTTCCAAGTTACACTGGAGAACTTAGTGTGTCTGGTATTTTGGTGCAATTTGTAGGGCATTCTGTCCCCCTATTCCTTTCCTTTGTTTTCTTTTTTCCCTTATGTGCCCCAGAACTGCACACATGCTAGGCAAGTACTGTACTTCTGAGGTATAGCCTCAGCCCTATAGAACATTTCATGTTAGAATGTTTTGGAAATCTGTTTTTGAACATGGTAGATAAATTGATGCCATAGTTTATTCTTTCAAAACTTCATAATACTAATAGTAGTAAGTTATTTTGAAAGTTAGAGAGTTACAGGGGATAAAATACCTTGTTTCAGAATTAGAAATGCTATCAAAAACATTTAGTTTTTTTTTTTTAAGTTATAAGAATTTTAGACTGCTATTGTGGAACACGCCTTAACTGCCAGTACTCTGGAAGAAAACTTTCAGCTTAGATATCAGTACTTGATTACATTAATTATTTTGTGGTGATGATATGAAATAAATGCATAATTAACACTGGTTGTGAAAATTCTATATGATATTTTGTATTTAAAAGAATTTGTAGATTCTTTAGTACACGCTTGGTAACTGAGCATATTAGGTATGTTCTGTAAAATCATGTAGTTTTACCATGTCCTCTTTGAGAACAGTTTGGAAATAAAAATGGTTAATTTCTTCACATTGAAAGAATAATGCAAGTGTGTTTAGGGTTTTTATTTTGTTCAAGTTACAGTGTGAGTCTTATACAGGGCAGTTGTACTCATCCAGTGAAATGTGACAGCTTGACACACAATGATTTCAGCATGTTTCTTCACTAGCTTCTGCTGCTACCAAAAGCTCACTTTTTCTTCTTAGCCTGAAAAATTAATGAGAACCCTTGTCTTAATAAGCATAAAAAATAGGATTTTTTTTATGTTAAGATGTAAAAGTGAAATAAGTTCTTTTATAAATCACAGATGAAATACATATTCAGTTCTTCACAGTTACTAAATACGAGAACAGAATATGTCTGTTTCTCTGAGAAACTGTGGCAAGTACATATAAATTGGGAAAGCCGGTAGATTATAGCAAATAGTTATAGCCAAAGTATAAAATAGCTGATGGACAGTGAGGAGAACATTGATACCATGCAGCATTTGAACTCTTTTAAAGAATGCATAGGTAGATACTTTGGAGAGAAGGAATTTCCAATCAGAACGCACAGAGCAGGACTGTGGCGATGAATGGGTGCTTGGGTCCTCCTATAAGGACCAGCAATTAGAAGGCCCTTATAGCACATGCACCTCCATTCCTAGTCCTCAGAAGATTGAGACATGAGTATTTTGGATGAGAGGCCAATCCAGAGAGTATTGTATTGTGAAATACTGTCTAAGACACAGAGTGGGAGGGAAAGGGTTTAAATAGAAACAAATTGCTGTGACTTACAGTGAAGATCCTGTTATGAGTACCTGTGTTGGATATACAGATGTACTGGAAGAAGATGAGGAAGATTCAGAGAGTGAGCCAGAGGGCCAGGACATTGATGAGCTCTACCACTTTGTGAAGCAAACACACCAACGAGAAGCACAGTCAGTCCAAGTGGATGTCCAGCATCCTGCGTTAATCCCAGTACTGAGGCCGTACCAGAGAGAGGCAGTGAACTGGATGCTACAACAAGAGCATTTTAGAAGCGTTCCTGCTGGTGGCAAGTATAAGATGCTTAAAGAAGGGCTCACTGATTGGAGGCACAGTGCTGAAGATGGTTCAGAGTGGGTCATGTGCTAGGGTGGGAATGCATTAAAAGTAAGAAGTTTAAATCATGGTTCCTACTTATAATCTCATTTTGGGAGGTAGGAGCAGGAAGATGAGGAATTCAAGTCATCCCAGGCCACAGTGTAAATTTAGTCCAGCCATTCTGGGCTGTGTGCCATGCTATTAGAAAAAAATCACGACTTATCAACAAAAGATTGCTTTTAGAACTTGATTAATTAAGTGTAAGAAACCTCCTCACTGGAAAATAAATGTTAGCAACAGGGCAAATTTACGAACGTGACGAATTTTCCTAGTTTGTATTTTTTGGTTGCCCTACAAAATAAATAAAATCAAGAGATTTATTGGAGGGGTGTGTTCTAGTAATATTTTTTGTTTGTTTGCTTTGAGACAGTGTCTTTGTTTAGCACCCTGGCTGTCTTGGAACTCACTGTTTAGATCAGGCTGACCTCAAACTGTAGTGAGAATTCATTTTTCTGCCTACTGAACACTGTGCTTAAAATGAACAACACCAGGCCCAGCACTGTTTTTAAATGAGTAGATAAATTTTGAGATTTTTTTTACACAATTCTATAAAATGAGTTATTAACTAGTTTTGATTCTTCCTGTGTAGATTTATTTTAGTTAGTGGCAGATGATATTACTTATTTCTCCCAATAACATATTTTTTTTAAGTTTTCATTTTGGACAGTATCAATTAATAGACAACATTATTTCTTACTCCTGATTCTTTTAAATATCAGTAGGTTTGTCTTTTTCCAAAATTACTTTCTTCGTCTCTATTTTCCTATCTCCCACATTCTCATTCATTCATATTCTTTCACATTCTCTCCCCTTGCTCTAAAATAAACATCCAGCTCTGGAGTTGGATGCTCTTACTTGGCTTTCATGATCTGTATGTTTCACGGCCCGTCTTTCATTCAGTCTTTTCCTCTCAATTATTTGCTTGGGAAATTGTTAGTTCTATAAAGTCCCACAAAACTCGTATTTTTTAATTCTCTAATAATTTTCTTTGGATACATAATTTCAGAAAGGTATAATTTATACACAACAATATACTTTGAACTTAAAGGTTAAGTTTGATGCATTTTAGCAAAAGTTTATCTTTGGAGTCAACAACCAGTTTTTGTAAGCCCTCCTCCACCACAGTGACAGAGTATCTGCAAAAATCATCTCCAGAGTTGAAAGAATCACAGATTGAAAGGTTTCAGTGCAGGAATGGCTAGCCTGATTGCTTTGGACCTGAGGAGAGATTAGATATTTACAGGGTAAACATTTACAAGAAAATACCTTGTTTCTGAATTAGAGGAGTGCTGTCAAATACATCTAGAATTTTTTTTTTAATTAAAATAGTTTTTACCAGCTATGGTGAGGCATTCCTGAGTTTCCAGTGCTTGGAAAGATTAAAGAGAAAGACTGAAGAAGGTTGAGATAAATGTAATACTTAAATATTACAGTTTAAGCTTTCTTTTTCCTAAGTGGAGTGAGTTTTTTCTTTTCACTCTGGTCCATATGACAAGTCATTTACAATTAAGACAAATGGTGGAGTCAAGTAGCATGGGTCTTTTGAGTTAAAGTTGCTTGTGATCCTCCTGCCTCCACCTCCTGCAGCAAATTCTACCTGTATAAACTACCATGACCTTGAGATTAAGATGTGAATGCTCTACTAATCAGAATCTTTCTCCAGCTCTGCAAAGGAAAACTAAGTTTTCTCCAGCAGAGTCTCACTAGCTATACGAAGGGTTATTAAGGGCAGGCCCTTTGCCTTGCAGTAGGTGATCAAACACAAAATGAACTCAGTGACATTTTTTTGAGATTCTTTGTGTCATAATGCACTTAATGCTCTGTCACATTTTTTTAAACCCTTCCAAGTTCTTTTCATATATATTAAAGTTTCCGGTTTTGTGCTTTTATGGAATTTCTTTGTATGCAAAGTGCAGGCATGTGTGTGTGTGTCTAACTGTGCTTATTGTGCTTTTTCTTTGACTCTTCCTTCTGCTTGTTTTTATATTATTTTTATTATTTTTTAAAGTTTTCTTTTAGATGTCTGTACTCTAATGAGTGAAAGAAAGGGTGTAGGTCACAGTGGGTGGGAAGGAGCTGGGAGTTTGGGGAGGGGAAATTTTAATCAATATATTATATTTTAAAAAATCTACTTACAGTAAGAAAGAAGTTGCCCACTTCTTAGGTGCTTTGTTAAAGGTAACCCTATCAGGTTCAGTTGGTGCTGAGTGTTAGTTTTCCTGTTGACCCTCAGCAGTTTGTTATGCTTCACTCTTCTGTGTTATAACTTGCTTATATGGGTTTGTACCAAAGCAAAGGAAGCTGGCAAATAGTATTAGAAGGATATTTTAAAAAGAGAACTGGAGAGAACCATGGCCTTTTACCCACCTGCTAACTGAGAGGCAACTTTCTCAAGAACATCTGTCTCCTGAGTCAGCATCCTGCACCATTCTGTTTGTTTTATTTTAGTATCAATATATGACAGGGAAAGAAACCAAACAAAACCTCTTACGTGGTTTTTCTTTACTTTAGATAACTCCCTGCACTTCTTATGGCGAGAAATTGTTACACCTGATGGTTTGAAACTCTACTATAATCCATATACGGGCTGGTAAGGCAAAATCTTACATGCTTGATTTGTAAAATATATGCAGTAAAATCTATGAAATTTTTGACATGTGTTCAGAGTCTTGAGAAATACTAAATTACTATATTTCTATACCAAAGCTAGATTGAGAAATAAAAGCACTTGTCATTTTTCAGTGAATGAATTTATCATGATAGCAGCTGCTGAGTTATCAAGAATGACAAAGATGGCTGGATATGATGAAACACGTACTTTAATCCCAGCACCTTGGGAGGCATGGGCAGGCAAAGTTTTGAGTTGGAGGCCAGCTTGGTCTACATAAAGAGTTCCAGGGCAGTCAGGGCTATATAGTGAAACCCTATCTCAGTGAGGGAAAGAATAAAGGAGAGATTTATATCTCAGGTATTATGTTATTTTGTTTATAAAAGGCCAACTTTTTAAATTTTCATTAAATTTATCAACTTGTAGATTAAAGAAATAAACAAATCTTTAATCAGAATTTTTAAGTCAATATTTATTGTCTTTTATATTTTTTAATCACAGGTTCATAAAAACTATAAAGGGAAAATTGCTTCCTTCTAAAATGTTATAAAATTACATACATTTATTTATTCCGTGGCCAGAGAAGGAGAGGACCTATGAAAGAAGAGGGCAGTTGGCAGGAGTCTGTTCTCTCCTTTCGTGTTTGTCGTGCCTGGTGGCGTGCACCTTCGCCTGCTGAGCCATGTTGCCAACCAGTATAAAATTTCTCTTTATTTACAGAAGAAATAAACTATTGATTATGTATATACTAGCACCATTCTTGTTTCTACAGACTTAGTTGTCTGATTATTACTATTTCACCCCTGTTTCTATGATTTGTAAATTTGAATTATTTTCTCCTAAATGAATTTTTGATAAACTTAAAGTTTTATGTATTTCTTCTATTCTCTTTGGGAATACTAATAAAGGACAGTATAACTTTTATTTAAATTCTCCGATTGTATTTTCCCTTAGCATCATTCGTGATTTCCCACATGCTGGACCACAGTTGCTTGGTGGAATCTTAGCAGATGAGATGGGTCTCGGGAAGACAGTGGAGGTTCTGGCTCTGATTCTGACACATACTCGACAGGATGTCAAACAAGATGGTCTTACTCTTCCCGAGGTACAGAGAAATATTTCTGTGCTCTAGAGGTGGGAACCTCGGGTGTTAACAGACCTTACAGTGAACACTGACTGTTTGCTTGGCCCGCAAGTCAACCCCTTCTGTCCTTTGTACAACAATGGCTTGTGTTCATGTTTGATTACCTTCAAGTAACTGCAAAGAATGGAACATTGGTTCCCTAGGTTTTTCTTGAGTGATGTAGACCAGTTAGTAAATAGGCTATGTAGTAAGTTATCAGGCTTCCAACTAGTTAGCAGAGAACTTTTTTACAGTTCTTCCTACTGGTGCTTCAAATATCTTGTCACCACTATATGGTCCATATTACCAGTGAATATTTTTAAGAACTGTCTGTAATTACAAATTTCAGATTCAGGTAAGTAGAATTTACTAATTGACTGATAGCTTAGTAGTAATAGATTGTTAGATAGAATAGATTTTGTATAAATATATAAATTTTAGAGTTTACAAAAAGTAACTTCTTGTGTCTCCCAGTAGTGAAACCTGAAGCCAGCGCATTAAGCCCTGCTGACTTTAACCCACTAATCCAAGGTCAAACTAGTTAAGAACCTTCGGAAACCACAGACCCACAGTCTTAGTATGTGTAGAATCTGTTGGAAAATCCACATATACAAAATAAACCTTAGGGATTTCAATGGCATATAGAAATGAAAAAATAATATATATGAATACATTTTTATAAATTTATATACATATATTTACATATATATGATGTGGGTGTCTGGAGAGATGACTCAGCAGTTAGGAGCTCTAAGCTCTGGCTACTCTTCTAGAGGACTCAGGTTGAATTTCCAGCACCCACCAACTGAGCAGCTAACTAACCATCTATAACTCTAGCTCCAAGTGATGCCCCTTCCTCTTCTGGCTTCAGTGAGCACTGCAAGCATGTGGTGCACAGACATATATGCAAGCAAAATACCATTACACTTAAGACAAAATAAGTATTTTTTAAAAGACACTCTTAACTGGAATTATTAATAACTTCTTTCTGAGATGTTAATCTCATTACATATTTCCAAATTTATGTTTCATTATTATAAATTTAATGTGTCAGTTCTATATTAAAATGTGTTTTTAAGTTATTTCAGAAATTCCCTACATTTGTGTACTTTGAATAGTGTACACAAATAAGAAATTGATGGCTAAGTGCATGCTCCAAAGTAAAATTGTTTACATAATGAATGACGTTTAGTTATCTCCTTCTCTTAGAGTTTCATGACTATTTTCCATGTCTTTAATAGAAGAATTGTAAATGATAATTTAGAATATTGAACACAAAATATTTTAGCTATCACATGTCATGAATTTCAGGGGAAAGTGGTGAATTATTTCATCCCATCTCACTGTCCCAGAGGAAAAGTAAAAAGCAGAGAAATCCAGGATACAGAAAATGAACCAAAAGAAAAAGTTCACTGCCCCCGTAAGTATGGTCTCTTCAAGTAGCTTCTTACAGTGACTGCTACTGCAGTTTATTCTGTCCTCAGAAAGGTCGTAATCATCATGGCTAGGGGTTTTTTTCCCCCAGTTATTTGTATTTAACATAAGAGCATGGTTACAAGTTACATTAACAAAAATAGAGTTGGTCCCCATACTACTAGTTCAGTCTATTATACTTCAGTTTTGTGTATTTTCAAGTGTAGCTACTACAATTTCTATTAACATATTTTCTTCAGCAGTGGTAGCATAGCATATACTTGGACATTCAAGAGATTTTATTACTTGAATGATTGTTGTTTTATCAACTAACAAATTAGCCTGAATGAGTCTTTGCTAAATTATTTCTATTACAGTAATTTTTTTTCTTAATTCAAGTAAAATTTTGTTACCTATTCTTTGGAATGGTACTAGACTGCCCTAAATCTTTTGTTTATTTTTTTTTAACCTAGTCCTTAATGTGGATTAAGAGTAAATTTTATTTTAGTTACTTTGAGTAATTAACATATCTGTTTTTCTGTCCACTTGTACATTTAGCTACACGCGTGATGATCCTAACAGCTGTGAAAGAAATGAATGGGAAAAAAGGAGTTTCTATTCTTTCTATCTATAAGTATGTCAGCTCCATATACAGATACGATGTTCAGCGGAACCGGAGTCTTCTGAAGAGAATGCTGAAATGTTTAATCTTTGAAGGTCTTGTGAAACAGATCAAAGGCCATGGTTTCTCTGGGACTTTTACTCTGGGGAAGAATTACAAAGAAGAAGATATCTATGATAAAACAAAAAAGCAGGTAACAGCATTTATTAAATACATATACTTGTAAAAGTATTTTTCTTTGGGCTGCCAGCTCACAAAAAGCCACACAGAAACTTACTAAATATGAAAGCTTGTCTATAGCTTAGGCTCATCCCACTAGCTCTTATAACTTAAATTAGCCCATTTCTATTCATCTACATGTTGCCACATGATTCATGGCTTTTATCTCTTCTCCTGTATGTCTTTTTCTCTGTGTCTAGCTGACAACTCCTATTTTCTTCTTCCCAGAGCTCTCTCTGTTCAGAAGTCCTGCCTAGCTATTAGTGTTTAGCTTTTATTGTGTCAGTCACAATGACACATCTTCACACAGTGTAAAGGACTATTCCGCAACATTTCTGCCTTTTTGTCTTTAAAAAAAAGTTTTTAACAGTAAAACTATATAGTAAGACCAAATATCAGGTAAGAATTACATTTACAATGTCCAGTCCGTTTATATTTGACAAATTTAGAGAAAGTATCCCATTGTCTATTCTGTCTTGATGAGTCCAAAGTTTTATGCTTAAATCATTTTCTATCATATTATAGCGTGTATTGCCATCTTAAAACTATCTTCTTAGGCCTCAAATCATTTTCTTAGATAAACAATTCAAGCTTTTGCCTTTCAACCATATAAAATTACATCTCTTATGTTTCTTTTCCTAATTTGGTAACAAGGAGAACTGTAAACCTATAAATATCTGGTCTTCATTCTCCATCAAAGAGATCCAAGAAGAATAAACTATTACCTGAGTAAACAGGAAGTACAGAGTAGACAATTTCCAAAACTAAGAATCAACAGACATCTGGTTGCCTGGACAGTCACCCAAGGCTCCTTTGTAATTTTAGGCATATGGGCCTAAAATATCTGACAGACTTTTCTGTGAAACAGGAATTATAAGGCCTGTACTATCTTGTCTTGGCAAAGTTTGACAATTGCTTTCCTTTGTGTCCTGTTTGTCCAGTTTGGACAGCATACTGTCAGCAGTTGAGACAAGAGCAGTTTCTTGCCCAAATGACTAGCTTATGCGATGAAGAAAGCAAACTCCATATGGAGGTTCTTTGATGCCCATTGTCTTTTTTTGAAGTAAATTGGTGCTGTCAGGAATGGACATATCTCACTGTCATTAAAACATTTTAAATGCCATATTCTGTAGGTCTTTGAAGTATTTGAAGATCACTTATCTATCTAGAATATATCTCTGTATGACTTTGAAAGCATATCTAACAGACTATAAGTTTGAGAGCTATAGATGACTATTAACCTGCATTTCTTTACTATCATAAATAGCTTTCAAAGACTAAACCTTTGCATTACATTTTTAAATGAACTACATAGATACAGTATCTTAAACAAGAATAGAAACATATATACAGTACAACGAAAATAACTTTAAATTTGCATCAATATGCAAAAGTCTATACCAGTGTAAAATATTGAAGACTAGTGGTTGCTTATAAGTAGGCTCAACAGTCCACTTTATATCCCATTATTTCTATGCTAGTTTTCCTTTTTTCTTTCAGAAATAGATCCCTGAATCTAATCTCCATTGTTTAGTTTAGTTTTTTTTTTTACCATGACCAATAAGAACTTGTAACCAACCTCCCTAAACAATGACAAACATCCATAACCCACCAAATGACCAAAACCACCCCCTTACCATACAGAATAGATAGATAGATCCTACCTTGACACTAAAGCTTTCAGAATTTGCAGGCAAAAATCAAAAGTAAGTGAGGAAAAGCATTATGACAGTGACTTATATTTTCTATTTTATGAATGTAATTATCACAAAAGTAATAACTTTATTTTAGTTACCATGGAACCCAGAGAAATGTGATGGACTCATTAGAAATACTCAATGGAATGAACTCTACAATTAATTTCATATGCCTTACAGTTTAAGATAAGCTGTCTATTATTACGATGCTGCCTGCAGTTACAAACTTTGCTCCCAACTTTAGAAATGTTAATGCCTCAAATTTATATAACCTATTTATATATGTTTCAAGTCTTTTATATAAAGTTATCCTGTTCCCAATATCATCATCCTATAAAACTTTTTATGTTTTGGTATAAAATTGTTTTCACTGGGCCAATATTTCAATTTGCTTTTAAAAAAATAATCACAATACATATAAACATTATCAAGGAAAGGCTACTGACAACAAATCAGATTATGAAAACCTTTTATTGGCCACTCCTGCAGACACACACATGCACACATACAGATAGACACTCTAGGGAGTGTCCAGCTTGTACCCAAGCAACACAGAAGACTTCAGTGAACTGTGCTTTTGTAATCCTGCTACCACTACAAGGGGCAGTCAGTGCCACTGTTTCTCTATTAATATCTGGCTCTTCTGTTTGCCCTTAGTTCTGACACCTTTTTCAGGGAACTGTTCCTATCTCTTTCCTGTTTGTCACATCCCATCTCTTTTACCTGCCTTTTGTAGGTACTTGTGTAGCATGTTTTTGCTTTTTACTATTCAGAGAGCTGTTGAAACCAGGTACCAAATATACTTTTATTTTTTATTTTATTTTTTTAATACCCCAGCATCAAAAACAATGCCTGGCCAGAACTGACATTCAAACCATAATGGCAGGAGATCCACATAGAAAGGGCAAAGATAGCCGTTTGTTTACTGATTGTGGCAAATATTAGATTAACTTTCATTTTCTTAGTACTTGATGACTTGGAATTGTATGTACTCTAGATTTCTGTTATTTGATTGATTTAAGTAGACATTAAATCATAAACTATTAATAACAAAGGAGTAATCTCCCTTTGTTTTTCTGATCTGTATCTCTAAACTATATAGGGATGAAGTAGAGCCTTTGCTTCTCTGAGGATTACAAAGAGAGGTCTTCCACAGAGTAAATTAGAGTGTGTTTGTCAGGAACTAGTCTCCTTATATAAAGACGGCGTTGAACTTGTTTGTAAAGCATATGCATAAAGTTTAGAGCTTGATTTCAGACTTACAGCCTTATTGGCACATGTTAATTAAATAGTTCTTTCTCATAGGTGGTGGGGAGTCCAAAGAAAATTCAGAAAGAGTTAAGAAAATCAGTGAACAAGGACACAGATTCTGAATATCTGCCATCAAACACTTCTGATGATGATGATGATCCTTATTATTATTACTGCAAGGCCAGGAAAGGCCGTAGTAAATTGAAGAGAAAACCTGTTCTGCTCACTAAGAAGGAAAAGAGGCAGCCTATCAGTCCGGATTCCCATGGTCACTCTCCAGCTCTTGGTGACTCAGCAAATCCTGATCCTGATGTGTCGGAGAGTATACCTGCCTCAGAGAGCAAGCAAAACCAAGAAGGCGAAGACCGGGTGGGGTCTCCAAAGCCTGCTGCTGCTGAGTTGGCACATTCTAACACTGCAAGTCCCTGTGAGACCTCTGATTACCGCTTTGAGTGCATATGTGGTGAATTTGACCAGATTGGCCGGAAGCCGAGAGTTCAGTGTCTGAAGTGTCACCTGTGGCAGCATGCAAAGTGTGTGAATTACGAGGAGAAGAATCTGAAGGTTAAACCTTTTTACTGCCCCCACTGTCTTGTTGCAATGGAGCCAGTGTCAACAAGAGCAACTCTAATCATCTCTCCAAGTTCCATTTGCCACCAGTGGGTGGATGAAATCAACCGGCATGTCAGATCATCGTCTCTTCGAGTTTTGGTAAGACATTGGAGCTTAAGAGGAATAGAACCCTGTAAACTTTGCTTCATCATGATAGTTTTCATTGTGGTTTTGTTTCATGTTTTTATTACTGTTTGTTATTTTATTTACTTGGAGGGAGGATTGGAGCAGAATTTCACATAGCCCAGACTAGCTTCAGGGATGACATTGAACTCTGATCATCCTGCCTCTACCTCTCAAGTGCTGGTATTACAGGAATGTGTACCACACCCAGCTAATATTATGTATGATTGTACTTTTCTATATACTTTTATTTTCCAAAATTTTTTGTTAATGTTTTTATACTTTTTTTCTCCCAATAATACCTTGTACATGTTAGGCAAGCACTCTAGCACTGAGCCACATCACCATCATGTTTTTTTGTATATTCCTAAAATTATTATGATACTAGTACTAGCTGTATCAACTTGAGGAGACTATTGAAAAGAAGAAACAGAACAGTAGACTATATTCTTTTCTGATTTCTGAATTTCAGAAGTTGAGAATATGTTGACATAAAAACTTCAAAAATTCTTGATTATCAAGATGAAAATGAGTTGGTATAGGCATTTGTAATTTCAGAGGGAGATACAGTTCCAGGGTAGCATAGTATAGTTTCAGATGCTCATTCTAACCTGTTACCTTGTAGATCCATAATTCTCTTCTGGAGCCTCAGTTATTTCATTAGTAGAACAAAAGAAAAATACCCATTCAGCAGTTTTTTTTGTTGTGTATCATTTTCTTGGAACTATACACAATTCTGAAAATGGCCTCTCACAGGCTTGCTGTGTAAATGAGATTGGCCAAGTACTAACTCGTGGTCATTGGGTGTTACTGTTGGCCACATTTCTTCTTCCTCCCATGAGAATTGTGTAGGTTTTCCATAGTGGGCCACTGTTGTGGGCATGGAAACTTACAATAAATAAAGCATGACTTTTGCCACTAAGAAACTCTGTTTTGTGTGGATGAAATTTTCAGTCTTAGCTCCTTCAGTTTTGAGCAGGTCATTGTTTCCTCTGTGTGGGAAAGAAGTAGCACATAACAGTATTGCTGTTGAAGTTTGGAGAAGTGCTTTGTGTAGCCTCTGAAACAGAAACAGTACTTCGTGAATAGTAGCAGAGATTGCTCTACTTTCCCATCCCATCCCACTATATCTCACACTCCTACCAAGTCTCTCATTCTGCCTACATTCTTTGCTCTGTATTCTCACACCATGTTGAGTCCATCCAACAACCTGCCTATATTCTTTCCTCTCTATTTCCATTTGAAAGAACCCTAAGCATTGCTTCAAAAAATAACTGAAGCATTAGCCCCTCTGAGTTCACTGTCAGTTGCACAATTGGTCTTTGTAGTAGCATTTCAATTGTATTTTAATAAGTAAAGCTTGCCTGAAGATCTGAGAGTTAGACAGCCCCACGGGTCAGCCTTACAGACTAGGTAATGGTAATATACACCTTTAATCCCAGTAGCCACACTAGTTGCCATAGAAACCAGGCAGTGCATGCCTTTAATCCCAGCCCTAGAGAGGATTATAAAACGGGAGGAGACAGCTCTCAGACACAGTCTCATTCTGAGATTCCTGGAGGCAGGATTGCCATTTCGGACTGAGGTCAAGGTAAGAGCCAGTGGCTGACTTTTTGCTTTTCAGATATTTAGGTTGAACCCCAATTTCTCTCTGAGTTTTATTAATTGTGCTTTAGTCTTTCCACCAATGCTATCACAGTTGCTTTGTAATATGTCCATTGACATTGTTTATGTCACTTGACTCCCATGCTAGAACATAGTCTTTCTCTAGACAGTTGTACAATCTGTCTATAGTATGTGTGGCCAAATGCAAATTTAGAAAGGGCTCAGGTCAATAGGAATATGAATAAATGATTATTTTTATGACCTTTGCCAAGGTGTTTTTTAATAACTGTTGGTTCTGATTATTTCCCAGGTATATCAAGGAGTGAAGAAAGATGGCTTCTTACAGCCTCATTTTTTGGCAGAACAAGATATAGTTATCATTACCTATGATGTTCTTCGTTCAGAACTAAACTATGTCGATATCCCACATAGCAATAGCGAGGATGGGCGTCGCCTGAGGAACCAGAAGCGCTACATGGCCATTCCCAGTCCCCTGGTAGCAGTGGAGTGGTGGAGAATCTGTCTTGATGAAGCTCAGATGGTTGAATGTCCTACAGTAAAAGTAAGAATCTCTACAACATCTTCTGAGTGCTGATGACGGAAGGAAGAATGTGAATAGTTCAGTAGTTGGTTAACCCATACTACTGATACTGTTTGAACACTCTTGTGTTGCTAAACACTCCTGTGTTATGAACAAATAATCTTTTGAAATTAATTCTCTGAATGATGCTTCTCTATGGAATACTTGGAAACTTGATTGTCAATGTGTGTATGACAGAGTTCAAAGCAAGCTATGCTTTGGGACTTCTAAATTATTTCAGCTAACTAGGAGACTTATGGTATAGAATTATATGTATCTGTGTATGTATGTGTATGTCTCAGGCCTTCCTCTGCGACTCTCCACACTATTGCTTAGGATGGTTTTTCACTAGACCTGGAGCCTGCTGATTTAACTAAACTGGCTGGCCTTCTAGCCCCAGGGATCCTCCTGCCCTCCCTTTTCCTGGTGCTGAGATTTAACCCCTATGCACATTGCTTCTTACTTTGTTGCTGGGGATCCAATCTGAGTTCCTTGGTTGCACAGCAAATACTTTGATGAATGAGCCATCTGCCCTGTCGCAGATTATTTTTCTTTGTTCTGTCTCCAGTGACCAGTCTGAAACCTAGACTGAATTGATGAATCATATCTCATCAGACAGAAGCTTACCCCCTAGGAAGGCCTGGTGAAGGGAATGTATTCATTCAGGATATCTTTTTCTTCTCTGCGTGCTTGAACTACCTCTACATCTCAGGGTTGCTCATAGTGTGCTCCTACTAATGGGAACCACTGCGTTGAGTAACAGCTAATTGAGTATGAGATTTAGCAGTGAGTGTGATAACTATTAAATAAAAGTAGATGTATCTTAACTGAAATGCATCTGTTAGTAGCTATTTTCATGAGAAAATGTGTGACTGATTTCTGTGTTTTATTTCATATTATTTCTTATTTTTCTTTGATTAGGCTGCAGAAATGGCCCAGCGTTTGAGTGGGATTAACCGGTGGTGCATCAGTGGCACTCCAGTGCAGAGAGGATTGGAGGGTAATACAGACTTTACACAGTCCCCATACTGGAAGTGCTTATTTGTTTTGGGGGAAAATACTGCTAGCCTTAATTTTTTTCAAAATCCTTATTTAGTTAAGTATTTGTGTACTTAAAGTTTGCTCCTAATAGTTTAAAGCATTTATCTTGTTATGTTGAATTTGGGTGGTATCTTCAGATACATGAGGACAGATAGATATGTAGTGAGTACTCCCTTTGCTTTAAATTGACCAAATATTGTACCCATTCCACAGTATAGATACAGGTCTCAAGTCAACCTGAGTTCAAAGAACAAACTTTAGAACCTGAGAAGAAAGGAAGGCATGAGGGAGAGAAAATCAAATTTCATAGTAAGGCATACTGAAGAAAGAGGTAGCCAGGTTGAGATCTGCAGTGCTGTTCAGTGATCAGAGAAAAGGATTCTCCGGCTAAAGTATGGAGAAATCATGTGCATGCCGAGACTCAATAGATAGGTATAGAGAAAGTCAAAATGGACCTTTTAGACTATAATAAAGTGTTTTTGATATTTTCATGAAAAATTGGGAGCTGTTAGAAGAATTTAGACACAATGTTTTACTCTCATCTTGTAGATAGATTTATTTTTCAAAAGATCACTCATTGTAATCTGGGAAATTATTTAGCAGAGAATGAAGTATATACTAGGATATTAGGTGATTGCCTCCAAGGATTGATGGAGGCATGCAGTGCGATCATTATGGTTCTAGACTAGAGTTATCTTAGAGAAACAGAAAAAGTGGATAAGGAAACTTTACAAGGGGTGATGTTTTCATACATATCTGAATCATACATTTCTCTGTAAATAACACTAGAGGAAAAACATCTTTGGGTAAGAAGAATATTAGTTTGTCTTAGGCAGATATAATTTGATGGTTTTAAGTAGAATATAAATAGCTGTACTGATGTAATCTGAACTATAAATCTGATTCCTGCAGATAAGCGTTTGTTACTAATTTCCATGTACTATGAGGTTCACTTAATTCTACTATTTAGCAAGCCCTGTCTAACAAAATAAGTAATTTCAACCTAAAATGTCTGTCATCTTCATATGATGTTATAGGTAGTTGTGGTTTTTACATTTTTATGTTTTATAATTTTTTTAGAGTCTTATACAATGTGTCTTGATATTCATCTGCCTCCCTTAATTCTTCCCCAGTTCACTCACCAGACCGGCTTTGCTGCCTAAATATTTTGGAGTATGTGGTCTTCCACTAGAGGCTCACTGGGGACTATGCTGTTAAAGAAAACTCCCCTTTCCCAGCAGCTAACAGTTACCAGTAGCTCCAGATCATAGGATGGGACTGTGTTCTCAACTTCTCTCTCCAAGTAGGGACTTCATCTAACTTGGAGTCATGGAATTTTAAAAATAATTCTTGCTCATTTTGAAGAGACTATTTACTGTATTTTTTCAATTAATGACACATTAAAGCATAAAAAAATTATACTCAGCTGAAGAAATAACTCAGTGGTTAAGGGTAGTGATTCATTAAATGTGTTTTTTGTGTATTTCATTATTGTCTTAAGCTAATTCCCTAGAAATGAAATTAGTTGATCATTAGGAAAGTTGAGTCAGAGCATATTCTCTGTATCACATGAGATTACCTCATTTTTTCCATACTTTTCTCATTTGACAAGTATTACTTTGATGCTTGCATCTTAATTAAGCAAATCTTCTGAAGACTTTTGCACTGCCAGGCTTTTAAGTGCAAGCTATGATAGCCGTTGTTAAATTTTAAGTATCTCAGCAGTTAGAGCAGATCAGTAGATTCTCAGAAGTGTAAACTGATCTGGAATTAAATGTTCAGATTCAAGAGGCTACAAGATGAATTCTTCATATAAGTTCTATGTGTGTTTGTGGGTCTTTGAGTGATCTTACGCAAAAGAGCAATGAAGAAATCCAGAAACAATTATCCCTGCTGTCCTGTACCTTTTCCTTTGTAGATCTCTTTGGTCTGGTGGTCTTTCTTGGGATTGAACCTTACTGTGTCAAACACTGGTGGATTCGACTTCTCTATCGACCATACTGCAAGAAGAATCCTCAGCATCTCTACAGTTTTATTGCCAAGATATTGTGGAGGTCGGCAAAGAAAGATGTCATTGACCAAGTCAGTGTGTCAACCTTTTACTAAGGAAACTAAGCTTGGTTGCAAAGTTAAAACTTCAGGTTAAATTGTTCCGTTTCCAACTTCCCAATACAGATCCAGATTCCACCTCAGACTGAGGAAATGCACTGGCTCCACTTCTCTCCCGTGGAGAGGCATTTCTATCACCGCCAGCATGAGGTGTGCTGCCAGGATGCCGTGGTAAAGCTCAGGAAGATCTCCGACTGGGCCCTCAAACTGAGCAGCTTGGACAGAAGGACTGTCACCTCCATCCTGTATCCTCTGCTTCGGCTCAGGCAGGCCTGCTGCCATCCACAGGCTGTTCGCGGAGAGTTCTTGCCACTCCAGAAGAGGTTTTACTCTCAGTTTCCTTCTTCTGTGGGGTTTATGTTGCAATAGTAGGCTGTATTTAAGCACTTTGACTCCCAGTTTTATTCAGGGACTTCTGGCTAGGTATCAGTTATTTTTTTTAGTTTCATGGTTTTCTTCATATGGAGCCTCATTTGTGGAAGAATCATAACGGAAGGCTTTTTCCGTGTTTTTGAACATTTCTTTTAAAATTTGAATAATTATAGCAGGTTTTTGTGGTTCCATTTTTGGTTTGGAGAGTTCGTTTGGTTTTTTGGGGTTTTTTTTTGTTTTGTTTTTTTTTTTTTTTTTTTTTTTTTGCTTGTACTTTTCTGTTCATCCCACCCCTGTGTGCATGCTTTTCAAACAGGTTTCTCTGTGTAGCCCTGACTGCCCTGGAACTGACTCTGTAGGCCAGGCTGATTCTACAGTCTCTGCCTCCCAAGTATTTAGATTAAAAGCATGCACTACCACACCTGACAAAATTTTTTGTTCTTAATGTATGTCTAGTTTCCCATATGAGGGAGCAGCTAGATTGCCACTAAGTATTTTCTTTATAATTGTGCTAGCTATATCCTTTGATATGTTCTGTTGTTCCAGAATTCTTTTTGTGGATTGGACTGCACCTCAAAATCTGGCGTGTTTTTAGTACCTGGGATTATAAGAAACTCTTAGCTGTCAAAGAGCTATAAAGACAATTATATTTGGGGCTTACCTTTGAATGGTTTTATAGACAGCTAGAAATGGTAAAGATGATAATTCATATAGTATAACCTGAATTGGTAATAGTTTTAAGAATTACAGATTGCTATTGAAACAAATTCTATTTAAATGGTAGTTTATGATATCCCTCTAATGGAAATGGTATTTTATTTGACCATTGAAACATCTCTTACTTTTATTTTATAAACTAAAAATTAAATTTACAGCAAAGCATAAATTTAGAGAATTATAGTGATGGGATTGATTCAGACCTAGCTCCACATTGTGACCCTGTACTGTTTCAAATGAATCATATTTTACTTTGTACTTATGAGAGATTTTACTAGTTCCCTTCACCCTTGAATAAAGTACAGAAACTTAACAGAAGGCAGGTCAGGTGGGAGAGTACTTGCTGTATTAGGAACAATGACGTGAGAACAGTAACTGTAAAACTGAAGGTGAAGGACCTGGAGATGGCTCAGCAGTTCATAGCTCTTGCTGCTCTTCCAAAGCACTGAGTGTGGTTCCCATTACCCACCTCAGGTGCTCACCTCGTGTGCACGCACACACACATGACATACCAAGATAGACACACACACATACTCAAACTGCTGATTTGTGCACAAACTATCAAGATTCCTGCACTCTTTCCTGAGGACAGTGTGATTTTCCTGCTGTGATAGTATTTAGGGTTTGTTCCAGTTTTGAAAGATGTCTCTTCTTTTAGCACCATGACAATGGAAGAGCTGCTGACATCTTTGCAGAAGAAATGTGGAACGGAATGTGAAGAGGCCCACCGGCAACTAGTTTGTGCCCTCAACGGCTTAGCAGGCATCCATATCATTAAAGGTAGAAGGTGATTGCTTTATTTTATCTGATTCTTCCAGTACTTTCTGAAGAAGGTTAGGTACAGAGGGATGCTGTCACACACTGTTGATATGAGTTCAATGGGTTGGGTTATCCAGAGAACCCTTACATAGAACATGTCAAGAACAGTCAGTGCACATGAACCTTAAGCAAACATCTCCACTTCAGGAAATTTTGGAAATTAGAAACTTTTAGAAAATTACAATATGAAAAAAGATTTTGTTATAAGATACTTATCTTAGTCTTTTATAGTGAATAATCAGCCAGAACATTTAAAAATAGAAAAACAATTAAATTTTGACACTTTCCTGGAAGTATTTTTTATTGATTTTTTTAAAATAATAATACTGTAAATTCATTTCTTTTTATATCATGGTGTATACCATGTAGATGTAGAAAGAAAGATGCAAAACACAATCTGAAATCTTGCATATATAACTAAAGCCTCTGTTTCCAAATAAATAGAACAAAAATTGATAGACCTGTTAGGAAAATGGATAGATTTGTAATTGTAGTAGGAAGTGCCAGTACCTCCTCAATTAGAGAACAAATAGATAACACTGTGTCAACACTTAACCACTAGAACAGAGACTTGACCACTTACTGAACTCTGTACCCAGCCAGAGAGAAGTATATACTCTTTTCACGTACACATCTAGGGTATAAAGCAAGTCAATAAACATAAAGATTCAAGTCTTCCAGTATTTGTTTTATTACCACAGTGGGATTGAACTCACTATCATAGACTGGTGAGGGGCCTCAGTGGGTAAAGGTACCTGCTGCCAAGTTTGATGACCCAAATTCAATTCCTGGGACCCACATTTTGGGAGGAGAGAACTCACAAGTTGTCCTCTACCTTCAACTGTGCACTTTGGCATCCATCCTCTCCTCACTTATAAGTAAATAATTTAAAAATATATATCAATAAAAAATAACTAGAAATACTTCAGATATCTTGGAAGGGAGTAACACTAAATATAAAGAATAATTCAAAAGAGAAGCTGGGAAGTTTTTTAAGAGCAAAATACCAAGATGTATAAGGTGCAGCACATCAATAATTAAAGAGAAATTTGAAGCATAAAATAATCAAAAATGTTCGGTTACATTAATCTCTCAGTCCTTTAGATCACAGTACAGAGTAGTCATTGCTTTGCCTCTCCAAGGAAGTATCATTCTAATATGAAGCCGGAATCACTGAAAACTTGGGATCCAGCTTTTCTCATGTTCTGAAGTATAGTATGAAGTTAAATCAGAGTCTTACTAATTTCACCTTGTTTTATTAGCAGTAATTAATTTTATTAGCAGTAATTAATAGTAGGACAAAATAAGGGTTATGTCTGAGTAATATTCCAAATATAGCACTAACAACTTTCAGAAAGAAAGTCTTTGGGGACATTACTAGGCTCAATAGTTTTTATGAATTTATATTGCATCTACTTTCAACCATCATTTTGCTAAGCATGTCCTGACTGTAGTAGTCATTCTAAATTCCAAAATACCCAAATCTTACAGTCCATAAAGCCAAGACTAAATGGACAAAACAACTCTGATAAAGAATTTTTTAATTGAACTTTTTTTTACACCAACTTGGGCAAAATTAAGCAAAAATTAGGAAAATATGTATCATCTAATATCAGTGTTTTACAGTGTAAACTTAATTGACTAGAGTAATTGTTAATTAGACTTTATAGATTACTTCACTACCATTGGAGCTGAACTTGTAAAAGTGGGGGAAACATGAGTCAAATAATCCCAAACTGACTCCAAAAAGAGTATTCCAGGGTTTTTCTTTATTAAAGGGGAAAGCTCACAGAACAGGAATGAGGGTCCAACCTCAAGGTGTGAAGCGCGGGAAGAAAAGAGGGGAGAGTTGGGCGTGATGGCAGCTTTTCTAGGAACCCAAAAGTCATGCTCCCACCTGGTCCAGCCTCTTAAAGGCCATTGCCTGAAGGAGGTTCCTCATCATACTACAAGTGAAAAATACGTATGCTTGCTCTTGAAAATGTGTAAATAATGAATGTGATATTTAAAATACTTTGGGATTATTGAGATCTAACATCTTATCTTAGAAATGATCATTGTCCAACTCTAAAAATAGGTCTCTGTATAACCCAGACCAGGCCTTGAATGTGGCTGTGTGGCCTTGGAGTTACTCAAACTATGTATTCCTCTTCCCTTTTCCTCAGTCTTCTGAAACAGGTTGGGGTTCCAGCCAGAAATGATTTTTCTCTTCCTTCTTTTTTTCTTTTCTTTTTTTTTTTTTTTCGAGACAGGATTTCCCTCCTCTCCTAGCTATCCTGGAACTTGCTCACTCTGTAGACCAAGCTGGCCTCTACCTTACAGAGATCCACCTGCCTCTGCCTGCTGAGTGTAGGGATTAAAGCCATACATCATCACACCTGGCTCAAAAAGATCTTTTTCTAAATGCATTTTATATTGTGCATAACAATTTCATGTCTATACACTATTTTATTCATATAATTGCTTGGTAATTGTGGTATTGTCCCGTTTTGCTTAGGAAACACATTCATATGTGCTTAGTTGCTTTCTCAAGACCGTGCTAGTGTCTGACTTGGTGCACAGGCCTGTTATCCTAGCACTTGGGAGCCAGAGGCAAGATATCTGCTACAAATTTGAGGTCGGCCTAGTTTGCATGATGGTGTTCTCCTGATCAGCTGCTCAGATAATGGTCTAAACTGCGGTACTTCCATTAAATTGGAGTTTATTAGATGATTGTCCTTCTTAAATGGTAGAATAGACACTAATTGTTTCCATATACCTATTGAGTGGCATTTCTGTCTTAGCACTAGGAAGGCTGAAACAAGAAAATAGGAATTCAAAGTCAGTTGGGGCTAAATAGGGAGATCCTATTTCAAAAAAAAACAAAAAGCTTTTATTCACTGCATGAAGATAACTGGATATCACTCCCCATTATCTCAGATGACCTTATTTTTATAAAACTAATCTCCCTTATCATATGGAATAGAAATTAGCTGAGTCCTCAGTATTATCAAAGTACGTGTTTTAGAATGCTTTATAGTATGTGTATGTATATGGGCATGTGTGCATATGCATACACACATATCATGGACTTATAGATGAGCTTAAAAATAGGAAAAGGAGAGAAATCCCAAAGAAGTGTGCACATCTATATAGGGAATTGTGGTTATAAATATAACCCTAAATATTGTTAAAACTACTTTAAAGTTGTTTTTATTTTGGTGAAAGAATAACATGCTTTCTTGGCAAAGAAATAGCAGCATCTTTACACGGTTTTTGTACTTCATAACTTTTCTGGCATTCAATTGTAAATTTAATTTGTAATTTACTTATGAGATTTTCCTCAGACAACAAGTACAAGTAGAAGCTATTATTTAAGACACTAAATTGGACTCTTCTCTCCTTTCCTTCGATATCTTCACCCTTCTCTCTAATAAGCTAGAGACAACTTTATAGATGTTGTGAGGCATGGGTCCCCTCAGCATCCACTCAGTCCTACTTCTGTAGCATACAGGCAGCTATTGGACAGCACAGGAGTGAGCAGAGCTGGGCTCCAATAAGGCTGTTTACGGTCATTATATCTTTCATGTCATAAAATATCATCTTTTGAAGATCTTTCCACTGTTTAAAATGTAAAATTAGGCTTAGCGTGTAGCTCAGGAGCAGTTGGTTCACTTGCTTGGCATCCTTTAATCCTAGCATCACAAAAAGTAGAAATGTAAAAGCCATTCTTTCCTGAGAAATTACATAAAAATGCAGGTCAGATTTAGTGCATTTGCCGTTGTTTGACCGACTGTGTTTCAGTAGATGCTTTTTGAAGTGCTTCCTGTGCATAAACCGCGAAGTATAAGCAGAGAAAACCAAACAGATTGTAATGTGTGTGACCAGAAGTGGAAGGGTTGCTAAGATCTGTGTTGATTTTTGCACGTTTTCTCCTGTTTTATCCTTGAGACAGGTTTTATCCTAGTCCAGGTGACCTGGAGCTTCTGTGTAGCACTGTGCAGCTTACTGTGCAGTGAGGCCCCATCCTCTTCCCTCACAATGCTTACATTACAGACAACTCTAGGTTTTTAAAGTGTTGTTTTTAATATTGTTTTTCTCATTTTTGAGATTATTACATAATTACGCCATTCCCTCCCCCATTTCCTCCTTTTAAACCCACTGATGCATTCCTTCTTGCTTACTTTCAAAATCATAACCTCTTTTTTCATTAATAGTTGTAACATGCTTGTATATGTTTATATACGTATATATTCATAAATATATCATGTTAGTCTGTATAATGTTACTTGTGTGTATATGATTTCAGTGCTGACCATTTGGAACTGGGTAACCAGTTGGTGTGCTCTTCCCTGGGGAAGACTTTCTCCCACTCTCAGCATTCCTTAGTTACCTGTAGTTCTTTGTATAGGGATGAAGCCTCCAAGTCCTCCCCCCAGTCCACTTTGGTATGCTTTATACTAGGAACAAGTATGCATATCAGTAAAAGTTAGTTACTTTTCTGAGAATTAGATATAGATTTGTCAGAATGTTATGAATACTTATCACTACTGATATTTTAAATTTGTCCTTATTTTTAAGCTATAATGCATGCTAATTGACAACCTTTTCTTCTAATATGAACTATTATTATTTTTATATTTAATCATTTTTCAGTATAATCTCAAGGCATTGCAAATATATTTTATTTTAAATATATCTCAGTATAATTTAAAACAATAAAATATCCTATGCAATAAAGGAATGATAATCACCTTTTAAAAAGGTAGAATAATCCTAATTCAAGGTCAGATTCTTTAACCTACAAAAATAATGAGTTATAAGGTTGGGAATAGGGCAGTTTGGTGATAGGGCAGTTGTCCAGCATGTGCAAAATCCCAGCACTGAAAAATCAATAATAATAGCCATAATAGGAGTTAGAATTATTCTTTTTCTGGTACAGATTTTAGATTACAGATAACTGAGTAACACTGGGAGTGACGTGACTTGTGTCCTTCATTGTGTTCTAATCCCTCAGGCGAGTATGCCTCAGCAGCCGAGCTGTACAGAGAAGTGCTACGCTCCTCCGAGGAGCACAAAGGAAAACTCAAAACAGATTCTCTTCAAGTAAGTGTAGCCTGAAAAGTGTCAAGTGTGCATTCAAATTGTTTTAAACAATGACTTTTCAAAGTGTTAAAGTAAAAAGTGAACTGAGTCTCACTAACTAGAGGTAAAAGCTGGTATTCCTTCTTTTAAATGTGCCCCTGGAGTGGTTGTGTCTGTGATAAAGTTTGAGAATCACCACTGTTCTCTCCACGTGGGCCTATAACCTACACTGGGAGATAGTTGTAATTGTTTGTAATTCAGAGAGTAGGCTAATTTTATAATTTTCCATATGCACATTAACATGTTTGTTCAAATAACCTTTATCAGAAATAAAAAATGAGCTAAAACTAAGATAGTGAAACTGAGTAAAGTAATCGTGACCTTTGGTCTCCTAAGTTCTACTTTTAGAAGCCTTGTAGGATTTGCATGTTTGAATTATATCACTAGCTGCTCTTTCCCAGCAAATCATAGGTAAGATTCTAGCTAAGTGAGAAATAAAGGCTCATTTATTAATCTCGGCAAGCTTGGCCTTGATACCTAGGTAAGTTGACTTTGTCATTCACAAAGACTTTAGAACTTGCATATCCATGTGATACAATAGGCATTTGGAAAAGTGTATAAAGGGGGCAGAAATAGGTAGGGCAAAGATCAGCTGAAAGTGTTCTTATTTCTACAAAGATAAACAAGGCAGGACATGGACCTTAAACATGTGTGTACCTTAGGGAACAATGTCTTGTTCTTCAAGAAAAGAAATAAAGATAGAAGAGGGGCGAGAAGACCCTCAAGAAGAATTTGAGTTCCAAATTTCTGAGTTCAAAATCAAAGGATAAGCCATCCGCTTCATTCTTGCTTATCATTAGTTTATGTCTTCTGCCTGGCAAAGTGTTGCTCACTGAATCCTATACTCTCTCCAGTCAGGTCAGCAATGTTGTTCTTTTGGGATAAAATGCTACACATATTTTCCCTTCTAACTACTTATACAAAAATTAATAGGTCGTTTTCCACACGTGCACACAGAGAAGATGAAGCACGTATCTCTAGTATCATTTTTACCTTTTTGCTATTAAATCTGCTAGTACTATTCACTGTGTGGTTTAAGGAGCCATGTTGAAAAGACCTAAAACATTTGAGATCATGTAGACTCCACAGAGACTTATGCTATAGCTAGTAATCTATGCCGAGATAAGGTGAGCTCTGGAAGTCTTATATCACTGGCACCAAATCATATTACCAGAACTCTGTCCTAATCATCTCTTAGCCCAGCTATCTTCCCAGATAAAAACCACTGTGATTTCACTTCAGTTCTGCTCATTGCCTCTAACCTGTAGCCAGTTGCTGGCTATTCATAAGCTCAGTGTGTTCAGATAACAACATCTGTTTTCATTATCTCTGTTTTTGTCGTAATACTGTTTAACACTTTTAGACTCATTTTCTAGAAAAAGAATCAAGTTAGGGCAGTCAGCCTTTCTATATTACTGTGTAGTCTCGAGTCCTGCAATTTCCTATGTAGACTTTTGCATGTACAATAAAAAAGGAGGTATACCCGTGTATTCGTACTTTGCTGTGTACATAGCGGTACTACAGGAAAATGTATATCTTTAATTGAAGAAAATTCATGTCATGATTTAAGACCTTTGCTATTCACTCTCCCATGGATAAAAACAACGTCATTCAAACATTTTCAGATGGAAAGTATTCAGCAAGAGAGGCTTTGAATTCATGCTCTGTGTGCCACACAGTAGATGCTGTGGTTTCCACTGCATTGCATCACAGCATCACCTTTTGTGTTTATAGAGACTTCATGCCACACATAACTTAATGGAGCTCTTGGCAGCCAAACACCCAGGGATACCTCCCACCTTAAGAGATGGCAGACTTGAAGAAGAGGTAATCGTTATTCTTTTCATTCTACTTATGAAAGTTTACTTTTTCAAACTTTATATTTCATTTATGTATTTCTAGTGTATAACATTTAAGTCAATGTAGCAAGCCATGTTTTCCTGTAATTTTGATGTTTCAAACTTTGCTGTGGTGACATGGAGTGGCAGAGAATATTGGACTCCATATTATTTGTTTGTCCGGGACTCTATTTACCAATGTGTTACATGGCTTGTATATACCGCATTAATGATTCATGGTAGGACTATAAAGAGTTGGATAAACAGAAAAGTTACATTCTCTTCCTTTGTTTTATTTCAGAGAGCACGTGAACTTAAGTTCTCAGTCGCATTTCTATCTAGAGCAGTTGAGAACGTTCTCAAGTTTCCTAATATTGTGACCCCCAACCATAAGTTATTTTCATTGCTACTTCATAACTAAATTTGCAACTGTTGTGAATTGTCACGTAAATATTTGTTTTCTGGTGGTCTTAGATGACCCCTGTGAAAGGGTCCTTTGTTGTGCCTCCCCACATGGGTCATGACCCATAGGTTGAGAACACTGCTCTAAGAGTTTACTGAAAGGAATGATACTATAAGTTGTTTTACTAGAAATTTCTAATAACTTGCTATATTAAGTCTCCCAACTGCATTTTTTTAAGATCAAAGAGGAAGAACATCAGTAAATCGAAGGAGTAGATATGGTTGTAATATATTGAACCTCAAAGTAAGAGTTTTTATTGGAATCAACTAGATAGAAAATTTGGACTTTATAAGTACATTTATTTATATTTGTTAAAATGAATAATTTTTGTTGACAAAATTTCATGGATTTATAGTATTCAAAATGATGTTTTGATGTATACAGATATTGTAGAGTGGCTAACTAATAATCTCTCCCCATTACCTCATATACTTAAACAGTGAAAATATTTAAAATCTAATCTTAATAGTATAGTGTTGTACAGTCCTTTGACCAGTATCCCCTCAATCTGCAGACCCTAGCTAGCCCCTAGTTTCTTTGGGACTAAATGGGTGTGGGATCAGGTGGGACAGAAATCTCTGTCAACACCTAGCAACCTCCATTCTCTCCATCCAAGTGAGGTCATGCATAATTTATCGTTTAACTCGTCGGTTGTTCTATTTAGTTTAATGTCTTCTATGTTTACCTATATTGTTACAAGTAACAGGAAATTATCCTTTTTTGAAAGCTAAACACTATACCACTGTGTGTGTGAGCACGCCTGTATGTGTGTTTATTACTTTTTCTTTTCATCTGTATATGTTTGTGATCTACATGCGTTTGTACATGTGTATGCATGAATGTGGAGGCACAAAATTGATGTCAGGAGTCATTTTTGACTACTCTTTTGTCTGGCTCTTTGAGTCAGAGTCTCTCAGTCAAACCCAGAGATCACTAATAGAGCTACTAGTGCCAGCCATCTAGCCCAGAAGACTCTGCTTTTCCACCTTCTAGGGCTGGCATGTGTGTGGGTTCTAGGGACCTGAGAGCTGCTCTTCTTGCTTGTGGGGCATGCCCTGTAACTACCGAGCCATCTCCCTAGCTTCAAATAGCATATTATGTTTATGAATTATTTGATCACTATTCTTTTATTCATGGTAGTATTTGTCTACTCGGACCGTCATAAGAACACTACAGGCTGGGGGCTTAAAGAATAAATATTTCTTACAGTTCTAGAGTTTGAAATCTAGAATTAAGGTGTATTTCTTCAAGTCTATGTGTTTAATGTCTCCTTCAGCTCCTCTCTTTGGTTTAGATACTGCTGTCTTATGTGGCCTGTGTTTTGTACTTGTACATCCTGGTGTTTCTTTTCTCATAAGGACTCTACTAGGGCACTACCCATATGGCCTTTGACCTTAGTTACCCTCTTACAGGTCCCATCTCCAAGTGCAGTCACACTGAGGGTCAGAACTTCTGCAAATAAATTTTAGAGGAACAGGCTCAGTTTCTAACACTTTTGTTACTGTGTATTCAAGAATTATGTTTTAAACTGCAGCAATTTTTAAAAGCTTGTCCAGAGTATTTTATTTTGTAATGGAAGAGGCAGGGTTATCAAATTACCTGTTCATTATTCAGTAGTATAAAAACAAAACTATTCAAAGAACAAAAAATAAATAATTTTATTTTTGCAGAAACTTGATGCTTGCAGATACCACCACTTACACTCTTTTATCACATTTCAAATGTTTTCATGTTTCAATTTTTTCAACTTGTCACAGCACAAGTAGCTTTTAGACATAAAGCAAAGAAAAGCAAACCCCAGAGAACCTAGACAGCAACGAGGTCCCTCAGAGAGACATACATGGATCTAATCTACATGGGAAGTAGAAAAAGACAAGATATCCTGAGTAAATTGGAAGCGAAGGGACGGGAGTGGAGAGAAAAATATATAGTTCAATAAAAACAATAAAAAAGAAAAAAACTACTAAATCAGAGAAGTAATTCTATATTTCTTGCCTTGTTTGTAAAATATTAATTTTTTTATCCTATAAGGGATAAATCTTTAGGATTATAAATTTTTGTGGCTTGAACATAGTAGTTTTCTTCTTTTCATTGTGTATCTTAGAAATTTCTAGAATAACTATATTTTATTTTTTACACTATGGAATTTTATATATAAATCAAGGAACTTTAAATATATGGCGTAACCACATTAGTACTGAAACATCATACTAAATTATATTCAAACCCAGATGTAAAAGTTTATATTGACTCTCTGTTTCAACCCAGGCCAAGCAGCTTCGAGAGCACTATATGAGCAAGTGTAACACGGAAGTTGCTGAAGCCCAGCAAGCTTTGCAGCCTGTGCAGCAGGCCATCCGGGAGCTCCAAAGGAAGGTACCGATGTGTGGGCTTCTTTCTTGTGCTTGTCCCCAAGTAGCGGTTTGGATCTATTTTGTTTGGGAAATTTCTTGAACTTCTTGTTCCCTTTTGAATTCTTAGGACCTTGCTGAGTGCCTGTATTATAACACAGATGTCTTAGTTACTTTCTGCGGTTCATCAGAACACCATAACCAAGGCAACTTATAAAGAAAAGTATTTACTTGGGTTTATGGTTTCAGAGATTGAGGCCAAAACAACTGAGAGTTCATGTCTTGGTCCACAAGCATGAGGCAGAGAAAGAATATGCTGGGAATGGAGTGAGTCTTTTGAAACTCAAAGCCTTCCCCTTGTGACAGACCTCCTCCAACAAAGCCACACCTCCTAATCCTTGACAAATACTTCTACCAAGTGAGAACCAAGAATTCAAATATAATACCCAGTGAGGGCATTCTCATTAAAACCACTACAATAAGTTTATTAGTAATTAATAGTGTCTGCTCTAAAATGGATAGATAGGTGGATGAGTCAACTATTTTAAGGTTCAGTTTTCTTTCTTTTAATTTTTGATTTTTCAAGACAGAGTTTCTCTGTAGCTTAGGAACCTGTGTTGGAACTAGCTCTTGTAGACCAGGCTGGCTTCGAACTCAACAGAGATCCACCTGCCTCTGCCTCCCAACTGCTAGGATTAAAGGTGTGTGCCAACATCACCCGGCTAAGGTTCAGTTTTTTGGTTTTTGTTTTTTGTTTTGTTTTTTTTTTTAATTTTAGTGGATTCCTTTTATGTTGGGTAAATAATAATTTGTCCTTTGGAGAAACTATAAAGGCTTCTATAATTTCCTTCTGACCTTAGCTATGGCTTTCCCCACATTTAGAATCCCCGATTTTATTTTTACAGACAGGATGCCTTTTATCCTTTCTAAATTAGTTTTTATGACACCAGAGAATAATCTAAGACGAGACAACACAAATACATTGTCTTTTACGTAGAATGTCTTATCAGTTGTCCCATGTGTTACACTTCCTAATTCATTAATTATTTAATACCCAGTCATAATTTTGCTTTTATTCAGTAGACTCCAGTTCGATACTCATTGGTTAGATCTACATTTGTTGACTGTGTTGCCCTATACCCTTAGAGAGGCCTGAGTTTTCTTCTTGGTAAACTAGTTTTTAATACAGCTTTGATACACAAGTTTTATATAAAGTCTCATTCATCTACAGTATTCCAAAGAGCAACTCTCTTGTTATGAATACAAAAGAGATTATTTGCCCAATATATGCAGAGTTTGTATGTCTTCAGTGTGATGTTGATATACACACATTTATCTGTTGTTATCCTTTGAGAAGAGAACTTAATGATTTATTTGTTTAGTTCTTCACATCACTTTTCTTAGTAAATGCTAAATATATGTAGTAATTGGGAAGTTTTGGCATTTTTTTCCAGATTCATTCTAATTCTCCTTGGTGGCTGAATGTAATCCACAGAGCAGTGGAATTTTCTGTTGATGAGGAACTTGTTCAGCGGGTGCGAAATGAAATAAGTAGTAACTACAAGCAACAAACTGACAAGCTCTCTATGTCGGAGAAGTAAGGAAACAGTACAAAACAGAGTCACTGTATAATTGCCATTGTTTATACCATTTAGTATCAGGAGGTGCTGGTCAGTGTCTTGTCATGTACCTAGGACATGCAGGTTTTGCACATTTTGTTATGTATCTTCAACAAAAATATTAGATATTATGTCTAAAACACAGACCTTTTTTCCTGATGGTCATCATTTGAAACCTTTTAGAGCCTTTGGAGTCTGTTCTTGGTTACTGTTGTTTCTTACTCTCTTTGAGTAGCTCTGCCCTGAACTCATTGTGTAGATCAGGCTGTCCTCTAACTGGAAGATCCAGCTGACTCTACCTCCCTGTGCTGGTATTAAAAACTTGCACCACTGCATCTGACTTAGTTACATTTTTATAATATGTGTCCATTTTTCTTCTCAATTTTGTTTTATCCTGTAGTCTACACTCTCCAAATAGGAAAAGAATGTCAGAAGATATAGTTTATAGTGTTCCAGCTTTTAAAAGTTAGAATGTATATTAGTCCTGATCTTTGAAAGATTCTATCAGCTCTATTTTAGTTCCCAAAAATAGAATCGTCAAACTCTTTGGTTATAATTAAACCTTGGGTACTAGAAGATACCACTGGGCACACTCTGAAAGGAAGTGTCAGCAGAGTGTGTGAGTTTGTTCATTTATTTAACATTGTGATTGACAAACATTTTCTGGAGAAACTGACTTGTTCCTTTCTTTGTGTTGTGTGCTGTACTGGTGATGGAAATAAGGTTCCGTGACTGCAGAGGTCTTCAGTTCTTACTTACAACACAAATGGAAGAGCTCAATAAGTTCCAGAAGCTCGTGAGAGAGGCTGTGAAGAAGCTGGAGCGACCTCCATCCCGTGATGTGATTGAGTCTGCCACAGTCTGCCACCTGCGACCAGCTAGACTCCCTCTCAATTGGTGAGTGGTGGAGTCATGCAGGATACAGCATCTTCCAGGAAAACACATTTGGTCTGACTCTGTAACATGGGGGCCGGCTTGTTGGGGTATCTGTTCCGCCCGGTACCCCACAACCGACAAATCCCAAAGAGAAATCACACACAGGACTCCATAAGGTTATAAACTGATTGGCCCATTAGGTCAGGCTTCTTGTTAACTCTTATAACTTATATTAACCCATTATTCTCATCTATGTTAGCCATAATGGCTCCGTACCTTTCTCAGCTGGGCAGGTTACATGCTGCCTCTTCATTGGTCTGCGCAGGAGTGGCTGAGGAGCTTCCTGCTTCCCAGAAAACTCCCAGTCTCTTTGCTCCACCCCTACGTCCTGTCTGGCTTTCCCGCCTATACTGCCTGCCTGGCCAATCAGCATTTTATTAAAATACATGATTGACAGAATACAGATAATTCTCCCGCACCATGACTCCCTCTCAACTGGTGGGTGGTGGGGTCATGGAGGGTACAGCATCTTTCAGGAAGACTCATTTGGTCTCAGGCTAGAAACAGTTGCTCGTGAATTGAACCATTTTCTCTTAATTCAGACAGATGTAGATATGTATTTTTAAATAAAGCAAATCAAGGATTATATGCTTGACAATCATGTTATTTTTTTCTTATGTTCTTTGTTAGAAAAATAAAATACAAAATGTTAAGCTTTTTTTTTAAAGAAATTATCTTATTGCTGGTCGAATTTGAATATTTCTCTGATAATCTTTCAGCTGCGTCTTTTGTAAAGCCGATGAATTGTTCACAGAGTATGAATCGAAACTATTTTCTAACACGTAAGTTCACTGAGGATTGAATGTCTGATTATGTGACTGTATTTTCTGTTATGACCTTCGTTATATTTTCCTGTATTAAATCAATTTAATGATCATTTGGCATCTAACATGCCCATTTTTTTCTTTAGAAGTTACCCCTAAATGTTCATGAGAGACAGTCTGTAATTATTGTAAATAAGGAGCAATTGAGAGTAGTAGTAAGATCTCAGGCTTAATAGTTTGATGGATTTGAACTCAAATTCCTGACAACTGACAAAAGTATTAAATAAGGAAATATATTATATATATATAACTATTTAGTAAAGTGCTTAGTATATAGTAAGTACCCAATAAAAAATTAGTGACGGTTATTTTCTTCACCAGAGACCTTGTCATGTGTTGGGGTTGCTGTACTTAGGACGTGTAGATAAGTCCTACTCTGACTGTGGCCTGTGCTCAGGTGCCACTTTGTCTTTTCTTCTTACGTTTTAATGGCTGGTAACAGTTGTAGCTCAGAATTCTCAGAATGTGACTTATAGAATGAAATTTAGAGATAGATTTTTTGGTGGTGCTGTTGTTAGGTGGTTTTATTTGTTTATTGGCTATTATACTGGATTGTGCTCATGAAACACTAGCCCAGAACACATATACCTGTAATCTAACCTTTGAACGTTGAAGGAAGGACAATCAGGAGTTCAAGGCCAGCCTCTGCTATGTAGGAATGTGAGGCTAGTCTGCAGTGCATGAGACCCTGTCTCAAAAATATAAAACAAAACAAAAAACACAGGACAATTTTCAGGACTGCTGTTATTTCTTTTTTCAAAGTATTAATGTATTGATGTGAAAAAAATTGATGTATTGATGTGAAAATTCCCGTAAAGCTACTGAACTTGCTTTTCTATTGTTCTAATGGCATCCTTCTGCTAGTACTCACTGGAATCAGTTAGAATTACTTGGTCCTGTTATCTTTTCAGAGTCAAAGGCCAGACGGCAATCTTTGAAGAAATGATAGAAGATGAAGAAGGCCTTGTGGATGATAGAGCACCTACTACCACCCGGGGCCTGTGGGCAACAAGCGAGACAGAACGATCTATGAAAGCAATATTGTCATTTGCAAGATCACATAGGTTTGATGTTGAATATGTAGATGAAGGAAGTGTTTCAATGGATCTTTTTGAGGCGTGGAAGAAGGAATATAAGGTAGAGTTATAATACAGATTAATAGTACTTGGAAAATTCTTTTTATTAATAAACAAAAATTATTAAACTGACACTTGGAGTTAATATTCATAAACTTGCTTAATTGTGTGTTTCATTCTGTTATTAGCTGGATCTTAACAACTTTTTTTTTTAAAATATGCCTTTTCTTTTTTTTTAATTTATTTTTATGTGCATTGGTGTGAAGGTGTCAGATTCTGTGAGACTGGAATTACAGGTAGTTGTGAGCTGCCTTGTGGGTTCTAGGAATTGAACCCAGGTCCTCTGGAAGAACAACCATTTCTGCAGCCCTCTTTAACAACTGTTTTATGAAACTAACTTATGGCTTTATTTCATTTTTGCATGGGGAATAACAACAAATATCAGCTTTGAATTTTGGGGAGGAGAGCAGGTACTTTGAAGCTGGTAATCTGGAAACTATTGCAATGGATGCAACATAAGTTGTCTTTAGTTTTATACTTCACTGGCTCCATTGTACTGTAACTATATATGAGATGTGCTTCTAGGATTTTTTATTATTAAAAATAAGTTTTATTATATTTGTTATCTTTGATTTTGCATATGATATAGGTACGGGGAAACAGTATTTTTAAATTATAATGCTACATTTTCCATATGTTACTATTTTTGTACTATTTCAAGACAAAATAAAAAAAACTGTGTCTAATAAGATATGTCTAAAATGCCAGTTCATACTTTTGATAAATTGAAGAATAAATAATACTTTTATAAAGTTGAAATCCTTAGTTCATCATATTTGCTATTATTAACGAAAAGCACATGAACACAGTTCATTACAGCATACCATGGAGGATGACATTCTTACACTGCCTGTCATTCTTGTATTGTTTCCTGTAGCCTACTCTTGCCATGTGCTCTGTCTTAGAGGAGTGCTTATCATGCCTCTCTCCATCTTTGAACATTTTTACTTCATAAGTGAAAAATGAATGAGCAACCACTAGATACCATCAACTAGTATTTACTTCAAAATGTTATTGGGTAAAGCTTATCAAAATATTTATAGTGATTGATAACATTTTTATAAATTTGGAAAAGTATAGTATTTTTCTAATAAAAAGTGGAATTAATAGTAATTGATAGTAATTAATAATAAATAGTAATAATAGTAATTGCCTATTTAGCTTTAAAGGAGGAAGTATAAGGAAATAATGATACTATTAAGACTTTCTAAGGAATATAAATATAAAAATATTTTAAGACAAAAACAGTAGTGATCACATAAATCTGGTATCAGTTTATGTAGAGCTTTGTCTCACCATGAAATCTTCAGTTGTTCTGTTCCTGAGCACTGCAGCAGCATCCTACAAGATTATTTTCTCATATGTCCTCATCCTAAATTAGCCTAAGGAATTACATTTCCTTGAACCCTTAATGAAGAAATGTAGGCCTCATTAAAGTATTTTGCTCAAGGTTCATCTTAGTGATTTTGAACAATTTTAATTCTATGTCTTTATCTTTCCCCTTCAGTTACTTCATGAATACTGGATGACTCTGAGAAATCGTGTGTCCGCTGTTGATGAACTTGCAATGGCTACAGAGCGGCTAAGAGTACGCCATCCCAAGGAACCAAAGCCAAACCCACCTGTCCATCACATCATTGAACCACATGAGGTAGTTGAGAGTAGGATCACAAGAAAAACCACAGCAAAATCCATTTGCACAGGAGACATAGAGTCAAAGCAGTGATATCATCTAAATAATTATTGCTATATGTATGAGCCATATAAAACTGTTTTTATAGGTCAGAAATGAGCAATTTCATTCATATGTGATATGTACTTAGTGTGACCACTGTGTGGGTTTGTTTGCAGATTCATATGTTTGGAATACTTTCTATGCATCAAATCCAATATTTTCTTGGTCACTTAAAAGTTTTCGTTTTTTCCTTTTCTTTTTTTTTATTTTAGACAGCTCTGACTGTCTAGGAACTCACTCTGTAGGCCAGACTGGCTTTAAACTGCCTCTACCTCCCAATTGCGGGATTAAAGGTGTGCACCACCACTGCCTGGCTTAAAGATGGAAAAGGGATGGCTCAGCTGTTAAAGGCTAGGCTCACAACCAAAAATAGAACGATTTTATGTAGCCTCAGTTTTACCAGAATCTGAAAACCATCAAAAGAAACTAGAAGCTTATATTGTGCAGGTTCTTTTCTTACTAATAGAAGGTATTTATTCTGATAATTCCTGTTGTGCAGGATTCAGTCAGAACTCCACCACTCTTTTCTAGTCCATAGTAGAAATACTTATTTCCTGTGTAATTTATTCTTATTCCCTATGGTGGTTTAATACTTCAAACTGATTTCTTTCTGTGAAGCATTTAGATTGCAATTTTGAAAAAGTTCAAGATAATTTATGGTTTTTGCTGTCTTAAGTATGAATTCTCGGTAATGTTTTTCTTCTAATATTTGTTTTTAAGCTAAATTTACAGCACTACAAACAAAAGAATAATGAGGAAAATCCCCTCCTTTAATTCCCTTTTCTTTCTGATGTATTGCAAAAGGGGAAGAAAAGTCAGGGTTATTCTTCCTGGATTTCATAAAGCCAGTTTTAACAACAGTGCATCATTTCATTATTTTCTTTTCATACATGTATTATTGAGATGTGGCACATAAATAGAATTCAGATAGACTTTTTTCTAATTTTCCTATATATCATTATGCTTTCATTTAAAAAAGAATTCTGTCTGCTGTAAAACAAAGGCATCCATCCTTTCAAAGTGTTTTCAGTAGTAATCTTGTAAAAATTGAATTTTAATGTGTAAATGGGTTTTTATAGGACAGGACATGAATTTACATTATTCAGAAGCATTATGCTTGTTCATTATAGTTGAACCCTATTTTGAGAGAATAAAGTTTTTGTTTGTTTATTTCTAGGTTGAACAGAACCGTATAAAACTGGTAAATGATAAAGCGGTTGCCACATCACAGCTCCAGAAAAAACTTGGACAGCTTCTTTACCTGACGAATTTAGAGAAGGTGTTGCTCTTTTTAAATGTTGTTTTCCCATACTGTATTTCAGGAACTAGTTGAGTGATAGTTTCCACTTAAAGTATCAGCCTAAACAGACATTTTGTTTGTGTTAAATGAGTCAAAACTAGTTTTGTCTACAATGACGCTACAGGCCCTCTGCTAAACCCTCAGTGCAGCCTTTGCCCCTTCCCCTGACTATCCTCCTACCACCTACCAGACAAGGTCATGAGCTGTTGTGTCTCCAGGAGCATCCTGTGCATGTCAGTCGGTCCAGCCCATCCCAGAAAGTACCCAGGTGACCTGTAGAATTGTGAGGAATGCATATGATGAATTACTTTAAGCCACGATGTTGTAGATACTTGTTTTATGTGATCTAAAACAGATCAAAATTAAGATGAAATAATTTATTCAACTCTTTTAAATGCCTTTATAAACTAATTTTGAGGCCTTTACTAAGTTTAAGTACAGAGTTTTGTTTTATTTTTGTATTACTACTTAGAAAAAGGTTTTTGTTGTGCTTTGATTTTAGTGTTTGAATATTCGGTTAGTGAATCCAGAAAGAAAATTTTTAGTGATCTTCTATTCAATTCACTATTATGTTGTCCTCAGCTTTAAAGCTTGTCCATCTTACTGACTTTCTGAAACTTGAAAATTTTATGAGAATTTTAAGGAGGTGTTTAAAATCTATTACAGTTTGATAGAATGTTAGGCACAGAAGACTAAGATCAATTATATATCTGCTTTCCAATTATTTGCTTAGTGATTCATGAAGAGATGCTGAGAAGCAGCAATATTAATAAAAACTGTACTAAGTAACAGCCTCTTCCCACACCTGTTCTTGTGCTACTTATACATTAGAGTGGACACTTCTACATCTGCATTATAATTGCACACTTCTGCACATGCATTATAGTACACACTTATACATGTACATTAGAAATGCACACTTCTACATATGCATTATACTGCACACTTCTACATGTGCATTAGAACTGCACACTTGTACCGTGACATTTAAGGAGCTTTCATTTAAGAAGAGAAATAGATGGTCTCTTGTAATCAGAGCTCCATCAGAATACTTTGAACTCCTTCCTCATTCACCTGCATTTCTTTCCCAAGTGCAAGATTAAAGTTGTGTTTCACCATACCAGTTATTAATTCATAATTCTTTCTGATAAAATATAGTCTGAGAATAAAATTTCAAAGATTTACATATTTATATTTTGATTTTAATTTTTCTCTATCATAATCTCAAAAATAGTATATACTTTAAGGTATGTTAAAAAAATGGTTTTCTTTCTTTGTGTCCTAAGTAAATTATAGAAATAATAGTATTAGGTAATACATAAAATATTTGGTTATCTCACTAGTTAGGTAATTCAGGTTGAAATTACCAGCACATCCTTACACAAGTAGATTTCAAAGCTTTCATCAAGTTCTAAATATAGAAACATAGCTAACATGTTTTGAGAATCTTCTTTTTTTTCCATAGTCTCAAGACAAAACATCAGGAGGTATTAATCCAGAGCCTTGTCCAATCTGTGCTCGACAGCTGGGAAAACAGGTAAAATTATATTAAGCATCACATGGATTAATAAAACACCTTACAATTCATAAGGTTTCTGTTCTACATCTAGTCAGCCTTTCTCTGTGTCTCATACACATGTACACACACAAGTGCTTTCTCATAACTATGATGAGGAGTATTTAGTTCTCATCTTAGTGGTAGGGCCAGGACTTAGTTGACATGCTTAAGGCTACAGATACTTCAGCCATCTTTTTCCTAAGTGAAAACTTCACCCTAAAACAACCTTATCTTTTTCATTAAAGATTCATAGTTGTGAACATATTTCCAGACAAGACATTGTTTCCAAGTAACTTAATTTTGCCACATTAACGTATTTGGTAGTTGAACAAAGTATAACGTAACACAAGTTTAGTGGAAAAGGTAGTACAGAGGCATAGTGGTACAGCTCTTAACAATAGTAAGGACTCAGATCAATCCCAGCTTTAAATTACAGATAGCTTCTCTGAGCAAAATTTACATGTGGTTTTGGTTATGGTTTTTTGTGTGTTTGTTTTTTTTTTGGGTTTTGTGAGATGGTTTGAAGGAATTAAGCAGAGTCACTTTGCATGTTATATAAAAATGTCTGCAGGTTATTCAGTGATAGTGAGTGTGCCTAGCTTACAGTCAGCCCTGGGTTCAAGCTTTCGCACCAAAAGAAGCAGAAAGGTAGAATTGGATCAGGTCAGAATAGTATCTTTTTTTTAAATTTTAGCTTTAGTAAAATTTAGTTGTCTCTGAAATTGTATTTTGTCTTACTACAGTTTTTAAGGGTTTTTTTCATATATTATTTTATCCAATTCTAGTATTATTAAGGTTTCCTAAACTGAAAATTGAATTACAAAAATAGTGATGAAACTCTAGCCCCATGCTGGAAGGACTCTGTATCCTGCATCCCTGCTGATACTGTTAGATGCCAGTTGTTCTCAGCCAATTGAGTGACTGTCCTACTGCTTACGTGACTCTGATTTCTTCCTGTTATCAAAGAAGGTGACTTGTCTTGCTCTGTGCCTTATCAGTTGAATTTCTTCTTTTTTTAATACCATATTTTAATTTTGTACTGTGCTTATTGAGCTATACATTTTGCTCCACTCTCCTCCTTCCTCCTCTCTCCCCTTCTACCTTCTTCCTTGACCCCCACACTCCCAATTTACTCAAGAGATCTTGTCTTTTTCTTCTTCCTATGTAGATCCATGTATGTCTCTCTTATGGTCTTCTTTATTCTCTTGTTTCTCTGGGGTTTTGGCCTGCAAGCTGGGGTTTTTTTTTTCTGTATGTCTAAAAGCCACTTATGAGTGAATACATATTATATTTGTCCTTCTGCATCTGGGTTACCTCACTCAATTTGGTTTGTTCTAGATCCATCCATTTTTTATCACTTTGTAGTACTCCATTGTGTAAATGTACCACATTTTCTTTATCCATTCTTTGGTTGAGGGGCACTGAGGTTATTTCCAGGTTCTGGCTATTGTGAATAATGCTGCTATGAACATAGTTGAGCACATGTTCTTGTGGTGTGATTGAGCATCTTTTGGGTATATACCCAACAGCGGTATTGCTGGGTCTTGAGGTAGATTGTTTCTTAATTTTCTGAGAAATTGTCATACTGATTTCCAAAGCAACTGTACAAGTTTGCACTCCCACCAGCAATGGAGGAGCATTCATCTTACTCCACATCCTCTCCAGCATAAGCTGTCATCAGTGTTTTTGATCCTGACCATTCCGACAGGTGTAAGATGGAATCTCAGAGATAAGTTGAATTTCTGTGAGTCACAGAGTCTTGTTTGGCATATAAACATTCTACATTTCCAGTGTCACTTAAGGTTCACAGTGTACTGAATAGTGCTGCAGTGTGAAGTAAACCTGTATGAAACTGGTCTGAGGATTGAGGATTCTGCTTTAATCTGAGAGCATAGATGAAACTAGGGAACAATAGGAAAAGTGTTACCCAACTGAAACAAAATGAACTTCTTTCTCAGGAACTGTTTTAAAACCATGCTATCTATCCTAGTTTGCTCTGTCCCAAGTATGAATTGTTTGCCAAGGAGATAAGGATCTCCTTTCAAAATACTGTCTGACCCTTTCCATTCAAATACAGACGTGTCCAGGTGTTGGAAAAATCAACACAGCTGAGAGTCTAGGACCCCACTGCCGCAAAGCAGTGAGGATCCCACAAAAGTCCCATCTCCTGTGTCATCCAAAACAAATTTGAAGCATCAACTCATCTCATTTTTCTGTATGTGTCAACAACTGAAGCTGTAAATAAATTGAGTAGCAGTGAGTGTATTGTCTCCTAATTGAAGTTGCTCGCAGTTCTTCATTAGCTGTTGTTAGAGTGCTAAAGGAGTAATCTGTAATGCTGTTTCTAAATCTGAAATGAGAACACGAGCTTTTGATAGTGATGACTGACTAAGGTAAGTGAAGCTGAGAATTATGAAAATGTGTTTTTCTTAGATTAAAACAATCTGAAAGCATATTTTATGTGAAATACTTGAGAAATACAGTTGTAAGTCATCTCCCCATTTCTGTGTTTGTGGAAAGAAAGGCAGCATCAGCCACCTTCTCACAAGACGTGTCCTGTCTGTTTCCTTCTCAGTGGGCAGTGCTGACCTGTGGACACTGCTTCTGTAACGAATGCACATCCATTATAATTGAACAGTACAGTGTGGGGTCTCATCGAAGCTCCATCAAGTGTGCCATCTGCCGCCAGACCACATCACACAAAGATGTCTCCTATGTCTTCACCTCAGAGAAAGCAAACCAAGAGGATGACATCCCTGTGAAGGTAAAGTAGGTCAGGAAGGCGCAGTCAGAGCAGGGCCACAGCGGTCAGTATCTGACAGTGTGAAGCATTAGAGAATGCTGGCACAGTGAGTGTAGAAACCACTGTTCCCTGTGAAAACTGCCTGGAGGCTTCTGCTCTTTCACCGGCCTACCCCTTGTGGGGCAGCGCTCAGCACACTAACCAACATGGCTGCAGTCATGCCTGCTAAGAGCTAAAGAATGCACTTCTGTCATTTATGCAATTTCTCTTTACTAGTCAGCTCTAGTCTGGGAATATTCCTAAATGCTAGTGTGTGTTTGTTTTTTGACCCAAATATATAGTTTTTGTTAAAGTATTTTTAAAAAAGCTTCTTATTTAGTCCAAACTAAAAGAAAGTAAATGGGTTTCTGGCATTAGTTGATTATCATAAGATTGACACAGTGTGCTTTAAAAACACTGTGAACTGACATTTCAGAATACAGCTAAACTTGAATTTATAGTCCTAACTTTTCCATGTGTTATTCAGGATCTTAAAAAATTCAACGTACAGATAGGATTTACTGAACTTTCTGCCCAAAGTGTACTCATTTGTTAAAAAGCACTTATTAGGTATTTTTGTTACTTATTGTTCTTACATGTGGTTTTTAAACCTTTTCGATCTAATAGACTTAGTCAAAAAGCAAATCGGTATTTAAACGTTTTAGGCATTGGGGGCCTGCTGAACAGAGTAACATTAGTAGGGCTAATGCTCAAGCGGGAAGTCGACTCCTCATTAATTCCTTCTTTGGATTCTTGAAGCTTATCTTTTAGGAATGTGTTTTCTAAGTAGAATTCAAGGCAAGTTAAAATTACTGACAGAATTAGGTGTTTAATAATGTTCTTCCTCCTAGAAACCTACGGTTCCATTAAAGAATTGGTAGCTGCTTTTTTCCCCTCACATATTTGAGTAAACTTTGAAGTGTCAATCGCATTACTCTCTAGTGTGTCCAGGTAAACAGAGTTGGCACAGATTTCCATTCATTCTTTCTATGCATACTTATTAAATACCTTCTTTGCCTCAGGCCGTGTTCTAGGCCTTGCAGATACAGTGCACAGTCAAGATGTGGTTGCTGTTCTCATGAATTTTACAGGTTGGTGGTGGGGGTGTGGAGGAGGAATTTAAGTTACAGTAAAAAGTACAGACATTAAACAAATATTTTTATAATTATGATAAATACTACAAAATAAAAGCCAATCTTGACTTTTCTGAAGGAAGGACTATTAAGCAGACAGGATCTAAATGATGAGGGGATTGGCCATAGGAAGAAGATAGAACCAGTCTGTGGAGAGGAGGTTCCCAGACAGGAAAAGAACACCCAGCGTCTGAAAAGACCAAGCTAGAAATGACTCAGTCAGAAGTGAGTGGCTAGAAAGCAGTGGGCAAAACTGAAAATACAAAGGTGGGGTGGGTGCTCAGGCTTCAAAGCTTTTCAAGATCTTTCTTGCTACAGTCTAGGAAATTAGTTAGCAGGGATAGAAAAGAATAAAGGTTGAAAAGATTTAGATGTCTACTTTAGAACCTTTAGATTGATGGCAGGAGAGATGGGAAGAGATGGATATATTCCAATGACACTCGGTACAACACAATGTTGGGGGTATAGCGTGGGAGATCCTCCAGATTTTAATCCGAAAAATCAAGTAGGTATCATTGCTGCTATAGAAGAGAAATTTGAAAGGGAGTACATTTACATATTTAATTGGTGTTTTTAATGCAGAGCTAGAGATACGAAATTCAGTCACTAGTATAAATGATCTTTGAAGCCACAGACTGAATAAGACAACCTGGGAAAGAAATACTGAGGTTGCCTTCAGGTTGAACACAAATCCACAACTTCTAAGTAGTGGTTAAAGGGAAGCGAAGACTGAAAAGGGAGGCTGAGAAGGAACTAAAGACATGGCAACCTGGGAGAACACACTGTCAGCCGAGGTTACCGGCTCAGTTCTTCAGCAATGCTTTTCCTGGTGTGTCCAGTGATAGTGAGTAGATGAACTGCGTGTGATGTAAAATTGGGAGGCTAGTAGAGATGACTTCAGAAGGAGCTCCTTCAGTGCAGTGCATGCCAAGGAAAAGCAGAATAAGAAAGAAGGATTGTGCAGGAAATGCACAAATAAAGAGTGAAAATGACTAACTGTTGATAAACTTAGAAATAAAAAACCAAGAATTGTAACCAGACCCAAGTGTAGAAAGTCAGTTCTTTGATGTTTGTGTTCAAGATAAAAGATTTTTAAGCATGTTTGAGATACAATAAAAAGGGATACACAGAAGTCAGTGAGATAGTTCAATTGGTAAAGGCACTTGGTACCAAGCATAACAACCTCAGTTCTATGCTGAGACCACGTGGAAGGAAAGAACAAATTCCCCATGTTGTTCTCTGACCATGTACACTGGGGCATGCATGCATGTGTGCAAACACCCACAAAATAAAAATAACAGGACGGACTGAAGATAGAGAAAAGAAAGCTAATCTGTAATATAAGATTCTTGTAAAGATAGAGTAGGTAGAGTATTCGTTTATAAAAAAGTAGAGATCTCATTGAATTCAAATACCTACAGGGTGGGCTATCGAGCAAACCAACTGTAAGGGTATGTGTTGATAATCTGGGATAGTGTAAATGAGGTAAAGAAGACTAATGCTAAGAGAGGTGAGACGTGAACATTTATATCTTGCAATGTCTAGATCTGAGGTATATAGCAAGTGCAAATTAGATGCTCAAGTCTTTAACAAATAAAAGATTGTGTTTAGTAAATGATAACAGAGAACAGATTTAGAGTTTCCTGAGGATCAGGAGAATGAAAATTTATTTGTGTTAGGGACTAAAGATGCTTAAATGCAGAACACAGGAAAATAAGCATTTTCTATTTGAAATGGCTTAAAGGCTAGCTAGGCTCTAGTAACAGTCAAAAAGAATAGTATTTCCATGAATCTGAAAAATGTGTATGTGTGTTTGTGGTGGTGATGATGATGATCTGAAAGAACTTATTCTGCCAGTAAAACATCGAAAAGTGTAAGGCAGTAACTGGAAGGGTGAATACACAGGTGTGAGTACAGTGCAGCTTGGGAAGCATAAGTGAGAAGAGGGGCTTCTTGACCTAAGGGTCATCTAGTCTGTCTCTGAATCCTTTGGATGAATCTTTTGTGGGTTTTTTTTTATGTTTTAAAACACTTTTATTGGCTCACCGTGTAAAACAATGAGCCTTGAAGTCACAACCTCTAATTCCAAATTTATCAATAATTAAAGAAATATATCAAGCCCTTCTAGAGTCTGTCTTTCATCTAAGAAAAAAAGCACATACATGCTCTTCTACTTCACTATGTAGCCCTAAGGAATAACCAATTAAAATGACAATAGCATATTTAACCATTAGGTGGAAGTGCTATACAAATACTAAGTAACAGGAAGGGTCATAAACAATTAACCATGGTTGTGTTAATAACAAATAGTTATGCATTTGAAAAAACTAAATGGTAAATAGAATGCTTCCTTACAAAAGTCATGTGTCTCTTAGAACTTAGCTCACCATGCTCAAAGGAGATTCATATTAGCTTCTTTTTCTAAACTAAGGGAGTCTGAAAGACTTTCTAACTAACAAGATTTAGTGGGGTTTTTTTTATTAATTTATAAAAATTTCCACTTCCGCCCCTCCTCCCAATACCCTCCCACTCTCCCCACTCCCTCTCCTCCTCCCTCTCCAGTCCTAAGAACAGTCTGGGTTTCCTGCCCTGTGGGAAGTTCAAGTTCCTCCCCCCTCCCTCCAGGTCTAGGAAGGTGAGCATCCAAACAGACTAGGATCCCAAAAAGCCAGTACATGCAGACGAAACAAGACCCAGTGCCATTATCAGTGGCTTCTCAGACAGCCCCCATGTCAGCCACATTCAGAGAATCCGGTTTGATCACATGCTCGTTCAGTCCCAGTCCAGCTGGCCTTGGTGAGCTCTCATTCGATCAGTCCCCTTGTATCAGTGGGTGAACGCACCCTTCGTGGTCCTGACTTCCTTGTTCATGTTCTCCCTCCTTCTCCTCCTCATTTGGACCTTGGGGGCTCAGTCCAGTGCTCCAATGTGGGTCTCTGTCTCTATCTCCATCCATTGTCGGATGAAGGTTCCCTCTGATCCTGACTTCCTTGCTCACGTTCTCCCTCCTTCTGCTTCTCATTTGGACCTAGGGAGTTAAGTCCAGTGTTCCAGTGTAGGTCTCTGTCTCTATCTCCATCCATCGCCAGATGAAAGTTCTATGGTGATATGTAAAATATTCATCAGTATGGTTATGGGCCAAGGCCAGTTCAGGCAACCAGTAGCACAGACAATAAGAGAATCAATGAATAAATGGGACGTCCTGAAACTGAGAAGCTTCTGTAAAGCAAAGGACACTGTCAGTAAGACAAAAAGGCTACCTTCCGACTGGGAGAAGATCTTCGCCAACCCCTCATCAGACAAAGGTCTGATCTCCAAAATATACAAAGAACTCAAGAAACTAGACACTAAAACTCTAATTAACCCAATTAAAAAATGGGGTACTGAACTGAACAGAGAATTCTCAACAGAAGAACTTCGAATGGCCAAAAGACACTTAAGGTCATGCTCAACATCCTTAGTGATCAGGGAAATGCAAATCAAAACAACTTTGAGATACCATCTTACACCTGTCAGAATAGCTAAACTCCTTTGTGTTTTTAAAGCACGTGTCAAGAAGTTGTAAAATGAAGTAGGTAACTGGAGCAACCCAGTAGCCAGCCCTGGTTCTTTCGTGGTCACTGTCTAATCGCTGCTGCTACTCCTGAAACTACAGCTGTTGTCCTTCCAGTCCCTCCTGCTCTCTCCTTCCTTGCTCTGACTTGCTCCTGTATTTCTCTCCCCTTCTCCTAAAGATATTTGTTTTCTCTTCTTTTTCTTCTTTCAGCTGCAGGTATGCCAACAGCAACAAGTGGCATTGGCGGTGGGGGGGGCAGGGTGAGAGGAGGCAACTCAGTCTTACACAGGGAAAACATTAATCACAGCACCAGGAACCAGCATGACATAGAGTGGCTGTCCTGCTTTGTTCAGGGAGGTTTAGGAAGAGGTTGGTCTAGCTGCCAGTAAACTGCACAGCTGTGGCACTGAGTCACTGAATCCATCAGACCCAAACACCTGTTCATGTATGGCAGCTTTCCTACACCCAGGACAGTTGCATTTGCTGCCCTGTGAAAAGGGATCAGTGTTGAAATACTACTGCGTACTCTTGCTGCTGCTTCTCTTTCATGAGTATTGGCAAACACATGAATTAAACTCTTATTTAGAAAATAAAAGATTAGAGACTTTAGTAAAGATAGTTTCATCCTACCATTGAAACAGTTATTCTTACATTTTTTTCATTAAACATTACTAAATATTTTATATATTATATAAACCAATCTCATTCCTCTTCCACTTTCTCACTATTTCTTCCCGCATTTGTGCTTACTTCTCTCCTTTTTCTGTTACAATTTGGTTCTGTCACTTTTGCCTTTTGTTACCTGTCACCTCTTTGACTGTCCCATTTATACCCTACTGTCTGTCACTTGCTTTTTCAAGCATCTTCATAATGTGTTTTTAAGGCTGCCTTACTCTTTTACTTGGTTCATACAACTTCTAGACCTGGAGGGTCTTGTCTTTTGTGTTACTGTCAAGTTTTGGGTACTTAAACATTATGAATAAGTTAGTTTCTATAACCTTAATATCTAAGTATTCATGATGAAACTTTTGTACATAGCAGACAGTATGACAACATACATAGCGCTTAATCATGTAACTTGAGATCTTTTAAATGTTTCAGAGAATGCAAAATAAATAGTCTTTGGCATTTTGTTTCTAATGATGTCTTCGGAAATTGGAGATTTCACAGTATCCGGCATCCTGTGGGTTAACCATAGAAATAAGATACTGAGGTTACCAGTATCCTTTTGATGCATGCACTTAAATAAAACTATTATCCATAGCAGCAGTATGACAGTATTCCTGAGTGACCTTGGAACCTACTGGGCATTTCACAAAGTAAACAAAATTCCCCTTGCAAGTTCTGACAACTGCGGGGCATTTTGGATGTGTTGAAGTAGGCCTTCTGGCAGAACATAGCCCCATGTGGCTTATTTCCCGTGTCCTATGTTTGGCTAGGTTTCATACAAAGCACTTCTGCTGGTGTAAACCCAGCCCCTATACTGAGCTGGATTCTTCTTAGTTCATAAGTTTCTATTCAATACAAAATGTTACACATACCTATAACCATAGCAAAACAACACCCGTCCCAGCTACACACTTGAACTGTTACTTCATCATCTTAGATTTTGAGTATCTCATGATCACCCAGTGTGCTTTTTAATAATAGGCTTTTCAGGCCCTATCTCGATGAGATGGGATATGATATATGATGAGACAGGATATGATCTAGGATTTTTGGTTTTAACAAGTACATCTACTGACCCCTGAGATGTCTGTGGAACTTTAGAGAGAAAATACTGCATTTACATTCTGATTCCAAAACAGTCAGTACAGTAATAAGATATATAGAATTCTAGTGGGTTTTTTGTTGCTTTGTTTTTGCTTTTCCAGTTATCAAAAGTTCTCTAGTCCATACTTTCCAAAATATAATTAAAATCTGTGTAGGAAAAAAACTAATTATAAAATTCTGAGTGAGTTTAAAATAAATTCTACACATAATTGTATTATATATACATCTGAATATCCCTATATGAGCTACCAAATATGTTATACATCAGTGTTAACTGATAAAATGAAAATGGCATTGGTGTTTTGTTAGGATGAGCATAAATCTATATAATTCTAATTATCAAAAGAGAAAAAGTTTCTATTCAGTGGCTCAGTTAACAGTTAAAGTTCTGAGTTGTTGGTCAGTCATGCTGAAAAGTCAGCTATGTCATACAATATAGTGAACACACAGAGACACTGAAGACATAAAGTGTAAATTACCTTTATTTAATTATCTCTTTGAAAAACATAGTCCTTTTTGGACCATTAACTCCACTAGAATGAGTTGAGACATGATTCTCTGTTGTATCCCAATCATCTAGCATAATACTGGCATGCAATAGGCACTCAGTATATGTCTAAATGGATGGTTATCAAATATTCCTTTGACCCAAATATGATTTTTAACTTTTTTATTGATAGTAACTTGTATCTGAAATAATTATTTTTAATTATTGTATCTGCAGATTGTTTTCAAAATACTGAAGAATACTTTGGAGGCCTAATGTTTATCTAAGATTCCTCACAGCTGGAGAAAGTATCCCTTGTGCTTTGTAAAGTAACACATGAGTGAATGTGTAGGAGGAGGGCCCGCTTGTTTGTCCTAGCCCCCAGCTAGCTTCGCCCTGAAATAATCACACAGAAATTGTATTAATTAAATCACTGTTTGGCCCACTAGCTCTAACTTCTTATTACATATTAATTTAACCCATTTCTATTAATCTGTATATCACCACGAGGTCGTGGCCCACCAGCAAAGTCTCATCACATCTCTCTCCAGTGGCGGGTTCATGGCATCTCCTGACTCTGCTTTCTTCCTCCCAGAATTCAGTTCTGTCTTCTCCACCTACCTAAGTTCTGCCCTATTAGGCCAAGGCAGTTTCTTTATTCATTAACCAATATAAGCAACACACAGAGGGGATTCCCACATTATTAGTGAAGAACCCAGCACTGGTTCCTGGTATGTGCTTGAGAAGTATATTCTGCCTTGTGAGGTCAGACAAGCTTCAAAACTGGACCGTGTCATTGATGGTGCAGCAGCATGGGGTTCTACCTTAGTAAACGAGTATGAATGGAAACAACATGACAGGTTGGCACTAGAAACGAGCTAGCCTTATTCAGAATGGAAGTCAGAAAATGCCAAAATAGTAACTGACTTTCTACTGAATAGTTGCAGGAGTCTTTGAACATTCCTGTATAAGTTACAAACCTCTAAAGAAACCTATAGACAAATCTGTTACCTTTGTAGGCCAGGCTGGACTCAAAATCTGTCACCAGCATTGGTGGCAGACACTTTTAATCCCAGCACTCTGGAGGCAGAGGCAGGCAAATCTCTGAGTTCAAAGCCAGACTGGTCTACAAGAGCTAGTTCCAGAACAGCCAAGGCTGTTACACAGAAAAACTCTGTCTCCGGGAGGAGGGGGGGACCAAAACTGTTACCACCTAATACCCTTCCAATTGTTCATACTACTTTTTCTTTATTAGTAAGCAGAGTAATTTGCCATCTTTGGGATGAGTGAATATGTCATCTTTGAAATTATGTTTCTCGGAGGAAATTTTCAAAAAAAAATGCCATCTTACGACATTTAATTCTCATAGTATGTGTGTAAGTTTTAAAAAGTTACTCCAAGTAATGACTACAAGAATAAAATATTACTGTGCTGTTTTAGATGTGTCTGTCCCACACCTAGCATGAATGGACTTATCTTCTGTAGCAGGTATCCATGGGCAGTAAGAAGTATTGTAGGTACACTGACCTGTAGCAGGGGCATAATGATATGATCCAAAGGCAGCTAGCTCACTGTGGCAAATAAACACCTGATTATATCACTGGAGTAATACATGGAATGTCCTAGAGTTATAGACTGTCCACTTCTTCCCCTAAAACTCAAACTCAATTTATAGTTGATAAAAAACTATTATTTAGCTCCATTCTCTTTTTACTCTATTACTGTGAATGGCTTCTGATTTTAGTTCTAGGGTTAGCCCGTATGACTTCCAATACATGTAAATTTTTCCTTGAGTATTAACAGTGGTCAGAATTCACTGGCTCTTCTTTCTAAAATATGAGAAATTAGTGCAGCTCTTCCTCTATTCTTCCTCCTTTCTCTTTAGTATGTTTAATTTTTAGTGTGTGACTCTATATCATAATATTTATGGTAGCCATACTTTATTATGTAATTATCACATCTATATCCTGAAAAAAATTCAGTCGCATGTACAGTATTATAATGTATTTTTTAACCATATAATCAAGTAGAATGACTGAAGTTATACAACAAAGAATATCTTCCCAATCGTCTGTCACTGAGCTTTGTGCTTCTGATTTTTTTTTTTTAGTTCTTTAGTTGGGTGGTTGGTTGGTTTCAGTTTTGTTGTTTGCTTGTTTTTTGGTTTTTAAAGACAGGGTTTCTCTGTGTAGTCCTGGCTGTCCCTGAACTCGCTCTGTAGACCAGTCTGGCTTGAACTCACAGAGATCTGCCTACCTCTCCCTCAGAGTGCTGGGATTAAAGGTGTGCACCACCACCACCCAAGCACTTCTTTTAGTTTTTATTAAGATATATTAAGTAGATAATGAGTTTCATTGTAACATTATTTATAGGAATATATAATGTACTTTGATCCTAATCAACCCTAATTCCCTCTTGTCCTATTCCTACTCATCCCCTCCAAAGAATTTTCTAAGCACCCAAATCTATTTTTCCCTAATTATCTTCCTTTTATTCTAAAAAAAAACAACAACAAAAAAAAAACCACTTCATTTATCCGTAAAATCCTCATTAAAATCCTTCATTCTCGCTGGGCAGTGGTGGCACACACATTTAATCCCAGTACTTGTGGGCAGAGGCAGGCATATCTCAGTGAGTTCCAGGACAGCCAGGTCTGTTACACAGAGAAACCCAATCTTGAAAAACAAACAAACAAAATCCTTCATTCTTTATGTTAGATAGCTTCAAAAAAATAAAAATGACCACTTTTAGAGTTCTCAGTTCTTATCATGAATTTTGCCTGTCCTCCGGAGTGATGAGTAGTACTTCTCCTACTACAGAACTTGACTGGATATGTTTCATGTATACTACACTATCATTTTTTTGCATATATAGAATATACATTAATGTATAATAGATATAGAATCTCTAAAAATATGGCTTATTTACTTATGTAGGTACTCTAAATACAAATGTCCTTTCTTCTGTTAACAATTAGACCAGGTTGGCTTTCTCTGCTTTTTTGCAGGTCTTAAACCTGTAATCCTACAAGTGGAACTAACAGAACTATTGGAATCCCCAGAAAAAAAGAATGAATAGAACACACACACAGGCTGGGTACAAAGTGACATGCAAAGGCAGTATGCACCCTGTTCATTTAGCATGTAGATTGGTATGCCTTGCTTCCAACTATGACCCCCTACATTATTTACTGTTATTAGAAGTTACTAAAAATACAAGCTATGATATTTTTCTGTTAGAATAATTTTATTTATTCAAATCAAGTCAAGTAGTCTATTGCTTCTGCAACAGAGAGATCTTGAATATCTTTTATTTCCTTGTCTCTCTTTTAATAAGTGATCTCAGCGGATAGGAACAGATGTGAAGGAAGTAGAGTTAAACCAACTATGATGTGTCTTTCTGTCTCCTGCATAAAGATTTTTACTATGCTTGCACTCTCTTCTCCACAGAGCACATTATCCCAGAATTGCATTAATATAGCAGTTTTATTCTGGATGGGCAAGGATATCAAAATATCTAAACCAGATACTCCATGTTTGCTTTATTATTATATTTTTAGCCCACTAAACATGTGGCAAGAGACACTGCTCTTTCTATCCTTTCAGCACAGTGCAAATGTTTAACTTAGAATTTAAATTCTCTGAGTTTTGTAGCAAGAACACATGACTGCTCTGTTTTTATCTGATTAAAATAAGTTAGTTACGCCTATTAGAATAAGAATCCACCTGGCACTTCTGATTTTCTGTTATGCTATTGCATGACATTGAAGCCAGATTTCATAAGAAATACCTTTTGTTAGCCTTTGGTGTGGATATATTTCTGCTGTTATTTTTTTTAAGTTCTGACTTCCTATCCAAAAATTGAGTTTGTTCTATATTATACTTAAGAGAAAGATTTGAGTTAATTTCTTTATTAACTATTTTAATATTTGCCTGCTGATCTCTTAAGTGGGAAATCAGTAGAAACAATAGTGATAAACAGTGACAAAACTTTGTCTCTCGTCCCATTTCATTGAAGCATTATTCATCCACAGTAGTCAAGACATAGAATCAACCCAAGTGTCCGTGACTGGATTAAGAAAATATGGTATCCAGTGCAAGGGACATGGCTCAGTGATCACAGTGCATACCACACATGAGGACTGTGGCTTAGAGCCCCAGAACACACATATATGCCAGGTAGGCATGGCAGGTTGCCTCTAATTCTAGCCTTGCAAGGTGGAGAAGGGAATCCCCTGAGTAAGCTGGCTAGCAACACTAGGTTTATCAGTGAGCTCTGAGTTTGGCTGAGATACTTGCATACACACTTGCAGAGAGCATGTGTTACTACGTTTTCGATGCTGCTCTTTTTCTTCAGTAATCTTTTGTTGTCTAGAGCATTTTCTTTTGACTTAACAAATTATGGTTTTTTATCAAGATAGGTTCACAGAGGCAATGAATTTTCAATATAACATCTTATAATCTGAGGCAAAGTGTGGCGTATAAGTAGAGTGTGGTTAGCAGGGACATGCCCTGGGTTTAGTCCCCAGCAGTACAGGGAAAGCAGCAGTTAACCTAGAGCCAAAGATTCCAGTCCTAGTTGTATGACTCAGACCCATTAGAGTATCGTGATAATTTATAAGTGAGGCCTATCAGGATTTTGTTTGTGTTTCGTTTTGTTTTTGAGAGTCACCAAAATTTGATACCAGGAGAATGTTTTGATGTGTCCTTACACAGAGTTAGTATCTCATTTGGATGCTACTTATAAAAGATGCTGTTTTCTTTTGAACTTTTAGTAAGAAACAGCTCTGTAGATTAAAGAGCTCGTGTTTATACTGAACTTCCCCCTAAAAATGTCTTTCTTATTGTGTGTTGACATGAATGTGCATGTGGAGGTTAAGAGGACACTTGTGGGTTTGTTTCTACTGTCTTATACCATGGAAGTTCAAAGGATAGAACTGAGGTCATCAGGGCTTGGCAGTAAATGCTTTATCCACTGAGCCATAGCAAGTGAAATGCTTTCAAAAGTAACACATTGCAGGGACTAGGAGGACTTCTGTCTGAAGATCTAAATTGTCACTTAGTGTTCTTTCCCTGTTTTTATTTTTCTTTGTTATTTTAAATCAGTAGACTGAGATGGATGGTTCCCTTATAATTGCTAGCTTCGTATGTATAATTGAGAGTCTATATATCTAAAAAATTAAATATAATTTCCTTATTTTAGTGGGAAGATTTTAAAATGTTTTTTTCATAATTTTGACATTAAATTAGGGTAACTTTCTTCCTTGTTTATTTGGTTACCTTTCTGAATTCTTCCAGTTGCAAATAAGTGAATTGAGAGCACTGAGGAGAATGCTAATGCTGCTGTGGAAATACTTTTGCTGTTTGGTTTGTCTGACCCCTTCCCCACACCTTAGTTTAGGTCACTATAATGTTCATGGTTAACATTTGAAACGTCAGTTATTGATTGTTTATTTACCAGGTGCAGCCACTTTTCATTTCCATGTTCCTTTGATGGAATAGTTCTGAAAGATGGGGAAAAAAGGAAGAAAACCACTCTTGTAAAGAGTCTTCCTGTGTTTCAGATGATATCATTTGTATGTCTGTCCTTGTCCATGGCCTTCTGGTTGCAAGGAAGTTTCACTCGTTGGTTGAGTATTTCATTTTGCAAAGCGCCTTGAGTTTTGACTATATTCTTACATTTCTATATGAAATGAATGAGAGTAGTGAGGAAGGTTTTTGAATGCATAGTCTACTTCTTTGCCGTAACAAAATTTGGTAACTGAAAAATCTAAGTAAAAAGTGTTTGGTGTCATTATTTTATGACTTTTTAGTATGCCTTCCTGCTCAATTAAGTAGGTATAAATTCTTTAAGGAAATGCTTTTTCTTTTAACATTTGGAGGACAAAGAGCATGTGAACAACATGGCACATTGTACGGAGTCAGAGGACATGTAAACATTGGCTTTCTCTACCATGTAGACTCTGGGAACCAAATTCAGATCATCTGACTTGCCTACCCACTTTGCTGCCTCTTACACATCTTGAATATAAACCCATTCAGTTGTGTATAGACTAAAGAAAATTCTCAACAAACAACATAAAAAGACTAAACACGTAAATATTTGTTAAGTGTCTCTGTTATATACAGTTTGAATGAAGTGTTTATACCGATTTTCTTTTTATTCTTAACTAGGTTTTATTTGATACTAATGTATTTTCCCCTTTGTGTTTAAAGGGTAGCCATTCTACCAAAGTGGAAGCTGTGGTCAGAACTCTGATGAAAATACAGCTTAGAGATCCAGGAGCCAAAGCACTCGTTTTCTCAACGGTATAATCAAGACCTTTCTGTTTCAGTCCAACTGGTTCTCTGCCTCTACTTAGTATTTATCTGAGAACTATTTTTAAATGGTTACTGAAATAGAGTTAAGATTCAGAATTACTGTTGGATTTTTTTTCTGTGTCCTTATATTTGTGTTTATAGAAATGTGATGATACTTTATAAGATTTTATATTGATTTTATGATGATACTTTGTAAGATTTTATATTGATTTCAATAAGAGATTTTATTTTGATATTTTAAAAATTGGAATCTATAACCTTGACTCATTCACAAATGAATTTGACTATTTAAGAAAAAGTTAGTTAATGAACTATAAACAGTAAAAACCCCAGTTTTGCATTTAGAAAGAAACTATATCTATTACGTGTGCCATTGTTTTGTGTTATATATTTTAACTATTTTCAGTGTTGCATGTATTTTATTATCCTACCTTTCCTTCAGTATTTGATGAGAGGGAATGTTGTTTTCCAACAGGACTGACTAGTGTTAGTAGATATTCCTTCCATCTGAGACTTTGGGTTTGTTTTTGTTCATTTAATTGTTACTGTGGTTTAGTTATTATTTCTTCCTTCTCAAATCCTCTTTGGCCAAAAGCTGTGTGTAAACACTATTTTTCTCACTTTTATGTTCTAGTGGCAAGATGTACTAGATATTATTTCAAAAGCGCTGACTGACAACAACATGGAATTTACTCAAATCAGTCGCATTAAGACATTCCAGGTGTGTCAAGTTTTCCTTGTGTTTTAATGGATCAGTTGCTAACTGAAACTGCTGCTCACTAGCTGACTTAGTTTATCTTCTACCCTGAACCCTGAATGAGGGCTTGAATTCTTGATTATCTACGAAATAAGTATTTTAAAGGAAAGTAGAAAAACTGTAGATAATTTTTTCTATCCAATAATACCTGAAACAAGAGTCTTTTTTAAAAAAGTTGTGTTTTTTTTTTTACTTGAGATCCTTTTCCTTATTGTAGAAAAATGGCCTTGCAGTATCTCTCTCTGGGATTATAATCTACATACACACACAACACATTCACACACATACACATAATCAGGAAAAAGTACATATGGTTAAAATTTCCTTTATGTCACATTCAGTATAGTCACACCCACATACTCTGAGACATACCACACATAAGAACAACTAAAATATAGTAGATACCTGTCTTACCTCACATTAACTCTTCCATATTTTTCCTTCCTCTCCCCCATACAACTCAGTTTTCATGTATCACATATCTGTGATATAGTTTTTACTATATGCTATAAAAGCAAACGTGTTTATATGATTCTCTTCTTTAAAATCAAGGAAAACAGCATTCTAGTTTCTAAACTTGGTGGATTAGCATTTATTTTTCACTACCATATTAAGTTTGAGCTGTAACAAGCTGCTCTTATTTCAGTTGATCCAACTAAAGTTAAAATGTACCTTTCTTTTTTAGGAGAACCTTTCAGCATTTAAACATGATCCTCAAATCAATATTTTGCTGCTGCCCCTGCACACGGGCTCTAATGGATTAACTATCATTGAAGCTACTCATGTCCTCTTGGTGGAGCCCATACTGAACCCTGCCCATGAGCTTCAGGCCATTGGGAGGGTGCACCGAATTGGACAGACAAAGTAAGGACTAAAACAGCATCAACCACTTCGCCTCGGGTTATAGAAACTAGTTCAGCATTTAAATTCTTTATTTATGTTCATTGTGGCTTGTTTGTTTTTAACTACAGGTTCTATCTCCCTCACCTGAAATTTTTGGGACCGGAAATGTTTTAGATTAGGGTTTGTTTTGCCTTCAGATTCTAGAGTATGTACATGTCTTTAATGAGATATCATGAGGAAAGGTTCTGAGTCTAAACATGAAATTCCTTTAACATAGTCTAACCCCTCACATGAAGTCAGTTGTGGAAATTTCCACTTTATCACATGTCTGCATGGGCTCCTTGGCACTTGTATGCACATGCACACACAGCAAATGAACCAATAATTCAGTGTAATAAAAGATAATTAGATTTAGTGCAATACCTAAACCAAAAGTAATAGTGATTATTATATGATAATGTACTTACTTTATTCAAACAACAGATTATGTGGGTATCTGTAATATAACTTCCTTGTTAATGTTATCTCGTGGATGCTAAAGACCTTGAATGTTTGAAGATATACACATACTAAGTGCACACTAAGCACTCATTTAGTAAGTATTACTGAGCACCTAAAGTATGTCAAGCATTATGCTACATACTGAAGATTGTGCTCATCCAATAATGTTTATTAAAATGCTCTGTCTTCTGTTTGCCTGCTCTTCCAGCTGCTTCTGTGCTTAGTGCTTCTTATTTCCACTCCTCATGGCATTATCTGTGTATGGAACTGATTTTCTCATGCGTTTATTACTATCTGTCTCTCTCATGAGACGTTAGTTTATGAAGATCACCTTGGCATCATTCGCTACTGACCTGTCCCTCAGCACAGTCATGTGTACCTGCCACAAATGGGCACCCATGGACTAATGAATATAGCATTTGTGTGTAAAGTCAGTTTCTACTCATTTGTCTTACGATGGTTTTTAAGCTTACAGTTATTATTTACCTTCCAGACCTACCATTGTACATAGATTCCTCATTAAAGCAACAATAGAAGAGCGAATGCAGACAATGCTGAAAACTGCAGAGAGGAGGTAGGTAACAGTTTACAAGTGAAGATCCCTGTCATGTGATCCTTGTTGGTCACCTTTGCGTGGATGATAGCAAATAATATAACACTAATACATTTTTTTTAAAGCAAAGAATATTATCCAAAGCATTTCCCAGCTAATGCTTTTGCCATTCTGTGTTTGACTTAAGATATTTACTAGGCTGGCTGAAATGTGCAAAACTAGCCGAATTTGGCACATTAGATTACTTTTTAAATGAAATTTATTTTTCGGCCTTACCTAAACTTTTGTCTGATATGTGTGAAACTAATTGTGCACTGCTGCTTTATAGTTTACACATGCCCATCACAGATCGAGAGGAATGTCTGAATTTGCAGTCTTGGCTGCTAAATTGTGTCAGATTCACAGACATCAGAGTAGCAGACTCGTCAAAACAGTCTGAACTTTGAAACGTGACCTTGCAGTCTTTAAACTTCCTAATGTTCTCACAAATTAGTAATTTTCATTTAAAGTTATCTTAAAATAAACTGGTACCTGTGTACCTCCCTTTGAGATGAGATGGGTCAGAAGATGCCAATGGTAGAGATGATAGCTTTTTAAAAGGGACTGCATCTCCAGGGATACTTAGAGAAACAGAAACACTTTCAAACCAGAAATTCCTCTACTCTGGTGATGTACAAGGAAAGATGCCAGCTACCCCACGGGCTTTACATCTTTTTGTTCTTGTTGTCACATGCTGCAGACTTCAGTGATTTTTATTTCAGTTACTTTAAATAATAAAAGAGCTACTGATCTTCTCTGTAAGTGGAAAAAGTAATGGTGAATTTAGAACTTTCTTGGCAACAGATGTTCATAGAAAACATTATTTTACAAATCCTCAGAATTATTTCAGCATTTTCACTGATTTTCACGAGATGTAACACTTACATCATTATAAACTTCAGAGGAGAAGTTCCCTGCGACTCAGTTACGACAACATAGGAGCATATTTGTGTTCTCCATTTACTGTCATGCATGCAGTCACTGACTCCTGGCCTTCCTTTTTCATTGTGTTTCTTGAACTCTTGCAGTCATACAAGTTCATCTGGGAAGCACTCTGAAGCCTCTGTGTTGACGGTGGCTGACCTGGCAGACCTCTTTACCAAAGAAACTGAGGAGCTTGAATGAAGTGCTATTAAATCATTTCATAAACTTTAATATAGGATTTAATTTTCATAGTTGTAAAGCAAAGTTGTTAATTAAAACAAAAGATCAGTAAAATATTAGTAAATACTATTTCAAACTGAATGAATTCTTTTGTTATAAACTAACATAGTAATAATTGGCCATTGGTTCCTTTTCAGTATACTAATTTCAAAACGTACAATGAATTTTAATTTTACATTTCTACTGAAACACTTTTTGTTCCAATGAATATCTATAACTGATAAGGCAGGGGAATTAAGAAAAGTATTGAAGACTTTTCTTTTAATGCATAGATATTTGTATTAACGAGTCAGAATACATAAGAGAGAAAGTAAACTAGTTTAGTTTTGTATGACCTGATATATCCAATCAGTGTAGATCACATTTTCGAAAGGGCCTTCAGCATCTTTAGTGTATGATTCACCATTATCTTCTTAGTAATGTTTTAAGAAAATGCTGAGCTGTAATAACTAATTATTTGCATGAGTTTAAATGTAACACTGTCATTGTACCTTGAAAGTAAGTAGTGCAACTCCTGATGCTAAATCGTTAGGCAATTACTTTGCTTTTCGTGTTTTGCTACTAAAAGTTAAAATACGGAAAAATTCCTTTTTTCTATTATGTATTAAAGTAGTATCATTGTTAGTGTGATTTTATGTGTACTAATATTTACCTGACGATGTTTAATTCTCTTAGTAAGTTTTTTAAATGTATTTTAAGATGGATGTATCTGTAAATACTGAGTTTTATGGTTTTATGGTTTGTGATGTTACTATAGCGTAGAAACGTGGCTTTTTTAAAAAAGAAATCATCATTGTACTGATGTCTTAGACAATATTCCTTTCCTCCAACTAGTCATTTTAACCACTAGTATCTAAATTTGCGATAGAGTTTATTCATTTCAGTTACTCCACCCTTAGGGACTACTAGTGTTACTGCAGGAGAGTGCTGTGTTCACACATGCATATAACTGTAAGTGATGGAACTGTCTCTTCTGTGAAGAATTAATAGATGGCCTTGGCATCACAGAATCAGAAGTAGCTTGTTGTATCCTAGCCCTGTGATGGAATATGAGTGTTCTTATTTCCTGTTCTTTAAGCCTTTGGAGTTTTAAGTGACCCTCAGGATTCATTAGCTCCTAACTGCCCAGAAAACTGTACTGGACTGGGTCTCCTTCATCAGTGAGCTCTGGTGCTTAGCTAAGGTGCATTTCCCACTCCAGGTTTACAGGTGACAGTTCAACTGAAGAAGACACATTGTGGGTGCTTATTCTTTAGTTGAAGGGAGATATGCATTGATTCTTTTATATGAAATTAAACTATTTTTACAGCTCTTTTACATATCATGAAGAGCTTTATGTATATTCATGTGGTTAACATTCCTAATAGTCCTGTGAAGTAGATGTGATTAATATCATTCCTGTTTTGAAGGTAAAGAACTAATGCTCAACAATACTAAGAAACTTGCCTATGACATGTAGCAATTATACAGTGGAGCCCAGGCCCCCTGGCTTCACATCTACTGTTCTTCCACCAAATCATATGCCATGCTGAGATTCAAAAACCTTGTGGCTATAATTTAATAATGAGATTGTTTAAGTAATTATTTTTGTTTCTTAGTATTATTTCATGTGCTATGTTCTAGGGAAAACAATTTGTTGTTCTTCAGTTTAAAAATGATATATTGATATCTGTACTTCCAGTATTAGAGGAAAGCTACTCTTATTTATTTCAGTAAGATACCTCAATTAAATAAATATTTTAGTGGAAAATGAAATTGTGGATTCTTTAATTTCTATAGATCATATGAGCTTTGGTTTTTATTGACTTAACAAATACTATCAAATTGCCCATCAGCCAAATCCCCCTAAGAATGAAAATGTCAATGTTGTGTCCCTGTGTACTTCAAGTGCTCTGCATGTGAATTTAATGCATTCTGAAGCTGGAGAAATTGACATTCACAGGCACAATAGGACATGCAGTAACACTGTGCCTTTATAGAATTAATACTGTGGTGCTGAAAAGTCTCTGCCTTCATCAAGTGGACCAAAGTTGTCCTCGAGCTCTGCCTACTGTCACCTGAAAGCCTCTTAGTCGTTTGTTTTAGTTCTACTGCAGTCTGATATACTCACTTTATGAATCTTTCCCATCTTCCTGCAGAAACTAAGCTCTGAAAGCTAGAATCTTGTCCTCTGCTATAGTGCATCACATAGCACACAGTAGAGGCTCAATAGATAGATGTTGGACAATGTTATGGTTGGGATAAGAATTACTAATGTTCCAAAGACTTTCAATAGATACTTATTGCTTAAATATCCTTTATATTAAAGCCTCTTAAAATATATCTTACTTTTCTATAAAGTAGAATATGAGATATATCTATGCACAAGTTGTTTCTAATCAGTATATTGTATAATGACTTCTGTATAACAGCTTCTATGACTTATAATACAGCTTATTATCATTTATACCTCTGATTTCTCCTGTCCCAACTTAGACATTAATTTCTAATTCTTTTGAATATATCTAGCAACACCTAAGTTTGGATTAAGCTCCGACTTTGTTAGCAATCTGGGTCTTGTTGAACAGGTTACTTAATCTCTGGACCTCCTCATATCCAAAATAAGAGTTGGGTTGTAACAAACTATTAGCATACTTCAGTCATTTGTGGGAAAGAGTTCAAACTAGACGGGAATCCTATGATTAACCAAAGCTTTTTTTTATACTCTTAACAGACCAGAAAAAAATGAGGAAGCTGGGAAAGAAGGAAGATTTTAATTTAAATAACAATTTTACTTTTTCTTTTCTTTCTTTCTGTCTTTCTTCCTTCCTTCCTTCCTTCCTTTCTTTCTTTCTTTCTTTCTTTCTTTCTTTCTTTCTTTCTTTCTTTCTTTCTTTCTTTCTTTCGTTTTTTGAGACAGGGTTTCTCTGTAGCTTTGGAGCCTGTCCTGGAACTAGCTCTTTAGAACAGGCTGGCTTCAAACTCACAGAGATCCACCTGCCTCTGCCTCACAGTGCTGGGATTAAAGGTGTGCACCACCACCGCCCAGCTTAAATAACTATTTTTCAATAGACACTTATGAATACAATTAAGAAAATTTCTATAAGGATGAGAAGTAATGAGGTTTATTAAAAGCCTAAATCTTGAAAGAAAGGGAAGGTCAGAAGGCACTTTTCATTTCTTCCCCAACATTAGATAGAACCAGTAGCTACTCCCATCTGCTTTTCCATGTATTTTGGAGGGTTTTGTTCTTATTGCTGTTGTTTGTTTACTTTTGACATTTTATGATGCTGCACATTAAAACTACATGTACAGCTTTTCCCAGATCATTATTTTTACTGCCCTGCGCAGAAGCACTAAGTTTTGAGATTGAAAATAATTCCGTATAGTTGAATAAATATTTATTATAGGTCTTAAATGTTTACTAATTTAATTCTGGCTTTTTAGGTCTTGGGTTTCTTATTATGTAACTAATAGCATGCCATTATGTAGAGGGTAAAAAAAAATGCTTATGCACACAGATAAGTACTGGAGAAGGGAAGTTGAACTCAGAAGCATCCTTCAAAGCAAAGAGTTTTTAAACTTGTAGGCCTCCTGGAATGCTGGGATTCGATGTATTACAACCTGATGCTACTTTGCTGTCTGATGGGCTAGACTCCACCCATGTTTTCCAGAATTTATGTTTTACTTATCCCAGAACTTTTTCCCCTAAAACCTTGATCATTACTTCTAGGCCATAAAACTAATTCTTGTGAGAGATGCCACTTGTACTTTACAAGAACCTCCTATGTGACTTCTGTGTAATCTTAGGGCCAGGCCAAACCCTGACTCCCACAGGTGTTATGTTTACTTCAGTCATTCTCCCTAGACCCTTATCTTGAGCATTGTTTCTCAGTCAACAAAAACCCATCTTATGGGTGAAACCATATTTACTTTGTGAAGAGCTTCAGTACAAACATGTCTTGAGCTTTGTTGTACTCTTGGGGCTGAGTTAATTGTTATTTGAAAACCTTTTCTCCAAAATGGTGCTGTTCTTAAATATGGCAAAAATATAGAAGCTGATGTCAGACTGTAGAAGTCCTAGCCCAACACTAGTACCTAAAAGTCCAGCTGAACTGAGTTTCATTCTTGTCTTCCTAGATTCCCTGCTGCCTTTAAAGCCTGCAGCCACCTTCCAGCTCATTCATCTAACATTTCTCTGGATTCACTTTTCCCATCAGTAAAGTTCTACAGTGCATTATTCTTGACTCCAGGAACTCTTTTCTACTGCTCCTATCAGAGCAGTCTTCTGCTGCTTCTTATGTCAACCTGTCTTCTTATGTCAACCTGTCTTCTTATGTCAACCCTTCTATTAAACTTCTTCTCTCAAACAACTTACCACTTATAGATTCTTACTCTTAAAAAGAAGGCAAGAAATTAACCAAGATGAAAGGAGTTACAAACATTAGTACCATTGCATTTCTGGTACTCACATTTGCATCAGACTTCCAATGGTTTGATGTCTAGCTGACTCATCCTCTGAGTTAATAAAATGTCCTGTGTCAAAGATTCTCAAATATAACTCTGTAGCCTGAAACAGAATTGTCTGAAGGCTTCATTAAAATTCAGATTGTTGCACTAGCCCCTAGCTCTTCTGATATAAAAAATGTGTAGGAGTCAATCATTTCTGATAGTCGTACAGGTGTTAACTGATGTAGCTGGTCCAGAGAAGAACATTATGCGCATGTGTGCATGCATGCGTGTGTGTGTGTCTGTGTGTCTGTGTGTGTCTGTGTATGTACATGCAAGTGGAGGCCAGAAGTTGAGGTCAAAGTTTGATGCCTTTCTCTATCATTCTCAACCTTAGCATTTAGACAAGGTCTTTTATTGAGCCTGGACCTCACCAGTTCAGCAACCACAAGGATCCTCCTGTCTCTAGCTCCCCAGATCTCAATCTCTGATATGTACCTTCATGCTTGGCTATTTACTGAGTGCTAGGGATCTGACCTCAGGTCCTCATGGATGTGTGGCAAGAAGCACTTACACTAGCTGAAACATCCCAGCCCTCAGAGGACACACTAAGAATTTCTGTTCTATAAATAAAAGCTCTACATGGTTTGTTTACTCTTAGTTGTAAATGCCCGAGGTAGGCCAGAAATGTGATATGTCAACATTGTAGTACTCAGTGAGGTTATATGATGTTGAAATAAGCAAGAAAGTTTCATTTGTTTGCCAAGCACTTTAAAAGATCAATACATTCATCTTTCATTGCCATCAAAATAAATATAACTTCAAAGTGTTCAAGTACTCAGCTTCAAACTCGGCATAATAGAGGAGCGTAAGATCAACAACAAAGGCAAATACACTTTTAAGGCAAGCACAATTTTCCTGAGAAGTCCGGGTTAGTCCACTTACAGAGCATAATTCAAATTCTCTCACAGTCCAGTGTTTTAAAGATAGTTAAGCAATTGCGGTATAACCTCACATGTGCAAACCCTGAACCAACAGGATGGCTGTGCTTATGGAAAAAAATCAGGGCACAAACAGGCACAGAGGTAAGACCATGGGAAGGCCCACGGAGAGGATAGCCATCTACAGATTAGAGAGACCATAAGCAAAATCAATGTGGCTGACCTTGATCTAGAGCTACTAGCCTCTGATATGTAAGTCAATTCTGTGGTTTAGCCACACAGTTTGCAATACCCCCATAATGGTAGCACAAGCAATCTTACATATTTGGCAAAGTTATCCTCTTATTTTTAGAAAGCAGAAGCAATTTTCTATAGAGGAACCTATATTTGATTGTTATGTCTGCTGAAACAATGACCATGGAAGGTGTTGGCTTCAAGTAATAGTTATTGACAATTTCATGTTATCAAAGCCAAAACTCTAATATTTTACTTGACTCAAATCAAGGTGCTAAGAGGTCTCCAAATCTCCTGTAAGCTCTGTAGGAGACTCTTCCTCTGTCCCGCCCAGCATCTGGTGCTACTGAAATTCTTAGTTGTGGGCCACATTACACCAACCAGTGTGTTTTCACAGTGCCTTTTCCTATTTATGTCTGATCACCTTTCATTGTCCTGTGACAATGACATTTGTGAGTGCATTCAGATCAGGGCCTGCCAGATTCATCCCAAGATAGCTTTTCATCTCAAATTCTTCACTTAATCTCTTTTATGTGACTCTCTTTATATATAACAATTATAGGTTCCAAGACTAGAACCTTGTGATAGCTTATATCTGCCATGTGTTAATGTGTAAATTTTGAGCTTGATTCATTTAGAAGGTAAGAAAACCTTTGACCTAGTAGGGAGTCTTGGGTCACTAAGCTCTTGCACTTGAAGGAGCGCGTAGAATATAGTTCCACCTCTCCCTGTACATTGCCTGACACCATTAGTTGGATGTTTTGCTATACCATGATATAACTCTTTGCCACAGCCCCAGAAGTAACAGGCCAACCATGGTCTGAATGCTCCAAATCTTTGAACTAAATAAACCTTTTCTCCTTAATAGGTTATCCATACCTTCAACCCCAAAGGTTCTACAACCACCAGAATTGCACCCCCACCCCAGATCTGGAGACAAGTATTCAAACACTTGGGCCTGAGGGAGTACATTCTATATGCAAGTTATAACACAGACCTTTAGGGTTATACACCCGCTACACTGTGATGGGTGAATGAGTTCAGATGTGGTTGCTGCAACACCTTGATTTAGTAATGTTTCATGTTTAGTGTACCTGTTCATTTTAACAGTAGGGAAAGCAAAGAGTGGAAAAAGTAAAGGTAAGCATACAGAGTGAAAAGCCACCACAGAGTATTGTATGATGACCTCAATTTGGAATTTTAGCCTTCTGGTTTTTTAAAGTTGGGTTTTATATTTGGGAACTGAAATAAGTGTTTTGACCATAAAAAGTAGAATACAGGTTTAGCTAACCAGAGTAGGTAATTACATTCTCTGTAAGATTTTACACCCTAGAAATGCTACTTTCTACCTGCCTCTGTCTTACCTTAGCCAGCACAAAGGCTAAACACAAGTGGCAAGTTGATTGTGTGTTAGACAAGCTAATGTTTGTGGGAAGAAAGCACCTTTGACCTCTAAATCCCTGGTGGCACAGGGCCTTGAAAGATAGAAGCAACTTCTAACCTTTCTCTTCTACAAGAGGCCTCCTCCCTGGAATCAAAAACCAGGGCCCAGTGTTCATGTCCCCATTTGCCCAGCATGTGACTTCTGCACCTTTGGCTCTTCAAATGCTACCTAAAGTGAACCCTGGAGCCATTCTGAAGTGAGATCAGAGTTTGCGGTTCCTTTGTTATCAGTTATGTTTGATAGTAGTTAGAATAACTTGAAGTAGTATAGTATTTTATAATAAAAGCATCGTGATACACAATTCTCTCATATTGAAGAATACAAAAGTAAGACGGTCCTTAATGATCACCTTATTGACTCTGACTCATGTAGTCTTTAAAGTATAAGGAGGGACTAAGATGAGGGAATTATTGTTATCCCCATGTCTGATTGAAGAAGTTGAGTGCTAAGAAAGAATATTTAGAAAAAGTATAAAATATGACACTTAAAATGAACACGACAGATTTTGTTTCAAGGGAAACAGATGTCAAAGAAGAAGTAAAGATGCTTAAATATATATGATGTAAAGGCATGTTAACGTTAATAAATGGAAGTAGTTCTCCTAGGCTTGAAAGAAGTCAAAGAGCCCAGGACAGAGAAGACAGACTCAATCCTGATCTGGTAGGTACAAGTCAGTGCTGTAATACGGCTGTCAGGCAATCTGATAACCTGGGGAAGGCTGTGTACACAACACAATCTGGGACCCAGTTCAGTTTGTCCAATTCTATCACCTCTGATGACAACACAACCTCTGAGTAAAGTCTTATCTCCTTTTTTATATCAGCTAGAGTTACAAAAGAAGCACAGCATAAACAGAAAACAGAAGTGTCTAGCTACCCACAGAACGTTTCTGTTTTGCCTTGTCTTTAAGTGCTTACTGAAGGTGACCAGAAATGGTTAAACTGAGCCCACTTAGTGACACTAAGTAACTCCTGAAGTCCTCCTCAGATCTATATTCTTGTTGAGGCCCAAATCCTATGACCAAGCCTCAGATCTGTTCAGATGTACCTGGCTTCTCCCTGCTTTTGGAATGGCAGTTTGGATTAGGATAAACCTCTGATTTTACAGGGATCACATTAGCTCTTAGCTAATCACAGTGGCACCTAGCTCAGGCTATCACAGCATGTACCACAGACTGGAAGGCTTTATTTATAGGAATTTATTTACCATAGTTCAGAGGCTGGAAATTTAAGATCAGGGTCTTGCAGAGTTGAGTCCTGGAGAACACCACTACTGTTTGACCTTCTCATGTGTCTCCCCCCATGGGAAGGAGAACATGAAAGCTCTTTGCATCTCCTCGGAGGCTCTGAACCTGTCATGAAAGCGCTACCTTCACCTCCTGTTCAAGTCCAGTAGTTTGTTTCTCAGAGAACCCCATCTTCAACGACCATCACACTGAGTGAAAAGCTTCAGTGTATGAATTGTAAAGGGACATAATTCATCCACAGCACCGCCAACATATGAACTCAATCAAGAGATCACATGAGGAGTCTGAGATGGCCACAGCTTTGGGGAAGAAAATAATCAGGCCAGAAAATTTATGTTGCTGCAGGGTGGCAGTGGTGCACGCCTTTAATTCCAGCACTCAGGAGGTAGAGGCAGGTTGATCTCTATGAGATCAAGGCCAACCTGGTCGACAGAGTGAGTTCCAGGATAGGCTTCAAAGCTACAGAGGAACCCTGTATCAAAAAAAAAAGAAAAAAGAAAAAAAGAAAAAGAAAGAAAGGAAAGGAAAGGAAAGGAAGGTTAATAACAGTTTATAAACTTGTGGCAATTCATGGTCCTGAATATTTTGCACTAGAAATAAAGGAACTAGTCTCACATGGTCCATATGTTAAGTTTTAATTGATGGGTCAGATTTACTGGCTGAATAAAGGACATTAGTAGTATTGTAACATTAACAAATTTGTCTATGGTTAATGACCTACAAATGTGACAGCTGAAAAGAAATAATTGTTTCAGTGTAGGCTATCCCAAAATCTAGGGCATCATCCAGTCTTGAGCCTCTTGGGCATTTTACTTGGAAAGAACAATGTGTGTGTGTGTTGGGGGGAGGGGCGGTTAAATCTTGACATTATTCTCAAAAGATTTTCAAATCCTGCTAATGAGTTTATCTTATTCTTACACCGAGTGACATGCTAAACCACCATCTTCTTTGCACTGGTCACCAAGAAGTAAAGTACACTCTTTATTCAGAATCCTTTTCAATGTGCTTGGCCCAAATATAAATGGGACTTAGAAGATAACAAATGTCCCTGAAGAATAAATGTGAAGATTCCAAAATTAAGACCTAAATCAAATAAAGAAATGAGTTGAGACCACAGATGATAACCCGAAAGGACTTATATAGAGTTATAGCACACAGGAGAAGGAAAAGAAATTGTCCCAGAGTACAAAATTCTCTGACAAAAGCAACCTGCTGGAAAAAGGACATGTTTTAGCTCTCTCTCAGTTTAAGACGCATCTCAACATGGCAAGGAAATCAAGGTAAACTCCTTCTTCAAGGAGTTTGAAGAAGCTGGTTGTACTGCACTCAGTTAAAAAGCAGAAAGCAGATGTGTGCAAACTGCTCAGTTCCTTTTCTCCATTTATACTATTCAAGATCGCCTGCCCAGGAAAATGACCCACTTGCAATTAAGATGGATCCTCCCACAGTGAGTAACAAGATAATTCCCAATAGGCGTGCTCAGAAGCCCATCTCCCTGGTGACTGCAGATTCTGTCAAGTTGACAGTTTAACTTTTTATTAGTCTTCTGCAGACAATGTCATTTCACATAAAGGTTTTAGAGGAGGAAGTACCTCATATCTTCAAATAAGCACACCTAAATTTTGTTGGTATTGTTTATTTTTGGTTTTTATTTTTGGAGACAGGGTCTCTCTATGTAACCTTGGCTATCCTGGAACTCCCTCTGTAGGCCAGGCTGGCATCACACTCATAGAGATCTGCCTGCCTCTGCCTCCCAAATGTTGGGATTAAAGATGTATACTACCACCTGGAAGGCACACATATTTTTAATGTGTGTGTGTGTGTGTGCACACGCGTGTGTGTGTGTGTTGTATACCCATTAAACCATCACCACATAACATTATTCAATTCATTCATCCAAAGTTCCTGTCTCTTTTAGTGTTTTTATTTCTTATTTTTATTGTTCATTGAGAATTTCATACATTGTGGTTCTTTTTTTTTATTATTATTATTATTAAATTATAAAAGTTTCCATTTCAGCCCCTCCTCCCACCACCCTCCCACTCCCCCCACTCCCTCTCCCCCTCCCTCTCCATCCCCCAGAGCAGTCAGGGTTTCCTGCCCTGTGGGAAGCCCGAGTTCCTCCCCCCTCCCTCCAGGTCCAGGGAAGGTGAGAGTCCAAACAGACTGGGGCGCCAAAATCCAGTACATGCAGAGGAAGCAAGTCCCAGTGTCATTGTCAACGGCTTTTCAAAAAGGCTCCGGGCCAGCCACATTCAGAGAATCTGGCTGGATCATGTCCTCGTTCAGTCCCAGTCCAACAGGCCTTGGTGAACTCCCATTATATCAGTCCCCTTGTATCAGTGGGTGCTCGCATCCCTCGCAGTCCTGATTACTTTTTTTATTTTCTTCATCATTCTGTTCCTCATTTGGACTGTGGAGTGCTCAGTTCGGTGTTCCAATATGGGTCTCCATCTGTATCGCCATCCAACGTCGGATGAAGGTTTCCTGTGCCCTTGCCTTCATTGCTCACGATCTCTTTCCTTCTGCCTCTCATTTGGACCTAGGGAGCTAGGTCCAGTGTTCCAACGTGGTTCTCCGCCTCCATCTCCATCCATCGCCAGATGAGGGTTCTATGGTGACATGCAAAATATTCATCAGTATGGTTGTGGGCCAAGGCCGGTTCAGGCACCCTCTCCTCTGTCCAGAGAACAATCTGGGGATCTCTACATTGTGGTTCTTTAAATATATTTTTAGTCAAAACCGAGCAGTGGTGGTACACACCTTTAATCCCAGCATTTGGGAGGCAGAGGAAGGCGGATCTCTGTGAGTTCAAGGCTAGACTGGTCCACAAGAACTAGTTACAAGATAGGCCCTAGAGCTACAGAGAAATCTTCTCTTGAAAAACTAAATATATATTTCTTTGAAATTATAATTACATCATTTTCCCCCTTTTCTTTCTTCCTTCCAAATTCTCCCATGTATCTTTCTCCATTCTTATTCAATCTCATGGCCTCTATTTCTTTAATTGCATATATATACATACATACATAAACACACACATATGCATTCCTAAATCTATAAATACAGCCTGCTCAGTCTGAAAACTGTTTTTGGTATATGTGTTTGTTCAGGGCTGATTGTTTAATATTGGATAACCACTTGGTGTCCTCTTCCCCAGGGAAGACTTTCTCCCACTCTCAGCATTCCTAGTTACCTGCAGTTGTCTACAGCTGAGGTCTTGTGAGCTTCCTTCTTCCATGTTAGCATGTCTGTTGATGCCATCCTTGTTCAAGGACAATGTGTTTTAATCATCTTCACTTTCCCTTACCCAACTGTTCCCACACTCTACCTTACCTGCGCAGCATAATGCCTTCTTATTTTAAGCCAATCAAGTTCAGTTTGTGTTTCCCATATATTTTTGGACCCTGGCACTTGGTCAACCTACCGGGGCTATGGTCTTAAAGGAAAAGTGACTCTCCCTCCTCAAGCTCTCATTGGCCAATAGCCCCTCAGGGGTGGGACTTCATGCCCACCACCCCTTTCCTTGATAAAAATTGTTTTTCTAGCCTGAGTTTGCATGGATCTTTTGCATGCTGTCACAACTGTTGTCTGCAACTGCCCTGCTGTGTCCAGAAAACACTGTCTCCTTATAATTGCCTACTGTCTCTGTCCTTGTAGTCACCCATGGTCTCTGTTCTTGTAATCGCCTACCATCTCTATCCTTACAGTTACCCATGATCTCTGTCCTTGTCTCTGTACTTATAGTTACCCACTGTCTCCTTGTAGTAGCCTGCCTTCTCTGTTTTTATAGTTGCCCACCATCTCTGGCTCTTCAGGTCTTTCTGCTCCCTCTTCTCCAGTGATCCCTCAGCCCTGGGAAGAGAGTCTGATAGATTGTTGGCCTAGTAGCTTCCAGATTCTTGCATACTGTTACAAATGGTAAGGTTTATTGCATTTATATAGTTGTATAAATATTCCATTATATAAAAAAAGTTCCTTTCTTAATCCAAGAGACACTTAGATTATTTTCATATCTGTATTCAACCAAGGAGTACAGATCTCTCTTCAATACACTTGAGTTCTTCTGGCTATATACCCAGAAGTAGAACTGGTGGGCCAAAGAGTAATTTTACTTTCAGTTTTTGAGGAAAACTTCATATTGATTGCTCTAGTGGTATCACCAATTCATATTCCCATCATTGGAGTATATCCTCACTAAAACTCAATTTTTAAGTGTTCCTTGTCATTCTACGGTACTCATCCTAATTGGAATGAGGCAGTAGCTCATTATAATTTTGATTTGTATTTCCCTAATAACTAGTAATGTGATAACTACTTTGAAGTCTTAGGAGAAATGCCTATCCCTGTCATGTGTCTATTTTCAATCATGCTATTTGTTTTAATATTTTGTTACTTTATTGTATCTATCCCTATTTTATATATTAATTTCTAAATACCAACCATTTATGGGCTATCTTTTCATTTTGTTACAATTGATACGCAGCAAATTTTGAACTACACACAATCCTACCCATCTATTGTCTTGGTTTTTCTTTTTAATGTTTTGTGGGAGGAAGGGATGTATGTCTGTATATATGTGAGTGTATATATGTGTGTGTGCGCGGCGCGTGCGTGTGTAGGTCTGAGGCTGATTTCAAGAATCTTCCTCAATGGCTTTTTCACCTATTTTTTAAAGTAGGGTCTTCCCATCAAATACCAATATGGTTAGTCTTTCTAGTCACTTTACTCCAGCAATCTCAGTTTCTTCTCAGGCTGGAAATACAGTTGAGCTGCCATTCCCACCAAACATTTTCATGGGTTCTGGGGATCAAACTCAGTCCTTTTGTTTGCATGACAAGTACTTTAACCACCCAGTCGTCTCCCTAGTCCTATATTTTTTGATTTATTTTGCAGTGAGGGGACAGGTTGTCCATACTTTTGATGTTGTAGCTAAGAAGTTTTTGCCCAGACCAAAGTTATGGAGCCCCTCCACCATATTTTCTTCTACTAGTCATTTTACAATTGCTCATATTCATGTCTTTACTAGGTTTCAAATTGATTTTTGTATACAGTTTAAAATAGGTACCTGATTTCATTCTTTTGTATATGGATATTCCGTTTCTCTAGCGTTACTGATTGAATAGATGATTTTTTCCTCTCATAGTATGCTCTGGGAACTCTTGCTGAAGATAAATTAACCGCCTATATATGAATTTATTTTCAGGCTTTCTGTGCTATATCATTAGTCTATATCAGTTTTATGACAGTGTTGTGTAGTTTTGATTACATCTTGAAATCAAGACATTACCCTCTCAATCCTTTTTCCTTTGCTGATAACCACATTGGTATTTAGATTATTTTGGAGTTCCCAATAAATTTTAGATTTTTTTCTATATTTGAAAAATGTCATTGGTATTTTGATAGTTGTTACTCTGAATCTGTAAATCATTTGGAAAGCCTGAATAATATGAATTCTTCTAATGTATGAACATGAGATATCCTTTCATTTACTTTCATCTTCTAAAATTTCTTTCATCAGAACTTTAAGTATTTCAGTCTTTTGGTGCTATTATAAGTGGAATTTTCAAGCCAGTCACGGTAGTGCACACCTTTAATTCCAGTACTTAGGAGACAAATGCAGGGGATCGCTGAGTTTGAGGACAGCAAAGGTTACACAGCAAGATCCTATTTCAAAACAAAACAACAAACAAAATAAGTAAAAGTCATTAACTTCCTTTTGAGTTGGTGTATAGAAATTCACCTAACTCTTACATGTTAGGCTCATGTAAGGAGAGATGGGTTTACTTAATCTTTTTCAATTTAGATGTTATTTAGTTGTATTTCTTTCCTAATCATCCTAGGTAGGACTGCTCATACCATGCTGAATAGAAGTAGGTCAAGTGGGCATCCTCACCTTTTACCACTGAGTATGATACCAGTATTGGGAAGTACACTTTTAGTATGCTAATCATAAATTCCTGTTTCAGAGGTAATTTCTGCAGAATAGGTAACTATAGTCACATAGGATATAAATTTCAATTATAGATAGGTGGATATTGTCTAGAGATTAACGCCGGTTACACAAAAAGCTACTTACCATGTGGCAGCTGAGCTAACAACCTCTAGTTCCAGGGTCCTCAGAAGCCTAGACTACTCCCTTCTGAAGCCTAGGCATGGCCTCCGAATGGTCCTCTCTTCCTAATGCAGACTTGCTCTCTGGTCAGTCTTTTTGTGCCAGATCCTTCTTCTGATTAGGCCAATGTTTCTATACTTAGAGCCCTCTGAGGTTCTTCCTACCTAACCCCCCTCCTTTTTCTAGTCTCCTTTCTCGGGGACAGACCTGAATCATAGTCTGGGCCTCTCTCCTTATTCTCATTCTTTCCATTACTGTTTTTCTGTTTTTTCACTGACATTAGTCCCCATATACTTACTATATTTTGGTGCCTTTTCCTTGGATTACCTAAACTGAGGAAATTATATACAAATTTAGAAACAGGAATCAGGCCCATGTAAGCATAGGACTTATCTCCACACTGTCTTCATTCACCATTAGACAGACATAGTATACTAAATATAAATGTATTTTCTCTATAGTTTCCATTTATTTTTACTAAAAATATTTGTTTTACATGTAATTATTTTCTGGAAACAGAGGTAAATTCAGTTACTGCCAACTATTCTCCCTGGCCCCACTAACACCAAAAAGATACATGTTAGGTCATGCCATATTATGATAACAAGCAAAATAGGACTGGCTAGTTCTGTGCTAATGAAAACAACCAGAGCTTTTGTTTTGCAAAAATGGGAAGAATAAAGAGAAACCCACATAAGTATGCAAAATATTTGTGATTCTGTCTTGTAACATACGCTTTCACTTAACCAAATACAGATTTGGATGCGGAAAACTGTTCTGGAATTGGCCTTGTAGAAGAAGGAAGGCTATCTGAATTATTTATGGTTAGGTTCAACTTAAGAATAAGCTCAAATTCATCTTCCAATAGTTTTCTCTAAAATTCTTTTGCTAGTTATAGACACAACCCAAGTATTCTGGTACTTAAAGTTTGACTTCAGTTAGATCTAATCAACCCATGGAAGCTTGGATTTTACATGGTATTAAACTATAACACTCTGAAAGTATTATAAATTGTATAATGCTAAATGTTATTCTTTTCATTTGTTAAAATAAGTGAGACTTCATTAGCACTGGATAAAGTTTCCAGTACCAAGCATTGTTTTCCTCTTGTTAAACAGGTCTTAAGTCCAATTAAAGAGCTGTTGGTTAACAACAAGGTATGCATGCCTTACTGCTGGTTCCTTGGCATCAAAGCTGGGTAGGACTATTGATGATCTCCCTCCTTTGGACGTCTGCATAGTGCCTCCTGGTACCATGAAAACAACTCTTCAGTGGGTAGACACTCAGGTACAGCTCAGGGTCTCTGGGCCCTCTGTCTGAAGTGCATGGTGTCTTCAGCAATAGGGGCAGTCAAGGTCAACATCAATAGGCTGAATGTTTAGGGAGTCACTTCGGCAGCTCTCATCAACAACTCAAAAGATGGCTTCCTGGATCTAGTATTAAAAAGTTAAAAATACACACACACACACACACACACACACACACACACACAAGTTAAAGTTAAAAATTTTTCCAAATTAAAAAAAAAAAAATTGGCCAGGCAGTAGTGGTGCACGCTCTTAATCCCAGCACTTTGAAGGCAGAGACAGGTGGATCTCTGTGAGTTCGAGCCCAGGCTGGTCTACATAGAGAGTTCCAGGACAGGTTCCAAAGATACAAAGAAACCCTGTCTCAAAACAACAACAAATTTGTCTACCTTGTTAGATCTTTTCTTTTGTATATTTAGAGAGCGTTAGGCCACTACCAATACTGATTTCATTGTTTTAAATCTATTCCTTAGTATTTATCGAGTGTGGGAAAAACACTATCTAAACTGTGTACCAGTTAACTTCAAATTAATCCGTTTTTAAAAGTAAAATTCCTGTTCTAAAAACAGGCATTGTTCATGGCTGTCTTCCTCACCACTGAGAAGCTACAGGTAAGTACTATCCTGTTAAAAGCCTTGTTGATGGTAAACTAGGCAAATGTAACTCAAGATAGATGGAGAAGACATAATTAATGCATTACAAGTAGCCAAGATCGAGTGATAAAAGACCAAAAGCAAAAATGAGGGACTGGGGAAAGGCACCAGGAACCGGTATTCTAAACCCACCTCTGCTACCTTAGAGGAGACCTTAGAGGAGGTCCTCTCTGGACCTCATTTTGTTTATCTCTGAAGTGAGAGGAACTCTTTCCTGAGCTAGCAAACTACTTCCTTGTGTAGTTAGAGCCAGAGATGGTGATAAACCCTTCAGCAGTGCAGAGTTGCAGCGTAAAGAGAAACCACATGGATGAGGCATAGAACTTGCCTTGTTGCTGCATGCCACAGTCCATGGAAGAGAGAAGCTGAACAAATACAGGATTTGTGCCCTCCTCAATTTTTAACTTGACCCTTAATGTTCTGGTTGCAGGGCTTCCACCCTGCATCAAGACTTGAGGTTACAACAGCTTTTACTAAGAAGATTCTTAATTTTATCCATTATGATTTTATACATGTTGGCCAAATACATTAGTGTATTTGACTTGTCAGAACTTTTATTTTCAGAACTATTATTTTAAACACATAACATAGAAAATTTCAAATTCTAAGGTCATATAATCTAGTGTCCTATTTTTAATCTTAAAAAAAAAAACCATGTTCCTTTTATGATTGACATGGCATCTGCTTGGGCATGTTCCTAATCTTCAAGATAAATCTGTATTCAAGTCATAACACATGAAAGGGTTGAATATATAAAATTCTGAGGATATAGAATGTTATTTCTTTTGAGAGAACCAAGATAAATTTTCCATTGTAGTCCAATTTGATGCCTAAAATAACCCCGTCTGACAAGTGTTGCATCATCGTTCTCATGATGCCAGGTTTAATGTGTGGTGAAGTCACACCAGCGAGGGAGCAGTAAGAACACCACGGCGACATAGCGTGTGATATTCTGTGGAAGAGGAAGAGCCACATCTAGTTGCAGATGATCAAGACAGTAGGATATGATCTGGGACCCTGACAAGGAGTGGGAATGAGATGCTAGGGGACAAGGGACACTATGTCAGAGGGAAAAGCTTTCGAAAAGCTCCCAGAAGCAAAAAAGATCAAATAGTATTTCAGTGTAAAGTTTGGGTGAATGAGAACAGGTAGCAGAGAAAGGCATAATTTGACAGGCAAGTGGGACCCTATCCTGAAGTAAAGATACATCCATTGAAGCTTAATTTCCAAACGCTTCTCACATGTGTTCCAAATCTTCATTTTGTCTCCACAGACAATATCCTGTCTAGTTATATGTCGCCTTCACGCAAGCTAGAAGTCACCAAAAAGGAGGGAGGTTCGATTGAGGAAATGCTTCTAAATCAGGCTGTAGATAAACCTGTAGGGCATTTTTTTAATTAGTAATCAGTGGAGGTCGGCCCACCTCATTGTGGGTGGGGACATCCTTTGGCTGGTGATCCTGGGTTCTATAAGAAAGCAGGCTGAGCAAGCCAGTAGGCAGCACTCGTTCTTGGCCTTGTCATTAGCTCCTGCCTCCTGGTTCCTGCCCTGTTTTGAGTTCCTGTTTTGACTTACTTCATTGATGAGCAGTGATGTGGAAGCCTAAGCCAAATTAATGTTTTTCTCCCCAACTTGCTTTGCTCATAGTCTAGTAACCCTAACCTGAGAGATATGTGTTTCAATAGATAACTGATAATTTCAACCTTAATTAGAGAAGCTCCTCCTTGCAATGAACTGTGTGAACACAGAGATTCAGTCATTTAAGGTGCTGAGAACAAATAACAGTTAAGTCATCATCCTAAATAGAACATTTATATCAATGCCTCTAAAGCTCATGGAGCACTGAGGCAAAAGAAGTAGAAAGATAGAAAAGGCAAGCTGCAAATTACCATTTTCTGGGCATGATAAAGCCATTGCAATAATGATCTCACAGCAGCTATGGTTGTCTGCCTTGGGCCTGCACAAGATGACCTGAGAACAGTTAATCACAGACAATGGAGGATATCAGAGGCCTCATCCCTCCCTCACCTGAACATAATGGCTTCTGGAGGTAGGGAAGTTGTTGCTTTCTTTCGTATGAGCTCACCAGGCTCCACTGAATAGTTCCAAACACACGTTTACATAGATGTCCCTGGTTAAAAACAGTGGGTCACAAAAACAAAACAAAAAGACATGAGTGTAGGAAAAGGACTTGTGGGGAGGAGGCAAAATCGATGAAGGTGTGAGGGAGATGAGAGAGGATGGGGAGGTGGGAGTAATCACAAAGTATTGCATCCATGCATGAGGTCATCAAAGAACAAATTTTGCAGTTATAAAAAACATGTTTAGAAGCATTTTCTCATTTTTGTGAAAAGGAAATAGAGACTTAAGACAAAGGGATTTGCAAGTATTTCTTGATTGTGCTCTGTCTCTGTTCTTAAGACTGTCCCCTTAGAATTAAAATGCTTCGGTGGCTGGCAAGCAATGGCCACAGCAAGAGAACTCACAAGCTCTTTCTAAACCACAGATTTCCATGCCCTTCTGCATAACCCATTAGGAAATTCATCTGTGGCTCTTATAGGATTTAAGCCTTTGCCTTGTTGCCCAGGGGTCGCTGGCAAAAATAAAAAGTGACTCATTTGACAGAATTAGGATCCTGGGATTTTTGCTTCTATTTTTAGCGATACCAGATCCAGAGAATTTAAGATATTAATGACAAACTTCTCGGTAAGTTAACAAAGTAAGAATGCCAAACCACAGTTTATCTGGAGTCTAACATGCACAAAAGCTTGGTCAAGTTAGGAGCAAAGTGTATGTAACAGTTGAGTAATGTTAGTGACCTGACCATCCTCTCTGCATAAGAGACTGGGCATGCAGCATGGCATGCGTTAAGCTAACTCCAAAGTAAAGCTTTTAAGTAACATAAATCACTGCTGTACTTTGATCCTTTGTCAGAGGAGCCTTGTTACAGAGAGATGAAACTGTGCCTTGGACACGATATGTAGTGACCATGGGAGTCTACCCAGTTTTTGATTAGATAAAGTCAATAATTGTAGGTCTTTAAAATTCTTTTTTTCCACCTTTGTGTTGAGAAACTGAAGTGCTAATGAAAATAATGAGAAAAAAATCTATAAAATAAACCTGATAGTCAGCCATGTTGATTTCCTGTAGTGATCAAAACTCCGTCGTGTAATTCAAATGTATTAGTGTTCTGCTACTGACAAACTGATCAACTTCCCATCTAGGCATAAAGTTGGGTGTAAAAAGAAATAGAATTATATTCTTCCTTAGAACAAATAAGACTGTATGGTAGTGCATTTTTCAGTATAATAGGAATAGGCTTTTGAAACTTTCTCAAAGTGAGTCTCAAATCCCTTAAGTCATCTTAAGCAAACAAACATAAATGAGGGTGTGTATGATCCCAAATTTCCAGTGTGTGTGGGCCAGCTAGGAATGAACGAGGACAACATGCAGTGTCACTGAACTCTCGTCTCTATGTCTGGCCTGTTTGCCTTTGCCTGCTGTTCATGATTTTTTTTTTCTCTAGGCGTCATTGTTTTATAGTTGCAGAGTTCCGTAAGAGCAAGTGGATCTGAACACTATTCAGCAATTTGGCTAAAACTACTGCCCATCTGCCCATCCTTTGTCCTAGTAGTAAGATTCTTGACTCACCTGACTCACACACACACTGTAACCAAATACAATGGGCTTGCTCTTGGGGCTGGCCTAGCCTAAACAAGCACAGACAAGCCAGAAGAGCACTGAAGTTGTTTCCAAACAGTGCCCTCATCGGACAAAGGAAGAATGGTACTTATTCTGACAGCCTACACATACTCGTATGAAATGAATTCAGGGATGGGCACATTCCTGAGCATGCTCAGTCATGGAATACATTTCTGAGCATGCTCAATTCAAGGTCTTAGCTTTGAAAAGAAAGATGCCAGAAACTTTTGGATATATTGAGTTCAAGATCATGGGAGGATATGGTTGACAGGTTAGAGTGGAAGACAAAAAAAAAAAAAAAAAACAGCAATGCTCAGCATTCATCATAAATTTTTAATTAGGAAAGAAAAGGACAGTTTGCAGGTATTTAGTATAAGAAGTTTCCCTTAAGCTACTATTGTTGTGGAAAGCAAAACAAAAAACAAAAAACACCATAACGAAAGCAACTTGGAGAGGAAATGGTTGATTTCACTCACACTTCATTACTGAAAGCTTTGAGGGCAAGAACTCAAGCAGGGCAGGATCCTGGAAGCAGGATCTGATGCAGAAGCCATGGAGGGGAGCTGCTTACTGCCTTGCTCCACATGGCTCACTCAGCCTGCTTTCTTATGGAACCCAGAACCACCAGCCCAGGGATGGCCCCATCCACAATGGGCTGAGTCCTCCCCTATCGATCACCAATTAAGAATATGTCTTACCACTAAAACTCTAATTAACCCAATTAAAAAATGGGGTACTGAACTGAACAGAGAATTCACAACAGATGAACTTCAAATGGCCAGAAGACACTTAAGGTCGTGCTCAACCTCCTTAGCGATCAGGGAAATGCAAATCAAAACCACTTTGAGATACCATCTTTCACCTGTCAGAATAGCTAAAGTCAAAAACACCAACGATAGCCTATGCTGGAGAGGATGTGAAGAGAGGGAAACTCTCATCCATTGTTGGTGGGAATGCAAACTTGTGCAGCCACTGTGGAAATCAGTGTGGCAGTTTCTCAGGAAACTGGGAGTCAACCTCCCTCAGGACCCAGCAATTCCACTCTTGGGAATATACCCAAGAGATGCCCTAACATCCTACAAAAGCATTTGTTCAACTATGTTCATAGCAGCACTATTTGTAATAGCCAGAACCTGGAAACAGCCTAGGTGCCCCTCAATAGAAGAATGGTTCAAAAAGGTGTGGAACATATACACATTAGAGTTTTACTCAGCGGTAAAAAACAATGACATCTTGAATTTTGCATGCAAATGGATGGAAATAGAAAACGCTTTACTGAGTGAGGTAAGCCAGACCCAAAAAGAGGAACACGGTATGTATTCACTTATAAGTGGATTCTAACCATAATTAAAGGTCTTTGAGCCTATTATTCATGATCCTAGAGAAGCTAAATAAGAAGATGAACCTGATGAAGATTATTTAACTATCTGCCAGGAGGTAGGAAATAGTCAAGAGTCCCAGGTAACCTCGGGTGCATGGGGGGGTGGGGTGGGAGGGTTGTTGGAAGGGGAGAGGGTTAGAGAGAAGGGAGTAGGGGAGGAATGGGGAAAGCTCAGTTGACCGGGATGGGGGGGAGGGAGGAAGGATGAATATGGGATCAGGGAAGAATATATTTCAACTAAGGGAGTCATTTTAGGGTTTACAGGAGACTTGATTATATATGGGATCCCAGGTCCGAGGAGAGATCCCCAGATTGTTCTCTGGACAGAGGAGAGGGTGCCTGAACCGGCCTTGGCCCATAACCATACTGATGAATATTTTGCTTATCACCATAGATCCTTCATCTGGCGATGGATGGCGATACAGACGGAGACCCACATTGGAGCACCGGACTGAGCCCCTCAAGGTCCAAATGAGGAGCAGGACGAAGAAAATGAAAAAGGAAATAAGGACTGCGAGGGATGCTATCACCCACTGATACAAGGGGACGAATCTAATGAGAGTTTACCAAGGCCAGTTGGACTGCAACTGAACGAGGAAGTGATCCAACCAGATTCTCTGAATGTGGCCGGATTCTCTGAATGTGGCTGGCCCGGAGTCTTTCTGAAAAGCCATTGACAATGACACTGGGACTTGTTTCCTCTGCATATACTGGATTTTGGGGATCCAGTCTGTTTGGATACTCACCTTCCTGGACCTGGAGGGAGGGGGGAGGAACTTGAACTTCCCACAGGGCAGGAAACCCTGACTGCCCTTAGGGACGAAGTGGGAGGAGGAGAGGGAGTGGGGGGAGTGGGAGGGTGTTGGGAAGAGGGGCGTAAATGGAAACTTTTATAATTTAATAAAATTACTTTCAAAAAAAAAAAAAGAATATGTCTTACAAGCTTACCTACAGCCAGATCTTATGGAGACTTCTTTCAGTTGAGATTCCCTCTGCTTAGATGACTCTAGCCTGTGTCAAGTTGACATAAAACTAATGAGCTCAGTGGCTAAAATCGTCATCCTGAACGTGGTTGGCCTGGATAAAAGGAAGTGAGGTGATCCCCCAGAAGGAAAAGGTAATCATGAGTTTATTTTTTAACATGATTTTTTGATTCTTTGGGAATTTCACGGCATGCATCCCAATCTCACTCATTTCCTAGTCCTTCCATATCTGCCCTCTACCTTGTAACCTATCCCCAAAAGAAAATATAAATAAAAAAATAATGAAAAATCTCTCTGACCCCTCTAGACAATAACCTGCTCTTCTATTAATGGAAGTTTCCTCTCTCTTGTACCCCTCTGCTCCTCTGTCTTTACTGCATCTCCATTACATATTCATTCATGGTAGTGGCACTAGGAGCTTTTGCCAAACAGCTTTACTTGCAAATGTTCATTGCAATGAGTCTTTGGTCTTGTTCAAGGCCTCTGGCTTCTGCTATTCCATAAATACTGGGACCTCACTGAAACTCCTCTGGAATATTCTGCTGTGACCTAAAGTCATGAAGATCCTGTGGCTATGATTCTGTAGGGTTGTGCTATGGGACAATGTTTTACCCTGTAAAGATTTGTTTCTTGTACTTGTTTAATAAAATGCTGATTGGCCAATAGCCAGGCAGGAAGTAGAGGCAGGGCAAACAGGCAGGAAGTAGAAGCGGGCAATGAGAACAGGAGAATTCTGGGAAGAGGAAAGCTCAGTCTGCAGTCATCACCCAGAGACAGAGGAAGTCAGACAGAGAGAAAGCAAGATGTGATTGCTTCGCTGAAAAAGGTACCAAGTCACATGGCTAACACAGACAAGAATTATGGGCTAATATCAGTTAAAAGAGTTAATAAGCCTGAGCTACTAGCCCAATCAGTTTATAACTAATGTAGAACTCTGTGTGTTTATTTGGGACTAAACGGATGTGGGACCTGGTGGGGCAGAAACCTCAGTCAACAGGGTTAATCCCTTCATGCACTCCAACAGGTCATAGATGGAACAGATGTAGGGGTGGGCAAACTCAAGGCCCTGAATTTGGGCCTGGGTGGTAGCTAAGTTGGTCATCTCAGGTCTCCTCTGGGCATCTCTCACGTGCCCATCCACCCCAAAACCAACCTGTGAGGGGCCAGCTCAGCACTGTGCTCAAACATCAACATGGCTTCAGGTAGCAGCCCAGGCCATGGCTTTTGGTGATAGCATGGGTCTTGGACCTCAATACAGACCCTGGCAGTGGTAGAACCATGGATCCAGACATGGCACTCAGTGGCAGCCCAGGCTCTGACATCATTGTGGCCTCAGGTAGCTGTGCAGGCTCCTCATTGCTGGATACTCACCATGTGTCTCCCCAGTTCCACCTCTCTCTACAGTGCACGAACTGCTCCACTTCTCCCTGTCTCCCGCATCTCCACCACATACTCTCTCCCATCTCTCCAACACAGTGACACCTGCCATCCAGGACCGTGGGACAAGGGTGCGTGCGTGTGTGTCTTTCTGGTCACCCTGGGCTGTAGGGCCAGGGCATGTGCTTAGTAATCACAAGTTTAAATTTAAAAAAAAATAGTCAATTCAAGATATCTTCAAAATTAAAGAAAGTCTTTTTTTGCCAGACTTTAAAGCATTTTTTCTAGAGGCTAAGAACTTGAGAGTGGGGAAGTATAGGAGAGGTTTGATGGAGAGTCACTGGGAGCAGCTGGAAGGAAGAACAGGAGGGAGGGAGAAATGGTGTGATTCTACTTCAATTAAAAACAGCAAAAATAAATTTAAATTTAAAAGACAGATGATAAATGGGTGGAGAGCAATAAAGGAAGACACTCACTGTAAACCTCTGACCTCTACAAGCACATTCATGAACGTGTGCATGAGCTTGAAAGCAAGAAAAACATCACACACACATGTGCATACACAGAGAACAGTGTGTGTGTGTGTGTGTGTGTGTGTGTGTAACAATATTATGCCAAAAGAGGTCATCAATGGGGGTAGTTGGAAAGAAAAGAGTATAAATGCTATAAATAGAGTAAAATCACTTATGAAATTCTCAAAATAATTTTTAAATGCTAAAAATAATTTCAATACTTTCACACATTTGAGGAATGTGTTATAATGCTATTAGAAGAAAATGGCTTATTTGTCTCTTTCTACCAAAAAAAAGGAGAATGTTTTAAAATCACGCAAGATTTTCTCAGCAACCATAAGTATTAAAATACATTTCTAGTGAGAATCTCTAAACATAAACAACTATGACTTAACACATTAGCTGTAAGTACAGAAGCGTTTACTCAGCTTAGTTGACTGGCACAGCTCACAAGACAATAATAATCAATAAGAGACAGACTAACACTGAGAACTAATTAAATTAAAAAGCAGATTACTGTTCTTTATTAAAAATTATATGACCCCAAACTCTTGAGTTTATTGCTGAAAATTCCTAGAATCTTTCAAAACTCTCTGCTTAACAGATATTTTTAGCAAAGTGCTGAAAAACTTGTCCTTATATCCAACACAGAAGATAGTAGATTTATCTCATTCTCATTAAATAAACAGATGTTTGATCTGTTGCTAATGTAGCTGACTATGAGAGGGCAAGCCAGGAAAAAGCAGGAGATGGAGGAGTGAACAGAAGCTATTGAAAAGGAAACAGCCAGTATTTCATGTCAGGACTTTGAAAAAAAAAAAAAAGAAAGGAATTCATGGCACAGTATCAGGCTATAAACAAATGCTTTCCCAAGCAGATTGCATAAAAGTCAGCTTGCAAGTAAGACAACCCCCTAGTCCTCATGAAAGAGAGCATAGATTGAGAAAGGAAACTGTCCCCATTGTTCCCCTTGTTTCTCCACTGGTAACAAACCAGTATCTCCCAGTATGCGTCCCTCCCCTGACCTCATTATGTCTATAAGAATGATATACCACTGATTTCTGAAGAAATTAAAGGATTTTTTTTAAACACCTTGATGTCTGTTTACTTAATTTCTGTGCTGGGCTCTCTACAGAAAGGAATTTCCTGGGGCTGGATATTGCACAGGTGCTTGGAGAGAAGTCAATTCCTTCATTGGTGCGGATGAATTATCTGTATTCTGTCAATCATGTATTTTAATAAAACGCTGATTGGCCAGGCAGGAAGTATAGGCGGGTCAACCAGACAGGAAGTAGAGGTGGAGTAATGAGAATAGGATAAGGCTAGGGAGGAGAGAAGTTCCTCAGCCACTCCTGCGCAGATCACTGAAGAGGCAGCATGTAACTTGCCCAGCTGAGAAAGGTACAGAGCCATTATGGCTAACATAGATGAGAATAATGGGTTAATATAAGTTATAAGAGTTAACAAGAAGCCTGACCTAATGGGCCAATCAGTTTATAACCTTATGGAGTCCTGTGTGTAATTTCTCTTCGGGATTTGCCGGCTGTTGGGGTACCGGGCGGGACGGAAACACCAACAAGCCGGCCCTCATGCTACATATGGCGCCCAGACGTGGATAACTGAATCCACAGAAAGCTTGAGAAAGCTTGGGAAAGAATAGAGTAAAGCATGTTTTCTTGGTAGCAGCAATTTCTCAGGTCTGCTCTGCTTGCTAGAGGCAAGCAAGTGCTCTCATCTAAGAGAGGCTTCCTGACTCAGCTTTAGCTGCAAAACCTTGCAGCTCATTAAGAGGTCCTGCCACGAAACACTTAAACGGTGTTGATAAAAAGCTGAACGCATGCTTTTCGGTTTTAAGCTGTAGCAGGAAAAAAGCTGTGCTGTTTTAAAATGCTGGTTTTCTGGGCTGTCCTGCCAGGGCAAACTGTGACTCTTTCAGGCAGGCAGTCCGACTGAGTGTGGTCTGTGAGCAGAATGCTGCAGCTTGCTGGCAAGGACCTTGAAACGCCATAGAGTTGTGGCAGTGAACACAGCTCTGGCTGGTACATCAGCCTTGAGGCTGAAAAGCTAAGGAATGAGCTGAATCTAGCCGTCAAAGCCACGGCTCTCCATATTGCTTAGTAAATTAATGGCTCATGTGGTCAGAAAAAGAAAAATATACAGTAAAGAGAGATTCAAAGAGGAAGAAAACCTCTAAATGGTTTACAGTGTGTATATGCAGGCTAAAAGTTAAAGTTCTTAAAGTTAAAAGGAAAGAAAGAGAGTAGTTAGGTGTGGTGGTACACACCTTTAATCCCAATGCCTGGGAGGCAGAGGCATATTGACCTCTGTGACTTCAAGGGGTAGAGGTAGATTGACCTCTGTGACCTCAAGGTGTGGTAGTACACGCCTTTAATTCCAATGCCTGGGAGGCAGAGACAGATCTCTGTGAGTTCAAGGTGTGGTAGCATACACCTTTAATCCCAGCACTGGGGAGGCAGAGACAGGAGGATCTCTGTGAGTTCAAAGACAGCCTGGTCTACAGAGTTATTCCAGGACAAAGATATACAGAGAACCTATCTCAAAAAGTAAAAGTAAAAATATAAGAAATAGAGGTTAAAATAAAGCCACATAAAGATGGAAAATGCACAGAGAATCTTCATACTGTATGCTATTATGCTCTCTTTAAATTGTTTGATTGCTGAGGAAGGAGCAACAACTGCTAAAAGACTTTTGTTTATAAATGCTGCTGAACTAACCCAAGATAGGAATTTTGAAAATACCTTGGTTTCAAAACTGAAGTCAAAAGGTATGTTACTTTGGAGAAGAGATTTTGCTTTTGTTTCCACAGAAAACGAGAGACTCTGGATTTATTCAGAGTTAAGAATAATCACCTTTGACCAAGGGAGGCCACCTGAAAAATCTCCGATAGGAACAGATGACCCAGATGACAGAGGTCTACATCCAGAACTGATCCAAGACTGCTGCCTGAGATGATCGAGACTCACAGGATACTCCAGTCATGACTTGATTATAACTCTAAATTTTCTTTAGGTCCCCTTAAGACTATCAGCGCCCCCAACCAGCAGGAAGTAGCCTGAAATACTACGCCCACATTCCCAACAAATGGACTATGGGTATTTTTCTTTGTTTAAAAAAAAAAAAAGAGGGAAATGGTGCGGAAGAATTATCTGTATTCTGTCAATCATGTATTTTAATAAAACGCTGATTGGCCAGGCAGGAAGTATAGGCGGGTCAACCAGACAGGAAGTAGAGGTGGAGTAATAAGAATAGGATAAGGCTAGGGAGGAGAGAAGTTCCTCAGCCACTCCTGCGCAGATCACTGAAGAGGCAGCATGTAACTTGCCCAGCTGAGAAAGGTACAGAGCCATTATGGCTAACATAGATGAGAATAATGGGTTAATATAAGTTATAAGAGTTAACAAGAAGCCTGACCTAATGGGCCAATCAGTTTATAACCTTATGGAGTCCTGTGTGTAATTTCTCTTTGGGATTTGCCGGCTGTTGGGGTACCGGGCGGGACGGAAACACCAACAAGCCGGCCCTCATGCTACACTTCATGGTGGGTTTCCCTGTGCAGATGTAACTGTGTAAGTGTTGCTTCCCTCTACTTGAATTCATTTAACTGAAGACTACCTCCTGAATCAGAAGACAGCCTGGCCTGTGTGCACCACTACCTCCTCCTGAGGGCATGCTGCATAGGTAGGCTTTGATACTACATTTTTGCCTTTGATTATGAACAAAAGACAAATACTTAGATGTAAAACAGGAAAGGATCCTTTTACTCATAGAGTCACTTATAACAAAGTAGGCCAACAGTAGAGGAAGAAGTACCTAATAACTAGGTATCTGTATATCAGGGTTGCTGTGGTAATTATTAAATATGTCTCTTCTCACTGATGGTCTGAGTGTAGATGATCAAATATCTGACCGCTCTAAAAATAAACTTTATTTCTACAGATACCATTGCATACACACAACAGAAAGAATCAGCATAATGCAACTCATCGAAAGTCTGCAAACTATTAAAAAACAGATTAATTTATAATCCATTGTCTTTTTAGCAATGATTTATGAGTTATACCAACCAGAGGACCTGAAAAAAATATCAGCCTCTAGGAACTCAGGTTTTGGTACATGTAAATAGTGATGTATAGGGATAGGTGGGGAAGAGGTTAAGGAAAATCAGAGGCTCTCTTTGCAGATTCTACCGTGGGCTGATGTTTTTTTCCCAAGATTTGGGCCCAAGATTGCGGCCCAATCTTGGCTGCAAGTCCCAAATAACCAACACAGAATTTAGTATTACTTATAAATGCTCAGCTGATAGCTCAGGTTTGTTACTAACTAGCTTTTATAACTTAACCCATTTCTAATAATCTATGTGCTGCCCCAAGGCTTGTGGTTTTTACCTCTAGCCCATTTTGTGTATCTGACTCATTCTGCATCTGACTGGCGACTCCCCTGACTCCGCCCTTCCTCATCTCAGCAGTCTGTCTCAGGCTGTCTTGCCCAATCTCTTCCTGCTTAGCTATCAACCAATCAGCTTTTTATTAAATATGAGAACAATACATATTTACAGTGTGCCAAGACTGCTTCACAGCACTCCACTGCCCCCTTCACCATGCCCCTTCCTAATGGGAGGGGAAGTTAAAACATGTTTCATATCATCTGAAAGGTAAAACTACTTGACATCACACCAATGACATCTTTTCCTTCATCATTAAAGCATATCAATAAAATGAAATCTCCCTGGCACATCATGCCCTAAAATTATTCAGATTCCAGTAACCCTTGCATTAATCAGGACTCTACAGAGTGTCACTGCTCTAGACGTAGTGGGACCTGGGAGAATGGAACTGATAAGTGAGGCTGACTAAACTCTCACGTATAGCCAACTTTATTCAGAGGATCAGACAATTTATACTCTGAGGGTTAAGAATGATCGCATGAGTAAAGTTCTAATGAGTTCAGGCTGTATACAATTAACAAGCTGCACATGGCCAAAAAAAAATGTTTTTCCATAGAGGCATAAAAAGGAGAGTTTAAATATCTCACTGAATAACATCAGCAAGCAATAATGAGTAATCTGAGGTAAACTCCTCTCTGCTCCACCTGGGGGGAGCATGAAAACATATTCCAAAGAACAATTCTATATTTTGAAGACTGAGGACAGAAGATTTGTCTTGTTTTCTTGGCGTTTTTCTCAAGCACTCAGAATTCTCCTTACATGGCTCCATTCTTGCACTGTGTTATGACACGTTGGAATAAAACCAACTATGTGTATGTATATATGTGTTAGGAGAGACAGACACAGATTTGTTGTTTATGATTGGATACATGGGAAGTCTAAAAGCTAAAGGGAGCCTGGCAGCTGCAGACCCAAAGAAGTGCTCATATTGCAGTGAGTTTTAAAGCCATTAGCTGGCAGAACTCCCTGTTTGGTGGTCAGATGTTCTCTACCTAAGAGGCTTCAGTTGAATGAATGAGGCTCATCTGCATTGTGGGAGGTAATTTGCTTCACTCAAGGCTGGCCTATTTCCCACCTACTCTCATCCATAGAAACACGTAGAATGACATTTGACCACGTATCTGGGTGGTGCACCTCAGCATGAAACTTGCCATCACAGTCAATGTTAACAGTGCAGTGTTACATTAGCCTTTTGTTTTGTTTTGTTTTGTTTTGAAACTGGGTTTCTCTGGGTATCTCTGGCTGTCCTGGGTGTAGCTATGTACAGGCTGGCCTTGAACTCACAAGAGATCTGCCTGCCTCTGCCTACCTGAGTGCTGGGATTAAAAGCAAGCACCACTACCACCCGGCTGTTACATTAGTCTTGTTTCTACCCTTGAAACCCAATTAATAATACTGAGAGGACAGAAAATAATTGAAAGTGGGAGAAATACATTTGTAATGTAAATCAAAGCAAAAACACCTGTGAAGTGTTAATGGAAATTTGTAGAGCACAGTAGGGGTCTATCATAAAATAACAGGAAATAATTAATTTCCCCCAGGTTCCCTGATCTATGCCGTTGAGGACATCACTTCATGCCCACTCCTTCCTAGAAAGTAAGACCTAAAATAATGAGGTGGAGATACATAATGTTGGCAAAGATTCCAAAAACGAACTCAAACTTGATTTTGACTTAAATAAAAAAATATGTGGTTTATTTCTTTCAGAAAATAGTCACTGGAATTTGAAAATGTAATGTCTTTAAAATTCGTACTTGAATAGATGTGAAGTATGTTTCACCTCTAGAATCAACTTCCTATATTTTTGTACATGGGTAAGTGCCCAATGATCAGTGACGAAACTCAGAAGGTGGCCTGAGAATGGAATAGACCCCAGACAGCAACTATCCAAGTAGAATCTCTAGGGGTTGGCATACATATCTGAACCCCAAATAAAAACCCTTGCTCTGGCATATAGTCTGACAAGGTAACAGAATATTTTGTGTAGCAAATTAAAATCTACTGCCCCAGAAAACCTTCCCAGATTTTATTTCTCTACCAAAGGCATTTCCAGGTGTATCAGGACATTTACAATGTCTTAGAAAATCTTATATACATTACGTACCCTTTTGGTTGCAATACTTTGCACTGAGACTGAATTTTCTTTACAAAAGAAATAAATCTGGCTTCTAGAATGAGAACAAAATGTCATTATGATACATTATTTCTACTTATATTTTATTTCTAGGGGCAAATAATTACCTCTATACATTTTGTCTCTTAAGCTTTACATCAATAAAATCATGGTGTAATTATTGAAAGATTGTTTCATCTTGCTATCCTGAAAAAAATAAATGTTCTCTAAATAAAGACTAGCAACATTTTTTTTATTCCTTCAATATTCTGAAAACTATGTACCACTTGTAGGATATACTGCAGAGTCTAAGAGGCAAAAGACGATGCTTCTAACTCAAGGACTTCCTGTCCTAGGAGGAAAGAGGATAGTGCTGTTTTTTTTTCCTACCCTCAAACTCATGTGGAAATGTAATCTCATTGACAACAATTTTTTTTAAGAGTTTGTTAGGTGGTGACTGAGTCATGAGGACTCTGCTCTCATTGGCGGGAAGAGTTAGTTTCCCCTTTTACAGAGCTGCAGCAAATTATCCAAAACCTCGCAGACTCAGAAGTGCCACCCTGTGCTGGATCAGCCACTGTCCGTTTGACAGTTTATGAAATTATGCCAGATTTTAATTTTAGGTATTATTCACACTCTACTGCACACTTAGAAATAGTTTAAAAATGATTTCTTAATTCTACATGGACAACATAACCACTGAAAAAATATGTAGGCATGAATAGTTAACTGACCTGCTTGTAGACAATTGATCATTGAGTTCAGTTCTGTTGCCACTACTGATCAAAGGTTTAAACAGAGGAAAAAGGAAAGGAAGGAAGAGAGGAAAGGAAACAGGAGTGAGGAAGAGAAGGACAGGGGAACAAGATGAGTTCACATCAGGCTGAAAAAAAATTCAGAAATCTTTTTTCTTTCTTCCTCTTGAACAAATCACCAAAAATATATTGTAAGGATATTTTCTCACATCATTAAGGGAGATAAAATAATTGATGGTTATACAAAAGATAAAGATACAGCTTATGTGTATGTAATATTTGGGGGGGGATATGGATTCTGAATAAAAGCTAAAAGCAAATTTCTGATTTTGAAAAGATCTTTCCATGGGAAAATGCATAATGACAATGGCTCCCACTTATTGTAGGTTAGTTTTCTAGGACAACAGGTGTTTGTACTTATTACTGTTTTTCAAATTTTGGAACATTTACACATATGTAGTAATATATCTTGGGGATGGAACCCAAGTTTGAACATAGTATGTTTCATTTATTACCTCATATAAATAGACTGAGGTATTTGTTTGACGTTTGGTTTCTGAGACAGCATCTTGCTATGTAGCCCTGGTTGGAACTAGGCTTGCTTTAATTTCTTATCACTCCTCCTGCCTCTGAATCTCAAGTGCTAGAATTATAGTGTGTGCTATCAAGCACAGTCTGAGGATAACTTTATGCAATACTTTTAGCGTGCCTGTGTTTTGGTTCTACTCAATCATGAAGTAAGGTGTGGGGTTTTCCTCTTATGGCACCTTGTCACACTCAAAAGTTTCAAATAGAGCATTTTTTTGTTTGAGGTTAGAGACTCTCGACCTACTCGACCTACATGATGCCACTGCCTCAGGACTTTACACTTATTTTCTGAAACAGTATTGTGAGGTGGATGCTATTGTTTTTACAAGACACCTAGGACAGAACTGGGAGAGATGGAGGAGCTTGATCTAGTTATAAACCAAGAAGATCTCAAGCTGGTTAACATAAAATTATGTTCTTGTCACTGCACTCACTCAGGTAGGGTTTTTTTTTTTGTAGTTGTTGTTTATTGGCAGAAAATAGGCATTGTGGTGATTTACATGAGATATCCCCCATATGTCTCAGTTGTTGGCACATTTAGGGAGCTGAGGAGGTGTGGCTTTGCTGGAAGAAGTTTATTTTTGGGGACAGGCTTTGGGGTTTCAAAAGCCACACCATTCCTAATTAGTTCTTTCAACTCCTTGCTTGTGGTTCAAGAAGTGAGCTGTCAGCTATAGCTACAAATATTCTCCATCCACTGGTCCCCTGGACCAGTTTCTCTCAACAACCGGGTCCCGCTCACCTCTGAAATAACCGTTCCAAGACTGGATATAAATTACATACTCTTTGACCTATTTGCTCAGGCTTCTTATTAACTAACCCTTACATATTAAATTAACCCATTTCTATTATTTTATATTTTACCACAAGGCTCATGGTTTACCTCTTGCTTCTTGGGTGGCTACAAGGCATCTGCCTGACCCCGCCTTCTTTCTTCCTCTATTTCTGCTTGGATTTTCTACCTTTCTATATTCTGCCCTGCCATAGGCCAAAGCAGCTTCTTTATTAACCAATGGTAATCAAACATATTCACAACATTCAGAGGGGAATCTCACATCAGTCAGCTTCTACTGCTGCTGCTGTGACTTTGCTCTACCATCACAGGCACTTACCCTCTGGAACCATCAATCCAACTAAGCCCTTCTGTAAGTTACTTTGGTCATGGTGTTTTATCACAGCAATAGAAAAGTAATTGATATAGACAAAGAGATAAAACAATGTGGACAATTCTAACTACAGAGTTTCTAAATCTCTAGTAACCATTTCCTAAGTCCAACATTTGACTCAACCAAGAGAGCAAAAATTTGAATTTGATGTTCCTGACAAATGTATACAATACTGATATTCAAAATAATGCTTAAATGGTTTGTATGTCTATATATGTTTGTGGTGTCTGTAACAGGCAATGGTGATTTTTGTTAAATAAAAATTAAAGAAAGGCAGGTATAATCTTCCCATGAGAAGATTAATTCTCATCTTTGCAGTCTAGGTGCTCATGAAGACTCAGGTTGTGAAGGATGCCATACTATGCTTGAGGTTCTGGACAACAAAGCTTAAAAATCAACTTGTCTCAGCAAGGACCTGAAAGTACAGTCATCTAAGTTGCACCCACATCGAAAAAGGAAGTGACTTTATCTTACATCTGAAGAAGAGGATGAACATCTAAAGGGGTCCAGACCTCTTTGGGGTCCCATATCAGATATCCTACACAGCAAATATTTTATATTATGATCATGCAGCAATGACAGAATTTTATGGTTGGGGTCACCACAACATGAGGAACTGTATTAAAGAGTCACAGCATAGGCTGTGAAGCACTGCTATAAATGATCTGAAAGGCAACTGTGTGTTGAGTCCCAAGAACCAATAGTACCAGGAACTTGAGTAATGCCAGATCTCTTTCTCAATTTTTTTTCTTACTTGCTATCTCTGCTCTGGGCCAACTTTTTCTCAAACTGAGCCAGACTCTGTCCATGTGGCAGGAATATGACCACTGACAAGTTTTCAGGATTCACATCTCAATTCCATCATAGGAAGGCTGCCCCCCGCCACTATGCCCTTCTCCAGTCAATGAACAACCCAAGCAACTCCTCTGGGGACAATGATTAGAACAGCTTGTTTATTCATCCTGGAGTACTCCATATTTCCCAGAGACAGAGAATACACCTATAGAGAAACAGTCGCTAGGGAAACAAGTTGCCTTCCTCGGAATAAAGAAAGTAGTTGGAGAAAAAAAAAAAAACAGTACCTATTCTCCATAATATTGGGTTTTTTTTGTTCAGTGTCTTCCAAAGCCAGATATGACAACAGATAAAGTTTAGACACAGTAGAGTTAACATTTAGCTAACTGACTAATAAAAAAAAATCTGTATTTATTGTATCTGATTTTTAAAAGACCTTTAACATAATTAAAGGGATTTATAAATCATACCAACAAGCTATCAAAAAAGTGCCACAAGCCGGGCGGTGGTGGCGCACGCTTTTAATCTCAGTACTTGGGAGGCAGAGGCAGGCAGATCTCTAGGAGTTCGAGGCCAACCTGATCTACAAGAGCTAGTTCCAAAACAGGCTCAAAGCTACAGAGAAACCCTGTCTCAAAAAACCAAAAAAAGGGGGGTGGTGGGCACAGATCACTAACTACAGATTACATCAGAGTAAAGCAGAGAAACAAAGCACGTGGTAAAAACCAAGATAGAAAGAGCTCAACAAAAACTGCGAGATCAAACCACAACGGGAATTAAAGCTTTTACTCTGTGACGGACAATGGAATGTGGGCAATCTGACGACTAACATAATTCATGGTACCCATAAAAATAAAAGCAAGCCCGTGTCTCAAGTAATTCCATTCCTTGTAAACTAGGATGAGAAGAAACAATTGACATGCTTCTTAAAGATGAGGAAGCACAGTGATGTGAGTTGATATGTAGGACCCCAGACAGCAGTTATCAGACAAGCCCAAAGCACCACACCAAATCAGTGCAGTGACCAAAGCAATATATTCTGGAATTTTATATTAAAGAAAGACATGTATTTAATAATAAATTAATTTATTCCATTGACTGACTGTGTAAAGTACCTTGATTCTCAGACGTGGTGGGAATGAAATATGAAGGCAGGCTAGCTTTAACAACCCAACAGGTCTACTTTCATCAGAATTACAGGCATGAGCCACTATAAGCAGCCAACCGGCCGTCAGCCTTTCAGCATGTCTGTCCTCACTGACAATAGAATCAGGAAGGATGAGAGCTGAGTGAGTGAGAGCAGGGCTGTGGGACAGAGGACCAGGACCAGCCTGGCTCAGAACAATGCAGGAGGTAGCCAGCAGTAGCCATGACACGGTCAGCTAGGCCAAGAACATAGGTCACACAGTCCAAGTCAAGCAAGGCGGAGGAGGTCAGAGAAATGTGTGGCCTCTGCAGTCAACACAAGACTGGCATTCCCCTGAGCAGTGCCTTCTCATACTGCTTGTATTTCAGTGGCTGACTCCAAATGCACTGTGTCTTCATTCCCCAGTGCTTCTGAATTACAGTAAAATCATAGTGTTTTGCATCATTATCAGGTCGTTATGTCTAATGTTTAATTAATATTAATGAAATGTTAATGAATATTCATTAGGAAAATTAGAGCACATTATCAGTAAAAATCATATACCGACTTTTGTAATAAACAAAGAAAGAATTTTAAAGCTTAAATGATTTATTTTCAAAAAATATTCTCAAGGACTTCTTGTGGTGGGAAATACTGTTTCTTTGTTTGAGGTTTATGTTAGAATTCTATTGTAACATGGTTTGTTATTTAAATGAATTTGTGTATCAGATGGCACAAATATGGTCTATATCCCCTAAATCACAAATTCAGCAAAATATCATCAGAATACAAATAACTCTTAGGAAGACTATTTTTCCTGGACAGTGGTGATGCACGCCTTTAATCCCAGCACTTGGGAGGCAAAGGCAGGCAGGCAGATCTCTGTGAGTTCAAAGACAGCCTGGTCTACACAGCAAGTTCCAGGACAGCCAAGGTTACACAGAGAAACCCTATCTCAAAAAAACAAAAACAAAAAAGACCATTGTTAATTCTGTGTGTAGGTGTGTCTGTGCGGTGTGGACTGTGCAGGTAAATGAAGTAACAGAGGAGCCCAGAAAAGGACCTTGAATCCCTAGAATTGGGGGCTAACAGCTGCTTTATATGAGTATTGGGAACTGAACTTGGGTCTTCTGAAAGTGCAGGAAGGGCTCTTAATGGCTAAGCTATCTCTCTGGACCCATAGATGACTTTCAGAGGTAATTACCAATTAACATTAAAAACTGTCTTTCTATTCTACTAATCAGCACCACTGTAAACATGAAGAAGTGCCTTGGTTTTGTTTTGTCTTCTAGGATCTATTTATCTCCACTGTCATCATTGGTGTCTCTCTGATTCCACAATATATATATATATATATATATATCATGTGGGCTTCCCAGAGTGCCAACTTGCTTCATAAAATTGTAAGGAGGAAAAGTCTTTCAAATCAGGGGTGTTGGCCTTTGACATATCCTATTGGTAACACTGCACATTACAATGTACACATTACAGGGCCTAGGAATGTCAAGGTGAAGTTAGAACTTAGAATTTACAACTCTTAGGAGGTCACAGCAGTCTTAGGGTCGGGCATAAGAGGGGACTTTCCAAAGGAACTAAGGGCTAATTAACAAGTCAGCCATTCGGCACAGGAATTACGTTCTAGAGGAAAGTGACACGCCAATGGTTTAAGAACCAGGCTATTCCTAGAAATAAGTACAAACTTCTAGTTTATCATTTTTGACTCACTAAAAAGTCAGCTTTTCTGTGGTGACTGACTCCCTCCCGCCTCCAGCCATGCACACACGGGGTTTTTGAAAATTCAAAAGCATCATACGGCTTTCATGTAATGAGCCGGATTTTCAGGATCAGAAGAAATGGAGCTACTATGTTCTCTGCGGCCATGTGCCACAGAGGGTGACTAGAACGACTTAAAACCATGCTTGTCTGCTGCCAGCAGCTCCCTCTGTGTACACTTGTCACACCATGGCGTTAGCTGGTGGCATCTGTCTTTGCTACCCCTCCAACAGAAAACAGTAGGGCTGAGTTCACTTATGGGCTGTTAAAATTGGTTTCTTCTAGCTTTTTAATGTATATCAGTTTTTTTTTCTGAGTGAAAATTTTATATTCAGAAATTAAATACTACTCTCTACTTAAAACACTGATTGTAAAGTTACAGATAGTTCTAGATGGATGAGAAAAAGGATGACTTTATCATTTCCACCTGAGCCGACCTGGTTACATCCTCACCTCCCACCCCAGACACGGAGTACCACCAAATGCTAGTCACCTGACCTGCAACAGCACTTTGCAGGCTCAGCTTCAGGGTGGGGGAAGGGCAGAATAATTCATTTATTGAGTAAATATACAGTCTGTATGCTAGGCACTGGATCGATCAGTATAATCTCATTAACTCAAAACATGGAGCATTGATATACACGTTTCTTTTTACAATATGGTTTAAAAGGTCTGTGGTACTTATGGACAAAACCCGAGTCTTCTATTTTTCAACATTTCAGGTGGATATAAATTCCTTTGATTACTTATTTAAACCGTGGAGCTATAAAATTTGTTCTTGGGAGGTTTCTTCTAAATTCCCATACAATTTGATGCAATCGTATCTTTCGTGTTTCCAATGAGTTTGTATTGGAGAGATAATTGGAGCTGTCAAATATCAGGTCCTGGTATTAGGAGATTGGAACTGGCTTGTGAAGAAGGGCACTTCCTACCACAGTCCCAGCTGGGGAATTCCCATGGTCTCAAGACTTCACAGCTGCAAATCTGCCCTTGCCTGCTCACACTTGTCTCTGGCCTAGGGAAAGTGATGCTTTCCCTAATTAGCACATGACTTAATCTGTATAGTCTTCTTGGCTGCTTTGGCCACAGGCTGGTGGGCTAGCTGGGCAAGGAAGTCTATTCAAATTTCGATGCTATTAGCCTTGGCAGGGAACAAATGGAAGACCGATTAGTCAGGACCGGTTTGGCTGACTCAGTTTGCCCTGAAAACTTGTACCTCTTACAGTCTAGTCTTGTGTGCAGGCTTTATGACTGCGGTGTTATGAGGTAGGTTCTGTGTATGCATGTGGAGTGCCATTCCTCAGGAACCATCTACCTCACTGAGAAGCGGCCTCCCTCTCCCTGCTGGTCCGCTGCCTCCCCAGTGCCAGAATTAAATCCTCCTTAGTATTTACTTAGCCACTAGACCTGACCTTTTTCACAGGTGCTGGGGAACCTCAGGTTCTCCTGCTGGCTCAGCGAAAACTTTACCAACTTCCCTGTCCCCTAGTTTTTGTTTGTTTGATCATTTTCATCAAACCCCACCATGAGAATGACCTCTAGAAAACTGGCATTTGTACTTTTGTTAAGTTGATGTAACCTGAGAACAGAAGAAGGTTCCTCTTTATACAGAGTGGACAGGTCAACCCTGCTACTGCTTATTCATTCATTTACTTTTTTTTTTATTTTTATTGCTTTAAATTGCCAAAATACCCATTGCTTCCCTGGGTGGTTAAGCCACAGAAAAGGTAGTTTTGCTCAGTTGCAAGTCTAGACCAAATTCTTTGGAGACTACAGAGGACATATTTGAAGAAATGTGATTCCCCCCCTCTTTTTTTTTTTAAGGAAATCTGAGTCTCTGGTTCCCACTTATGGAAGGGCAGAGGTTCGGGGCTTGCATTGACTTCCACTCAGCTGGAGATGGGAGAAAGTGACCTAGTGTCAACTAGGTGATTTAGGAAAGCAGAAAACCCCAACATACAATTAATACAATCATTTAATAATAGGATATTGAAGCTTCAGAGAGCCTTTGGAATCCCTTATTTTTATAAAAGGGGTTGTAATGTAAGTGTGTGTGACTCAATCGTGACCACGTGTAGAGTAGAGGCAAGTTTTCCACCATTTCACCTGTCCACTTCATTTTTCCTACCCTGGCCCCTTTGGTTCTCACACTTTGGGCTGAGGACAAGAGCCTGCCTATAGCCAAATCTAAAGGGAAAAAAAAAGTAAAGAAAGAAAAAGGGCAATACACAACCCAAACGTCCTGAATGTTCCAAAAATCCAACAATAACAACAACAAATGGACCTTTACGGTGTGATTAGTCTAGGTCCCCCCCAGGACTTTGTGTTGTTACTTGAGTGTGCTGGTCATGTGAGCCATCGTTCCCAACAGCTGGGGTACAAATGCTGTCACCAGAAGGAGCAAACGACAGGGTTTTCTCACCTCTGTCCCGCTCCATTCCCTTCACGACGGTTTTGGGATGGGAGTGGGCATTTGGTCTGCAGACGGTGGGCATCGGTGACATCACCGTCCCCCGCCCCGCCGCACAGCCGGGGCCGGCGGTAGTAACCGGGCCGCCTACGGGAACTGTGTGTAGCAGGGTGACCGCGCTTTCGCCCCCAAGGAATTTCCCAGAAGCCGCGCCGCGCCCTCTGGAGGCCGCGTGGGTCGCCCACGGAAGCCGTCCTCCGCGGACTGCCGGACAGCAGAGCCCTACAAGGGGAAACGGGTCACCGAGTCACAGGGCTAGGGCACGTGAGGTGGTGGCCGTTACCACCGACAACCTGGAGCTGACCTAGTTCCTGCGAGTGCGAGCTGCGGGCGGGCGAGCGAGGAGCACGGGTCACGAGCGCTCCTCGGTGCCAGCGTCCTCCACAGTGACACAGGAGCTCTGGGATCCCTTCCCGAAAAGCAAGGTCCGGGAGCCGACCCGGGCTAGGAGCACAGCGGGAGGCGTGCGGGAGCACCGCCGGGAGAGGCGGGGACGCGCCCAAGCAGACGCTCTCCAGCGAGTTCTCTGGGTCCGCCCCCACCAGGTCGCGGCCCCGGCAGAGGACAGCGTGCGCGTCCCCGCGGGCCGTGCGTGCGCGGGCCCGCCTGCCCACTGCCGGGCCGAGGGGGGCGGGGCGCAGCGGGGCGGGGCGCACGAGGAGGGCGGTGGCGGTTGGAGGCCGAGGAGAAAAGGCGGCGGTCCGGCCGGGGCGGAGGCTCAGAGGTGTCGGACGGGCCGGGCTCCGTTCTCGGTTCGGTTGCGGTGACGGTGCGGAGCCGCCGGGCACGACGGCCAGGGCAGCCGGGGCCTGAGCGGCGCTGCGGGCGCGCGGGCCGGTGAGTGTAGCGAGGCCGCGGGAGGTTGGCGCGGGGACGCGGGCGACGGGGCTGCGCCGGGTCAGCGGCTGGGGAGGGCGCGGACCGAGGGGGCGGCGGGCCCGGTGGAGTCGGCGTAGCCCTGGGCCTGTCCTGCTCGGCGGGGACACGGGACCTCGCCCGCTAGTCTGTGTGTGTGGCCCTCTGAGCCGCCCGGCCAATGGCGCCCCGACCCCCGGGAACACAGACCCGGGTGAGGGCTCCTCTCCGTGTGCAGAGGGGAACCCCGGGAAGCCGGGGTCGCCCCCTCTGGCTTGTGGGAAATGAACTGGGGTGGTTTGGGCACAAACGGGTTAAAGGTCTGCGAGGCATCTCCTACTGTCTGCTCGGGATGAGCGAAGTTGGTAACTTTTCCATTCATGGAAGTGAGAGGCGCCCAGGCTTAGCCTTGGCCCTTGTTAAAGGGAAACTTAGGACTCTCCCCCACCAAGTTTCTGGGTCCTGCTTACGGAGTCCCAGATTGGAAACAGGACGTGGAACGCACGGTGGGTGCAGAGTCACCCGGGACTAGATTACATTTTTACCTCGATGGCGGCCCGTGTTTACCTCCCTTTCTTGAGCCCTGTGGTTAAATCCCGGATAAAAGATGCTTGGGAAGGAGTTGACCTTTTCTCCCATGATTGCTTTGTTGACTGTGATCCAAGATGAAGTTATTTATGGGCATTCTGGTATCAGTGAGGGTTAAAAGTTTTAATACGAAGTCTCAGAGAGTTTCTGGATTTTTTTTTTCATTTGCTGTTTGCAAAATTTCAGACATAGTAAGTTACATTAACATGGTTTGCACGTTTTTGTGTCAAAAGTTTTCCAAGACAATCCCATGCTGACTGGCAAAAAGAAAAGAATAACATGAAGGGTTCCTGCTGGGTTTTTCTAAGGCACGCGTTCCCTCTGCTGTTGCGTTGAATCACTCTTCCTTCTGCTTAGTCACTGTTTTTTACTGTAGGAGTTTAGTTGGGGACAACATGGTGTTTTGCTAACTTTTTAGATTGCCAGCTTGTACCTGACACTTAATACAGTGACATAAGCTTTTGTATGTGTGTATGTGATTCTAGAAATAGTTTTATGAGTAGTATATGAAAGTGAAGTTTGCCTATATAGTATTCGTTTAATTTCAGTCCAGTATTTTTGAATCTTTAGATTCATGTTTGGGGTTTCTTGTATATTTTTTAAGTTACAAAATACTTAAATAAAGTACGCTTTCAAAAGTAATATTGTATAAAATAATTGTTAACACTTCCTGCGTGATTGGAAAGGTGCTTTAAGGTCACTCAAACAGGCTTTAGTTGATGTGTTTACTATTTGATATAGCCTGTTTCTAAAGTGCGACTGTTAGCTAATCTTAAATAAGGTTCTAAGACTGGTGTTTATTTTTATATTATTCTTTTTTTTTTATTTATAATTTTTATATAATTTTATTTATATATATATAAAAATATATAATTTTATTTATAATTTTTTTTATATTATTCTTATTTTTATTATTATTCTTATTTGGGGTTATTCTTGCTGGGCATGTTCTTGGAGAATGTCATTGTATTTATACATTATATTTAATGATAAAACTTTTAAGAAGACTGAGTGAAAATCATTAAGTCTCGTATTAACTGTGGTGGATAGGAGAGATTCAAGTTGAAGTAGTAGCTTGTATATTGTGCATGCTAAAAGGAAAGTATTAGACACAAATATACCTCATTTAAAACCTAGGTGTTTTTGTTTTGAATCAAAAAGGTGTCTTTGTTGTAAAGAGTGGTTAAAGTTAGTAGTGGGGTAGAGTAGCTCCTCAGAGCTGCATTTAGTAAGCTTTATAAATTTAAGTAATATTTAAAGATGTGTATAAGTCTGGCTGTAAAGTAAAACATTTGGCGGTAACTATGTCTATATACTATTGAGCACAGACATAACTGTAATCAGCCTTTCAGAAATTCTGGATTGTTTTCAAAGAATCATCGCCTCAAGATCCAAAGCTGAGGCTCGGTAGAAACCCCCTCCCCCTTGCTGTCTTCCACGGAGTCCTGCCATTTGGGTAGACCTATTTTTATCTGTGTATTAATTCAAGTAGGTTCTTTTCTGGGTATTTAATGTTTTCTACCATTTTAATTTCTGATCTAAGTCTATGATTATTTGTTTAGTGGAGAAAATTGTGAATAGTTAGAACTTTTATTTAAAAATCTTTAACCATGACCGGGTTTAAAAATGACAGATGTATGTTTTGATTATAGGACATTAGGAAGGATGGATAAGAACATGAAAATATTCATGTCATTAGTTCATTTTTCTTTAAAGCCAGAAGTAAAGTTTAATAAAATAATTAGAAAATATAACTCATTTATCCATTTGGTTAGTCTCAGTTGTCAACTTGACAAAACCTAGAGTTATCTGAGAGAAAAAGCCTCAGTTGAGGAATTGCCTAGCTCACTCTGTCCTGGGTGGATGCCATGCTGGATTGTCTTTAGTCTTAATTGATGTGGGAGGGCCCAGCCCTATCTATCCCTAGACTGATAGATGGTCCTGGACTATATAAGAAGGCTAGCTGAGCATCAAACAGTGAGCAGGCCAAAAAGCAGCATTCCATCACAGTTTCTGCTTGAGTTCCTACCCTGACACCTGGAAGTGTTAGCTGAAACAATCCTTTTCCACCCTGGAGTTGCTTTTGATTCATGTTTTGTTACCACAGCAGTAAAGTGGAACTAGAACACCTTTGGGTTTGGGAGTATGTGCTATGAGTTGGAAATTTAGTGGTAATCTAACTTTCTAACTTTGATCATGTGTAGGCATCTGCACCACCACCACCACCGTGGATTTAAGTCTTCTATGTTGTTTGTTGTTTTGTTTTTACTGTGTTCAAAACAGAGTCCAAGCGCTTGTATCTGCTAGCTAAGTGCTTTACTGCTGAGCTACCTGGATACCACCTCCACCCTTTAAAAGCACATAGAATGACTGAAGTATAGATTTATCTTCAAAACTAAATGCACCTATTGATTAGTGGGTCATTCAGTGTTTCTATTTACTAGATACTAGTACCTCTGACTATACGAAAGGTAAGGTTTCCTAGAGACACTTGTAACTGGTTGCTAAATTGTTAATTTTGGTAATGGACTTCCTTATAATTAATTAGACAAGATTGGCTCCACATCAGCCTTACATTAGACAGGTTTGCTTAGAAGTCTGTTTCATCTAATACACAAATGTAATACTATGCTAAGCAGTTGGTTAGGCTGCTGCCACTTCATATTTTGAGCTGATTTTCCTTTGTGCCCTGCTCACTTGTACATGTACTGGCAACAACTATTGTCCTTCCTTATTGAACCTGATACTTTTCTCTATATTCAGTTTTCTAAGGTTTTAAAAAGGTAGAAAATTGAAGTTACCTTTTGATTGTCTTTCCTATTATTTTTTCTCTTTTCCTTCACACACACACACACACACACACACACATATATGATACCCAGGACACATTCATACACACACACACACACACACACACACACACACACACACACACACATATATATATATGTGCTACCCAGGACACATTAGCCAGGTGCTTAGGAAGTGTTTGAACACCATTAACTCTGTGTGACTGGTTGAGATATTTTGTTTTAAACTAATTTTGAAATGTTAAATCTGTAAGTTTTTTTATGTCATGGTGTATTTTCATGAAATCAAGAATGGGAATTGATTTTCTTGTATTCTTTCATTTGTATATTTACACAAATGAATCTCAAAGCACGATTTTGAATTCGGGGAACATAAGGATGGTATGAGACAGAGATGGTTTTGGTGTTCTTGGAGATTATGCTTTGCTATAGAACTAGTTATTTTAAAAAGGGATGATTTATTTTCAGTTGTCCCTAGTAATGCCCTAAAGTACAGCCTGTAATAAGCATGCATTTTGTAAGGGCTCCAGGCCTTGCCTTGGGTCCTAGGGGAGGGTCACAAGCTGAAACTGGAGTTGAGACACATGGCTTATCAGGAGGAGAGGTGTGTGTATTTGTGTGTGTGTCTTAGGAACTGCTGGCATTAGAAACAGCCATGAGTTGCATTAAACAACTCTTATTCTTAATGTCTTAAAATAGTGCTAGTTTATGTTTATGTTTATCTCCTTATGTGTTTTAGTGAATTTTGAGCAATTGTTGGGGGTACTGTCTCTGTGCCTTAAATGGCAAGCTCTCATTTCATTGTATGGGAAAATGCCATGTCTTAAAACTATTTTTAAGGATTGCTAGTCAGCCACAGAGTATAAGTTGGCAACCAACTTCTGTTAGAGAAAATGGAAACTATTGTAAAACATTCCATCATTTACAAATAATGTTTAGTCTAATGAAACTTTTCAATAATTCTTTCAAGTGTAGCTTAATAGAAATTGATTTTAACTTGTTTTTTAAAACCTCTTGAGTTTAATAAAGCTCATCTTGAACTTGAAGACATAATTTTAGCAACATGTTTTCTGCTAGGCCTGCTGTGTCATTGTTCAACTGATAAATCAAAGATTGAAGTTTTAAAACCTGTTTCACAGGATTCGTGAGCAATTTGAAATACTCTGTGATGGCTTTTTAAATTTTATAATAATGATCTTGATTAGAAAAAGGATAAATATGGAAGAACTTTAAAGTTTGAAGCCAAATCTCTCTCCCTAGAAAGACTGATGTTATATTTTCTTATTTCTTTGTATATTTAACTATAAAGTAAACTTGATGTAGATTCCTACTTTGTATAGCTATATTGAGAATGGTTAAATTCATACTGTTTCATATGTTCATATTTAAAACATGTGGTCAAAGAAAAGTAATGTGCTTTAGCAATTATAGACCCACAAGAGTGATTAAGTGTTAGAATAAACTACAAGCAAAATTGTGTAATCTTCATTCCTCAAATAACATCTTAAAATTAAATCACCAATTGTTAAAGAGCTATTTTCTTTTTTTTTAAAGAGCTATTTTCTTAACTTTTTAATAAGTAAACATGTCCACTATTCCACATGAAAATTGATAAGATATACATTTAAGTCCCGTCTTGTGACTTAACTAGATAGATGACTTTGGGAAGGTCACTTACTGCTTCTGAACACTATTTTTCTCTGAGTTGCAGGAAACTGACTTGGCATTACAGTAGGTAATACAATTAATATTACCCCCTTTTCTAAGTTTACTTCAAAAAGTAATAAAATACTATAGACGTGTTGCTGAGGCTGCCTTTTTTTTGTAAACATTTTTGTTGAGAAAGGGTAATGTGGAAGAGGCTACTTATTTTGAAACTTGAGAACCTTCTCTTTCTACCTTTGCAAGTTGTTACTGTTTTTGCAGGTTAGTCAGAATTGCACCTTTGAATTGGGTACTATCTTTAAGATGTGCTCTGCCTGATGTGATTATGTGATGGTGTGTGCAACAGCATAACGTGCTCATTGAAGTCCTAAAGGCGGTGGTCACTGTTGAAACAGCTTGTAGTTTTAGGTTTCTCTCTTAGCAACAGTCAAGCTTAACCTCTAGCATGTGAGATAAACTCAGTCTTGTTATTGCAAAATAAGAAAGCTCCAGCTGTTTTCACAATCTAATTCCTCAGCTAGGTTTGTCTTAATTCTTATTAAACATTTTCATTGCTTTAATTATAAATATTTGCCATAGTTAATCTCTCATTTCTTCTCTTGTTCTTTGAGTACAACTAGTTTAAATTTAGAATAAGCTCTTGCCTATAGAATTTGTAAGAAAACAACATTTTTGGAAGTATTCATCTCATGCCGTTATTTTTAAGCACAATTTAAAGCCGATTTGTTGTTGAATGTGTACATTGTTCTCTGGCATTGTTGACCATCACAATATCAACTTGGGACTTTGCTACTCGTAAAGAGGAGCTCTGTTAGTAACAGCTAGGTTTTTGCTGTTCCTGTTGAGGAATGTTAGTCTTCAACCAGAAAAAAGTAACAATTTGTGGAGTGGTTACCCACCTAAATCAATTAGAATTTATGGAGATACATGCTAGAGAGTCAGCAGCCGTCTGCACCCAATGAAGAAAATAGGCTACAAATCTTTTTATTTAGAAATTATACACTGTAGTTTAATTTATTTTGGAAAACACCAAGTTGAATTGCCTCTGCAGTGTACAGGTAGAACTATATAATAGCTGTAGAGGTCTGGAGTTTGGAGCATTTTTAGGCAGCATGTAAATAAGAGTTTTCTGCCTATAGATGGTAAATGAAAGTTGGAAAAACCTAGCACACCCAGGAGGAATAGTGTCATGAAAAATGACATGAAATCCTGAAGAAAATTAGTGTTTAAGGAAAGACCATCCAGAGAGATGGGGGGAACTTGGTTGAGTGTGATAACATGGGGAAGGGAAGGTGAACAGTCCAAGAGGAGTAGTTAGTAATCCTAAAGGTACAGCCAAGGGGATGGGAGCTGGAGGAGGCAAGAAGAAAAGAGCCCTTTAGATCGATGAGGACCTTTATAGTGTAGTCTTAATGTGGGGTAGTAATAGTGAAGACAGATGAGAGGGCTGCTGAATATGTGCATAGGAAACGACACGTTTTGGTTCGTTTTTCTTAAAATTTGACTTGGAAATAAGAATGATAGCAAAAGACAAGTATTATTTAACTTTTCACTGCTAATAGAAACAAATGAAGCAGTTAAAGATTTTAGGGAAAAATGTATTGAATAAGCTTACAGTTAAGTCAGCATATTTTGTTTACACTTTCTCTTATTTTTGGTATAAACTTTGCTTGATGCAATGTTAAAAAAACAATCAGTTTTAAGATGAGAGAGTGCAGGAGAGTAGGCCATGCACCTCCCATGGGCAGCACAATAGAGCCAATTCCCTTGTTGTTAATGTGGTGAGAAGTAGTGAGCATGGAAGAACTGGCCTACTCCTCTGTCAGGTCAGACATGGGCGGAGGAGAGAGTGCCATCCCCACCCCATCAACACCTGAAGCTGGTGGAAGAGCTGGCCCTGCTCTCATCATCAGTTGTAGCACTCAGGAGAGCTACCTCTACTTCTCTCCCGTACAACACAGTGGTGTAGGTGTGAGAGAACCAACCCTGAGGATGTGAAAGTGGGAGAAGTGGCCCTACCCCTTGCTTCTTGCTGCAAGGAGGTGAACTAGCCTGGGCAGTGCAGGAGAGGTCACCCTGGTGGTGAGGACAAGGGAGAGTTGGTGGACTGAGCAACCCTGCAGTTTCCTAGGCCCAGGACCAGGATTATGTGTTGACCTACCCCAACATCCACCCCATCTGTTGTGTCCTGGAAAACAGTGTGGGTGGTTGGGTGAGTTACTCTTGTGGACCCAGGGCTACAAGATCTCCATGACACAGGGCAGCAATGGAATGTCCAGGAAGAGTCTCAGAAACCAGGGACCTTGAACCAGACCAGTTATTCTTTGAATGAGTGCCTGCGTGAAAAAAAAAACAAAAACAAAAACAAAAAACTATGGATGGAGGAGGGGTTTGCTGTGTGACTCACTGTGTCACACTGCAGCTTCCATGATGAGAACCTCCCATCTTCCCATCTCATGGTGGGAGGGCATTTCTTCTCTTAAATTTTATTATCCATGTCGGGGGAAGGAGATGGGTGAGGTTCAGAGATGTGGTGTGGAGCCATAATGTAAAAGACACAAAGGATAAATAGAAAATTAAAAAGAAGATGAGTGTCTATAATCCTTTGTTATTTCATAGATAGTTTCTCCTCCCTTAAAGTTAAAATGACTTTCACTTACTAAAAGACTGAAATCCATAGACTAGCATATTACATTCATGATTGGCCCAGTTCCGTTTAGGCCTCATTTCTCACGACTTTCTTGCATTTCACCATAATCCATTAATATTAGGAAGATTGAACATATTTTGTCAATTCTTTTGCTGTTACTTCAGAAATGAATTTCCCTTTCTTACTAATTTACCCTGCTTCCTTTCTATGCTAATTATCTTCGCTGTGCTTGCATTTTCCTCCGATTGTTTTGACCCACATAATGTGATGAAGTTTTGTAACTCCTTCAAGAGGAGATACTAATTCCCCTATATATTGCTAGAGGGAACACGGTGCCTGGTACCTAGTGACTAGCAAGAGACTCATATTTAGTAAAGTGAATGAGAGCTGGCCATCAGAAGTAATATATATATGCATGTATTCTCAACAACATGATGAGGGGTCTGCAATGAGGCATATCAAAATCAAGTTAATTGAAATTTAAAAGCTAAAATCTATAGTATTCTCTGAAATTTGGGAGTTAAAGGAACACTTTTATTATAATTTATTTAAATTTTGAATATTATATTTGGAAGCCATAATATGCATATTATATATATTGTTACCTAGTATGTAAATGTGAAACTATGACTTTTGAAATACTAGATTGTTACTAAAAGTGTTTAAGCTCCTTTAGGATGTATTAATTATATATCAAATTAACCACTTAAATATTTGTATGTACTTTACATGTTTCATTCTTAAGAATAACATAAACTATATTGGTGATTTGATTTATTATACAGTTTTGAAAGATCAGCCATTTTTTGTCTAATGACTTTGTTTACCTTTTTCTGTTTGAAATACTAGAACTGGACTGGCCATTATGGAAGAAGAGGTGCAGCAGCACTCACACTGTGTGAGCTGTGTCAGTAGACGGTGTATGACCAGACCAGAGCCTGGGATTTCCTGTGACTTGATTGGTTGTCCTTTGGTTTGTGGAGCAGTTTTCCATTCTTGTAAAGCTGATGAGCATCGACTCTTGTGTCCCTTTGAACGAGTACCTTGCTTAAATAGTAACTTCGGATGTCCATTTACCATGGCGCGAAATAAAGTCGCTGAACATCTAGAAATGTGTCCTGCAAGTGTGGTGTGCTGTACAATGGAATGGAACCGATGGCCAGTTAGTTACGCAGACCGGAAATCATATGAAAATCTAAGCAGAGATGTGGATGAAGTGGCACAATTAGACATGGCCTTGGCTCTTCAAGATCAAAGAATGCTTTTGGAATCTCTCAAAGTGGCCACCATGATGTCAAAAGCAACTGATAAAATGTCTGAACCTAGAGAACAAATTTCAGTGAAGTCAAGTGTTCAGGAAATGCCATGTACTAATGGGTTGGTATCTGTTGATGAAGAATCTTATGGTGCACTTTATCAAGCTACTGTAGAAACAACCAGAAGTTTGGCTGCTGCTTTAGATATCCTGAATTCTGCCACAAGAGACATTGGCATACTAAATACAAGTCTTCATGCCACCACAAATGACATAGATGAGAATAACAGAGATAGCGTCCAGGACAGAAACTTAAAAGACCAGGACCACCTTCATGAGGATGAGATAGGAGCAGTAGGTGGAGTTGACCATAATGGCGCAAGTCAGAATGCGCAGTTTGAACAAAATGGTTCAAGTGATTTGCTGTGCGACTTACATACAAGTTCTATTGGTACTTCTACTCTTTGTAATGGCTTTCCTTTGGAAAATACATGTTCACAGGTCAAAGACCAGGATCACAGTTTTCCTGCAGATTCCATAGAAAGAAATATAGAAAATGGAGAATGTGCAGCAGCAGATGGTACTTCAGAACCTTCCAGTTCACTTTTAGTAGCAGCACAACTTAGGGAAATAATTCCTTTCAGTGCTTTGCCGGATAGCACATTTCAACATATCCTCATGCCAGATGAAGATGGTGAGGAGGACTTGTATTGGAAGAAGGTAGACTTAGGGAGCTTGAAGGATCTTGATGAATCGCCCTTCAGTCATGCTCCTTCATTCAAGTTTCTTTCTAATTCATGGTATATACCCAAGGAAGACAAAGCAGTCGATACATCAGATTTAGAAGTTGCAGAAGATCCCATGGACCTCCAAGGAATAGATCTGATTACAGCAGCATTACTGTTTTGTCTGGGAGATTCTCCAGGTGGGAGGGGTATATCAGATAGCCGCATGGTTGATGTTTATCACATTGACTTTGGAACACAGACTTTTTCACTTCCATCTGCAATATTAGCTACAGATACAATGGTTGGAGAAATAGCTTCAGCTTCAGCATGCGATCATGCCAATCCACAGCTTTCAAATCCAAGCCCTTTTCAGACACTTGGGCTGGATTTAGTTTTGGAATGTGTTGCTCGGTACCAGCCTAAGCAGCGTTCAATGTTTACCTTTGTATGTGGACAGTTATTTAGAAGAAAAGAATTTTCTTCCCATTTTAAGAATGTACATGGTGACATTCATGCTGGACTCAATGGGTGGATGGAACAGAGGTGTCCTTTGGCTTACTATGGTTGCACCTATTCTCAGCGTAGATTTTGTCCATCAACACAAGGAGCAAAGATTATACATGATCGCCATTTAAGATCATTTGGAGTTCAGCCATGTGTATCTACAGTATTAGAAGAGCCATCTAGAAACTGTGTGTTGGGATTACGTAGTGACCATCTAAGCAGTCTCCCATTTGAGGTACTGCAACATATTGCAGGCTTTCTTGACGGCTTCAGTTTATGCCAGCTTGCATGTGTATCTAGGCTAATGAGAGATGTGTGTGGCAGTCTACTCCAGTCTCGTGGAATGGTAATATTGCAGTGGGGGAAAAAGAAGTATCCAGAAGGAAATTCATCATGGCAGATAAAGGAAAAGGTTAGTTTAATTTTAATTTATCAATCTCTTTTAACATAAAATAGGCACTTATTAATACATCTAATAACTTTTTGAAAAAGTGACCATAACCTATAATGTACTAAGTCAGTATGATGGCACATTTTAAAAGTGATAATAGAGGACTAAAGTCATTAGAATTCTTAGTCGCAGTCACTAGTGTATCATAGATTTCTTGGCTTTAAAGTCTGTTCTAATACTTGTGTGTCTTCAGATAACAAATTTTCCTTCACTTCCTCACTAACCACTTTGTGTCTGTGTTACTACCTGTCTTCTTCTAGTTTTGTCTGAAACATTGTCACCCAGCTGAGGAACCTAGGAGAGGATTTCCTTTGGCCTTCAATTGTCTCTATTCTTAATAGTGTCTTTTTCAGGATGAGAAATACGTACACACAACACACACATACTTATCTATAGCTGTTACAACAGTTATCCTAGTAATTGACCAACAAACTGCTTAGGTGATGGCCTGAATGGGTGAGTGATGCTGGGTGAGAAGAATGACGAGTTTGTTACTGTGTATGGAGACTCTGGGTTTACTGCAAAGGGGGATGAATATTATTTAGAAAATTGATATGGAAATTTAGGTAGCCTTAAATTTTATTTACACTCTGTTTTTCCTAGTTTCTTCTATTAGAAGCTCTATCCAAGGCAATCACAGTACCTCTGATAGAGACCCATAATTGTACCATCAACCGACTCCCAAATCATGACGTGGGGATTTCTTATTAGTTGTGAATGCTCAGCATAGCTTAGGCTCATTTCTGGCTAGCTCTTTTAACTCAAATTAACCTGTTTCTCTTTATCTACCCTTTGCCTCATGGCTTTTTACCTTCTCTTTCCTTCTGTACATCGTACCTTCACTGCTTCTCTCTCGTGTCTGGCTGACTGGCATCTGCGTGACTGACTGACCCTGGCATGTCCCTCTCTTTATCCCTCGTTTGTTCTCTTCTTCTCATCTCCTCCTACTTATTCTACTTATTCTCTCTGTCTAGCAGCCCAACCTGTACCTCTTCTGCTTAGCTGTTGGCCATTCAGTTTTTTATTAGAGCACTCAGGTGCCCTGGTCAGGCAACATGAAACAAATGCAGCCCATCTTTAACTAAATAACCACACATCTTACATTGTTAAACAAATGCAGCAGAGACAAATTTACACACATCTTACACAATTAAAATATTCCGCAGCATAAACAAATATAACACATCTTTGCATAGTTAAAATGTTCCACAACACATAGTATGAATTTTTACATAAAAACGAACAAACAGTATTTGGCTGCATAGCATTCAGACTTTTGTTAATTTATTCTTGCCCCTTAGGTTTTATCTTTACTCACTGCTCTAGTCTTTTAAAAAGTCTGTGTCTGCTTCTCTGTTTTATTGAGACTTTGACCAAAGAATGAACATATAAATTGTTTTGAATCCCTCCTCCCTCCCGAAAGGGTGTTCTGGTGACATAGAGTTTTTCAGTTAGCTATATATGTGTATTTTTATTTTCTAAATGATCAAGGGCATCTCTGTTCTTTGGAGTAAGATACTGTAATTGTTTTTGTCCTTAGTCACTAGTATTTATATATGAAATGAAATATTTTCTGGTAGTGTAAATTTCTACAGTGACCTAGTCTTGAGGATTAAATTGTAAACCAACAAGCAAACATCTACTGAGCAAGTCTGCTTGATTATCCCATAGCTTCCCCTGGACTTAGGATGTCCAGCTTACTCTGCCCCTCTACCCACTTAATCCCAGGAAGTAGCATCTTTGTTTACTCAGCTGCCCAAACCAAAGCTTTAGGTGTTAGGGTTGACTCTTTTCTATCCCCTTTATTCCCAAATTCTAGTTGATTGGTCCTTTTTCAAACCTCTCAGATTTGCCTCACCATTTTACCTTTGAGTCTTTCTGGATTACTACCACAGCTTTGGGTTCTTCTCCAATATAGTCTCTATATAAAAGTTAGAATTATGTGTTTTAATTATATTTTATATTGTAGTTGATGTAGTGCTTAAAACTTATTTAATATTTATCCATTGCCTCAGGAATAGAGGCCAACCCCTTTATGAAGCCTTCAAACTGTCTTCTAATCTTTCCTTGCCTCTTCAGTCTCCTTCTGTCACTTCATATTCTAGTCACCTTGACTTAGAATACGGATGTTTATTTCTTGTCTTAAAGATTGTGGATATGTCTCCCTGGTGTTCACACTTAAACACCTGCATTGTGTTAGATAGCTTGCATTTTTACATGACATGACATTACATTACATTACTGCCCCCACTTTGAAAACAACGCTAACTTGTCAAATATTTGTTTATATATTTATTTATAGTGGTTCCAGGGGTTGAATTTAGGGGTTCCTGTGTGCTATGCAAATATTCTTACTTAGCTGATTCCCAGTCCCCTTTTTTCTTTTTTACTGTAATGGAGGCCTTCACTGAATTACCCAGGCTGGCCTAGAATTCACTTGGTAGTTCAGGTAGGACTAAAGTTTGTTATCCTCCTGCCTCGTCCCCTGGGTAGCTGGGATTATAGGCCTGGCAGCAATGATAGTTGCTCTTGTTAGCTGAAAAATTGTGTTGTCACAGAGTTTTAAGGCATCTGGCTACTTTGGAAGCCGTTACCCTCTTGAGAAATTGTTAGGAATGCCACCCCCATCCCAGTACTGCTACTTTCTAGAGCATTTACTGCTTACCGTGTGAAGCTGGCTTTCGGTCTTTGTGGCATCCAAGTTGTATAGACTAACCCAACTGCAGCTATGAAAATATTTAGGAAAAAAATGCACTGAAAATGCACTGCACACATATTCCTGTTCATTATTTCCTAGACAATGTAATATTACTAAACAAATTGCATTTGGTATCACGAGTAACCTAGAGATGATTTTAAAAGTTTATAGGAGGAAGTGGATAATGCCACTTTTGACAAACCTGAATAGCAATGGATTTATTCCTTTTTAATTTAATTTTAAGCTGTTTATAACTTGATATTTTATGTTTCTATATCAATAGAAGTACAACAGCTAGAGCAGAGCCAAAAGGGCATTCTGATTTTCTGTCTATTGGACTATTTAAATCTAAAGTAGAATTTTCTTTTAGGTATGGCGATTCAGTACTGCATTTTGTTCTGTTAATGAATGGAAATTTGCTGACATCCTAAGCATGGCTGACCACTTGAAGAACTGCAGTTACAATGTTATAGAGAAACGGGAGGAAGCAGTCCCACTGCCGTGCATGTGTGTGACTCGAGAACTCACTAGAGAAGGACGTTCACTCCGCTCAGTTTTAAAACCCGTGCTTTAAGAACTGTGTTTACTTGCACATACAGGCAGCACCTGGTCTGAGTTCTTTGTAATATGTGACACTGTATTAATGTATTAAAGACTACAACTAGCTAAATTTTTTGTCACTATGTACATACTGTTTTGCTGTGACATATATTTTTATAATGTACTGTTAGTTGGAAAAAATTGCCTTAATATTTGAAATGTGTGAAATTGTTGGAACATTGCTAGACAGGGTAATCTAATCTTTATCTGCATAATTTTTCAAATTACTCATTAATGGTGTGCATATTTAAGTTCTAAAAATTTTTGTTTCTCAAACTGAAAAGAACTTGACCAAAAAATTTATTGTTTATGCTTTCTGTGGGTTGAAGCCCATACTATCAAAAGCAAAACTTTGATTCAAAATTTTTCCTGCATAGATTTTTTTTCACAGAACACATTCAGTTATTTAAACACTGCCAGAAGATTGTTATTAAGTTTTTCTGTTACTTTTCTCATTAGTGATCGTATGTGATCTCCAGTACTTACATAAAGGCACAATAATGATTTCATGCTTTTAAAACAACTCACAGAAATGCTTTCATCCTTTTTCTTACTGCTCTTATGCTAAAAATGATCATATTCAGTTCTTTTTTCATTAAATTACGTATCTGAGGAGTCAAGGCACAATGTATTATATGACAGATTAAAGTAAAAACAAAGCAAGCCTATGAATTTAACTTGAAATTTTTCATGGTGTTTCATATTTTCCTAGGTATCTAATGTTTGAAAAGAAAATATACCTCACTATAAGTTTGAATTTGACATATTGTTTGAATAAAATTAAATATTCAGAATACAAAGGGTTTGACTTTTTGAGGGGCTTTTCAAATGTTCATATAGTGAACTATATGTCTATAAAAATACACTGGTATTGTTTTAAGACATCTAAAAAATTGAAATTTTGTAAGTTAACATCAAACAGAAACCTGTCTTGGTTGATAATCTTGAAACGTTCCCACAATTATACTTCACACACTTCTCTGTCAGAACATAAGAATTGTGTCTTTTTGGGAAAATCAAGTGTGGTCATGAATAGTCAAGAGCCTACAGTTTTCAAATTGATGTATAACAGTTCACTTAATGTGCTTATTTTAAAGAAATGAACATGCAGTGTCAGTATATAGAAGTAGATTCCAGAGGCAGAGGCGTGACTTGTCCAGGTAAAAGCTGGCAATGCTAAGCTGAAATGGGTAGTGATGTTGAAAACTACCTGTGTCTAGTCTTTCTACGGTCTTTCTAGTGCTTTGTGATTACTGGTTTCCATTTCTCAGATAAGATAGTCAGACTGGGGAAGAGGGGTCCTTGGGCATTAAAGATGGATTCTCAGCTCCTCGAGATGTGTTGACAGCATCAAGTTCTTATTAGAGTTGAAAAGTGTGGTGGTAAAACTAGTCACTTGTGTTGCCTCATCTGCCATTTAACATAGGAGAATTCATAATTTCGGTGCTTAAACTTCTTTTTCAACTGTGAGTCTCGATTGCATTAAAAAAATAGTAATAAAAAACTTTAGTTTCTGCCAAAAGGTAAAAATAGGAATATAAAACTATATAAAATAAAAAATTATATTAAAAAGTTGTATAAAAATATAACTTTGCTTTTTAAATTTTTTTCTGAAGAATGTGTCTATTTAGCATTAACCTTTTGTTTTATGTTTTTACTTTTTAAAAATTTATGATTTGTAAAGTTAAATCTAGTTCTACAACTGAGATGATTAACATTTTTTCACCTTTCACTAAATGAAATGGATATTTTAATAACACTATATGTACATGAAAACTATTTTTATCTACTTTTTTATTTTGTTGAAATAAATATTTTTTACAATTTATTCTGGGTGAAAAAAATGATAGCCAGACTAGACATCTATCTCATTTGAGTTAAGCTAATTTAGCTGTTTTCTGAACTTGTTATTGTTGCAGTTAGCTTTAGATATCCAAAAATAGGTACTTAGTAAAACTTGAGTCTTAACAGCTACAGACATGGGCCTGTATGGAAATTTCACATGAAATTCTGGATGGAAAAACTATTACTCGTTCTTCATAGCAGTTAATATTTAATCGCAGTTGATATCACTGCATTTTAGCCTGCAGTGAATTGGAGGCAACTTTGGGAGACACAGGAACTGAAAGCTCAAATATTTGCTTAATGAAACAATTTTAGTACTAATGAAATCCTAAAGAATACAATGACCATGTTTTACAAAAATAGACATGAGCGTGGTAAGTATTGTAACAATATTATAGTCTCATTTAAGAAACTGCTGAGAGCTTAAGTCAAGGCAGAAGTCGAACATTTGGGTTTACAGGGTTATCAAGTGTCATAAAGAGAATTCCTCTCTGGGTCTTTGAATTCGTTACAGGAGTGTTCCAAAGTACTATGAATTACAGCTGAACTTGAAATCACCTAGAGGCTAATCCAAAGCTTTCTAAGTTTTCCTCTAATCATAGGCATTTTTTCCTAAATATATTGAAGATACAGCTTTTAAAAGAAAGTTAAAACTTATTAGATTAGTTACATTTATTAAATCAAGAAAAGACTATCTCTTAAAAATGAGAACTCTGGGAACTTTAAAAATGTATAGTTTGTTATCTTTATCAATACATTATTGTATGTTTAACTTAAAACAAGTAAGTTAACTGTTCTGTATTTTACCAAAGTAAAAACAAGAATTATATCAGAAACCCGAAATCCAAAGAAAAACTAGCATGACTGCCTCTGAGCTAGTAGCTGTCTGGACACTTATGTTAGAGTTTTGAGTTCCAAACTGTATGTAAAGTTTTGCAACAGCGGAACACTTAGGAACAAAGTCAGGAGTGTGCCTGCTCTTCATTTCCTCAGAGTGCTTCTCACTGGCCACATTTTTACCCTCAGACTTTGCTACTATATGATGAGTTTGTACTTTCCAATCTTTCCAGATCGAGATGCTCATTTACTCTCTTTCTGTTTTATTTGACTATTCCTGACTTGTTTTTTAAAGTTCTTATTGCAGATTTAAAATTGGGGCATTCCTGCTGACTTATGACGGAAGGACCGTTTTTCTCTTACATTCTGGAAGACTCTTGAGATTGTTGGTCGGCCCTAAGTCGTAGTCATCAAATTTTCCTGTGGAAGGAAACATCTGTTGGGTCCCAAGTACCTGCAGGAATTACAGTACAAGAGCCCTCGGGCATGCCATCTGCTCGGTGCTTTTAGTCAAGATGTGTTGTGCTTCCTCGTATGAGTCACTGGGTATTGATCTCTTTCAGGTATCTTTGGTCTTTCTCAGTTCATTTGATGAGTTTCTAATGTCCAGTTTTCCCAGGTAACATCTTTTATGTTTTTCCAGTTTTACTTCATTAATACTTAATCCATTTAAAAGATTTTATGTCCCAGATTTTGAACTTTGAGTTCAGTCTGATGACTGAAGCAGTGTGATTTCTTATTAAATTCTCTAAATTTTCTTGTCTCATTGCTTGTTTCTTACTTCATTTCTTAGGTTTTTTTCATTTTTGTTGTTTTCTAAGACAAATTTCAAGTTGTTACTTCTTTATTGAATTACAAATTTTTAAAAAAAAGTAACATCCTTATTTTTTCATTTAAAACACAAGCATTTCTTCTTTGAGTTTGTTTTAAGACTAAATTGAGAAGTCCAATTTCTGCTTCCATTTCCATGTTGTGTGACTCCACTTTTGTTTGTTATAGCTCCTTCTGCATTTGACTAACCTCCTCATGTTTTTTTCTCTTGTAAGTAATTAATAGTGACTTGTCATGTTCTGTTAACACCTTATATGAGTGAACTGCATCTGGATTTCCAACAGTCTTCCAAAAACATATTTCATTTGAAATTTTTCAGTTAACATCAAAATAGTCTCATAATTAAGCAATTCATAATTCTCACAGTTTGATTCAGATCCCCAGGTGTAGGTGTGATGGTCATCCACATTATTTCCATGCTTTATGACCATATTCTTTCCTGAGCTGTTTTCCCCCACTTCCCCCACTCTTCATTTTCTTCCTTCTCAAGGGCAGTTACTAACCAACAATCTTTCCACACCTTTCTGCCTTCTGTTGTGAACTCTGAATGGCTGAGCTTGGGGGCGCAGGGATATTCTGAGTGGTGTGCGGCTGTGCTCCATCATGAATTTCTTTTATGTACCGTCTGCTGTTCTCTTTTCATTGTGCCACCGTATTATTATTTTGTGAAAATATTTTCTTTCTGCTACATATATTCAAATTTCTAAAATGAACTTACATGCTCGTTCATTTGTAAGGAGAAACTTTGACCTGGATAAAATTTTAATACATCTTTGACAGTTTCCAAACACAATCATATTGTTTAATGTAATAGTAACATTCCAAATGTTCTGAGTATTGCTGATTGATGCTTATTATTGATGACTCAGGTTTTACTGGTGAACATGAAGTTTTTAAATTTGTAAAGTTTTTTCAACTTCTTCAACATCTTCAAAGTGGTTTCATCCATCTAGTGTTAGGGGAAAGCGAGTTTCTGACATGACTGTTTGTCTTAAGATACGTAATGGGATTCTCTTAAGCCTGAAAAAGAAATGGTTTTGATATTGGCCTAGTAGGTTGTTGATTTCTGTCTTTGGTAGTTACCAAGATAAAGATGAAGTCTAAGAGTGGAGGGCAGTATCAAAGTTCACTTTCAGTCTCAGCCTCCGTCACCAGAGGTTATACTCTGTCAGTTTTAGGCTGGTTCTGAGACCTCACAGTTTTCTTGAGGGTCAGACGCAACAATCTGTGTTCGGGTATCCAGGTGATCCTGATACACATAAAGAGGCAATTTAATTTTTTTTAACTTTTAAAATTATGTCTTTTTTCCCCTTTTCCTCCCTCCAGCACCTTCCATGTACCTCTCTTCCTTGCTCAAATTAATGGGCTCTTTTTCTTTTAATTGTGTGTTTGTGTGTATTCCTAAATACATAAATATAACATGCTAGCCCATGAATGTTACTTATGTAGCTATTATTTCAGGGCTGACCACTTGGTATTGGATAGCCAATTGGGGCATTTTTCCCTCAGGAAGACTTTCTCCCACTCTCAGTATTCCTTAGTTGACTAGTTTTTTATCTATGATTGAGGCCTCATAATCTTAGTGGAAAGCCTGGGACTTGTCAGCTGTTTCTCTTTTGTTATCCAGGTGAGTGTATAGGTGTGTACATATTTGAAATTTCAAAAGAAGAGCCCTAATTTATTAAAACTGTTTAAATATATGTGTATATGTTAATTTTCTAGTCATGTGATAAAAATACATTGGGTACTATGACTTGCATTTTGGTTAAAAAAAAAACCAGCAGTTTTTTAAAATTTCCCTAGTATCTTACATGATGTTGCTATCTTACATGGTGTTGATTTTAAGGTAAATTACAGTGTAAATTTTAGTTCATTATCAGTAACCTTTAGTCAAGCAGTCTCGTTCTCTTTGGTGATTGCAAAATCTGGTAAATGTCTAAGATTTTTAAAATAAGAAAAGTGTAGAAGTAGAGAAATACTGGATTAAGTCCGATGAAGATATTTAATGGAATTCCTATCAACCCAGTCAGTAAGAAATACTAGGTGTAGATTTCTGATTTATCATGTATAGAATCTGATTTTAGGTCTTTATGCTATTTGCATACATTAGTATTGTATTCTTACCTGTGTTTTCACATTGAATAAAAGAACCTTAGTAATACTGATAGTAGTGGTGTTTTTAACAAAGCTGTGCACATTGAAGGTGTGGGAGTTTATGTTACTATATTGATAAGAGATTTTATTTGTAGAGATTCGACTATTGGATTTTGGTGTAAACAGATTTTGTGTGTGTGTTTCCATCCCCAACTAAAAGACATTGGATTTATGTTTTAAATATTGTGAGGAAAGGCTATTCAAACACTTTACAGTTTGTTTCATTGAGTGACATCCTACATTGGAAGTAGATGTGATTGTTACCTGAAGAATTGTTTTAGTGAAAGCCAGGTGGTGATGGCAGAGGCGTGCTTGTAATCCCAGCGCTGGGCAGGGCGGGGAGGGCGGGTGTAGAGAGGCAGGCTGACCTCTGTGAGTTCAAGGCCAGCCTGATGTACAAGAACAAAGTTCCAGGACAGACACCAAAGGCACACAGAGAAACCCTGTCTGGAAAACAAAACAAACAAGAAATGAATGAGAGCAGTTAGGTCAAATCTCTGAACAAAACATTGTGCATAGAAAGAATTTTTTCAATACTGTGCTTGTCTGATTATCTAATGTGGATGTAAATGACTTTGGTGTGTTGATAACTATGAAGCAGAGTTTTGATTTTGCCTTTAAAACAAACTCAGGACTAGCTCATCCCATTGTGCTTAAAATAAAATGCCAATAAGTTTTGTTAGTATTAATCTAAACTTGGTTTTCAGAAAGAAGAAAAAAAGTTTTGTTTCAGTGAAGCCTAAGTCTAGTGAAATCTAGAAAAAGAAGGCTGGTTCTTTTGAAGACACCTTTTTATGTAACTATTTCTTGTTATTTAGAAGATTGTTTGAAAGATAATAGTTTTCAGCTTCCAGTTTTATGATGAGAATATTGAGGCATCCCGTCTAATAGAAATATTTCCTGACGGGGATCCCTCTTCCACTTCACAGGTGCAGAGAGAAATGGAACATTTAAATAAAGGAAAATTATTGTTATCTGAATATTCACTTCTTATTGTTAGGGAGAAATTTTGTGTAATGTCAAAAGGAAATACACTAATGAAGTGTGGTATGTTAAATTGGAAATTCTTGTCCAACTGAGACATTTTCCTAAAGGTGTGTGGAATTTTGTTGCATCTGCATTTGAAAAAATACATTTACTGCATAAATGTAAATATCTGACATCTAATCTTCGTAATTGATCATCTTGAGGTTTGTTACCTTGGAATATTTCAAAATTTCCTGGTTGTATTGATGTTCTATTTATTAGGTATAGAGTGACTTGACCTTAGTAAACTACAGAGAAGTAAATTGGGGTTACAAACATGATTTGTTAACACATTATAGAAATACGGTAAAATTTGTTGATACAGATCTTTTAAAGGAATTTTCCAGCCTTTTGACATGCTGGATTAAAGTTTCCATTCTTAAACAAAAAACATTTCATAACTGATTGACAAGGGAAATAAATTATTTCTTTATCGTTAATACTAATACAGTTTTTAGCATCTCCAAAATAATTTTGTTTACATGTTTGTATGATTATATTAGATAATGGCTTTTTTATTGCTATTTCTAGTGATGGTAATATTTCACGTGTGGAAAGTAAAAAATTACATTTTAGTGAATTCTTGATATCAGATTCATAGGTCCAATTACCCTTTGCCATCAGAGATAAAAGTCATTGGGTTTTTGCCTTTTTAGCATAAATTACTTAAATTTTTCTCAGAAAAGATTATTAAAGAAGTAAATAAATTGGTATTTAATATTTGTCAGGAAAACTGATAGAAGTCAGCTAGTTTTCCTCTGTCTCTAGTCAAAAGGAAACATTAATTGTTAGACTGTTAATGTGATAGTTAAGAGCCAGTGATAAGAGGAAATTCAAAGATTGAAAGGAGGGGCCTGGGGTAATTGCTCAGTTGGTAAAGCACTTCCCGTGCAAGCACAGGGACATGAGTTTATTTCCCAGAACACATCAAGATGCCAGGCATGCTGACACACACTTGTAACCCCAGAGCTGAGGAGGTAGAGACAAGTGGACCCACTGACCAGCCAGTTTAGCCCAATTGGTGAACTGGCCAAGAAGAGAAAAGAAATGTTCTTTAAAGAGGTGGACAGTATTTCCTAAGAGAGGGTGTCCTCTGGCCTCTACATTTGTAGAAGCCTCCACCAGCACTTAAACAAAACACCCTGCTTTTTGATGTCCCAGAATATTTTTTTCTGTTGAAAACTTTTTTGTAAGTTTTTGTTTTGACGCTTATTTATTCTGTGGCTTAATTTCTAGTGAGGTGATCAAAATGCCTCGATTAATTATATGGAGTTTTAAAAAGCCTGGTCTGCTAATCAAATTTAGTGAATTTCGTCAACAGCTTTATTTAAATAATGTACTCAGCCTTTTAAAAAGTCTCTTCAGGTTCAATAGTAAACATATTTGTAATTTTGAAACATTTTAATTATAGCATTCAGGTTTAGCCATATTATTTTACCAAAATGGGCTATAGAAGTCAAAATTAAACCACTATATGTTCAAGGGTAAAATTACAGAAAGAGTAATTGAATGTTAGTTGAATGTCTTTTGCTAATTACTTAAACTAATCACTTTTACCTATTTATATAAGCAGAGACAACAGTACTGATTTCCAGTAACCCCGATGTCAAATTGCTTTGAGTGGCTAGTCTCAATGACCAGGATTTCTAAAAATGTTAAAGCTGTGTTGTTTGCCTCAATGCATTTACATTTAGAAAAGGAACTGTGCTCACTTATCTCACATGCTGTGTAACTTTCACTGTAACATTTATTTCTTTATAAGTTAAACTCATCACTGTCTTTTAAGTTCAAAATGATATGGTATTGACTGATTTAAGAAATGTATGATGCTAGGCACAAAAGGCCACATGTAGCTGCATTTATATATACTAGAGTAGGTCAATCCAGAAAAACAAATTAGTGGTTACCAAGGGGAAGGAAGATGTCTACTTAATGAGTACAGGGTTTCATTTTGGAGTCATAGAAGTCCTTTAGAACATGATAGTGGTGATGTTTGCAGTGTTGGGGATGTACTAATTGCCTCAAATCATGTATTCCAAGATGGTAAATTTATGTTCTTTGTATTTTGCTACACTTGATTTTTGAGAAGGATGTGATATTTGAGGTCATTATTAAGTCTCCACAAAATAAGTTTTCCCAAAACTTATGAAATATTCAAGCTGCAGTTTGGAATTTAAAATAATGAAGCAAATGTATTAGGTTAAATTCTCAGGAAAATCTATTAAGTTCCATCTTAAACTTACTGATGACAGCAGTAGAAATAAAGCTAATTCTTCAATTTCCTTATATTGAAGACAACTGTGACCTAGTAGTTTTCTTCTGTTGATGTTTACTTTTTGCATTTTGCTGTGATCCCTGACTTTAAAATGCTTTGAAAAAATTGTATTTTCATTTTTTTAATTTTATACTTTATGTTCCTTTTAAAGGACAAATACAATTATGTATTAGGCAAGATTTAATAAATTGAACTCTGCATTTTTTAAAAAATCCTTTTGTATATTTTCTTGTGGAAAAGAAATTACTTGAATCTTGAGCTTTGTAAGCCTTTAATGATTATTTAATGTTTGGTAATTGAGGTTGTTATTGTGTCCATTGCACACTTACTGAACACACATTCCAGTTCCCATGTAGGCTTGACTCTGGGAGACTTTTCATTGCTCAGGTTTTACAGGTAATTTATTATTTTTCTTTCCTTTACCATCCATTAATGATGCCAGACAAATGGACAAATTCCAGTAAAGCAAAGTATTAAGGTAAAGATTTACTTAAAATGTCCATATAATTCTCTAAATGCTCCCAAGAGGTGTTCTTTGGCATATTTATGTATACATGATCATCATAAGAAATGCATTTATTTCTCATGATTCTGGGAAGAGTTGACTTCAAGTCATTTAAAGCTAACGACTGCACAGAGTACAAGAATACCAACTTTGCAAAATCGCAGACTCAATGATTAAAAGTTAAATTGCTTTGCAAATAGCTGCACTTGTCGTCTAACTGGGAGTATTTATGCCAATTAAAGGGTATGTTCTCCAAGTGGAATGACAATAAGTATAATTAAATGAGATTAACAGAATGAGGATGCTGTGAACTAGATCATCAGGATAAAAAAGACAAGAAGAGACTTGTGCTACACAGTAGCTCTACTGATGCAGTGCAACCAGGCTAAAAACCAGAGCTCAGCAAATAACTGTACTTCATGTTCTGCCAATTGATTGCACTTTGTTACCCAAGTGATTTCTTTTTAATGGAGCTTGTATACCGTGTAGGGACTAGGTCATTTAACCCATATTTCATTTCCTGTTCAATATTGCAGTCTACCTTTCTGATTCATTGTACTTTTTTCTCCAAAACTTTGTATCTTTTTATGTCACAGAATCTTTTCATCTATTTCCTTTGATAAAATGTTCTTCAACTTGCCTTGTTCATTGAGGAAGATAGAATTCTGATCACACTGTTTTTAGACTTTCTTATCCCCTTTTATTTTTATTTGTTTTTTCTAATTATTTCCTACTATTAATCATACTGCAGTGCCATTTCTGTTTCCAAGTGTCTGCAGCAAGGTTACTTGTGTCTCTCTAGGTAGATCTCTTGTGAGTGTCTACCTCGGTGAGACTCTTACATAAGAAGGCGTTTATTGATGTAATTAGTGAATAATGATTAATTTTAGTGCCATTTAGTTTTTGCTGTGTAATATGCAACTCCAAATTGCTGGTGTTTAAGCAGCAGACTAGCAAACTCATGCTATGTTAGCTAGACTGCTTTTGTATGGCCTGACTTACCTGCTGCCTGGTTGGCTTACATGTCCACAGTCAGCTGACTGATGAACAGGATTAGTTGATTTAAGATTTTACATGTCTGTCTGTTGGCAGGCCACAGTAATGAGAGGATTAGGTCACGTGTCTCTCGTCGTCCACTAGGCCATCCCAGACTTATTTATACAGCAATAGCAAGAACAGCAAGCAAGTAGGTCCCAATTGACAAATCATTTCCTTGTCACTGCTTGTTACATTTATTAATGTTCTGTTTTCCAAAGCAGCCCCATGGTCAATGAAATAGATTACCCGTTGATTGGAAGAGCAGCACAATCATGATAAAAATGTGTAACATATAGGAGTGGGGAGAATCGTCCAATTAAGCCTTAAAGGTATAATATCACTAATTTCCATCATCCTCAAACCCTCTCAACATTGTAACAAAGATCCTAAATACAAAAAAGTAAGACAAATTGAAACCTTAGACTCTAACCCAGAAGCTATCTCCAATTGACAACAGCTCACAAGGAAAAAAAATAGTTGAGTTCAATGGATCACACTAAGCATTCACAACAGGAGGCCTCCTGCCCAGTGGTACATGGCCAACAAAACAAACGCAATGGTGTTACTGGAGATCTTTTGCCTCATAATGCTTTTTTGGAGCATTTTTTTGCCTTGCCTTTTGCTTATCCGGTATGGTTTCCAGTTTTGTGTTTTATGGTGTGTGTGTCTTTCTGTGTGTGTGTTTATTGTGCTTTGTTCTCTTTGTCTGCTCTGTTTTATTCTGGCTTGTTTATTGGTCTGTTTGTTTTCTAAAGAGAGAGGGAAAGATAGAAGGTTTGGAATTGGGGGAATGGGAGGATCTGGGAGGAAATATGGTAGGGGCAACTATGATCAGAATATACTGCATGAAAATTATTTTCAAGAAATAAATTGAAAGCAAGTTATATATTAAACATTAAAAGAATTTAATGTCAACGAAAATAGAAACTTCTTGGCTAGTATTTCAAGCCAAATTTTATATATCTCTTTATATGTATATATAGATACCATATATGTGATATTTTGAACTTTGTAATAGTACTCTACCAATTATTAGAATTATACATTTTGTGGCTTGTGTTTTCTGAGACTTGCAAGGGTCACCATCAGTGATTTATGAAATAATTTTAACCAAATATTCAAATCTTAAGTTACTACTTCATGGAGCCATTTTATGGAAAAAAAAATTGGAATCTTTCAATGGCTTTTCTTGCAAAGATAATTAGCTTCAGCATTGCTTCTTTTGGTTCAGGTCTGATTTGGGAAAGTACCTCTGCTGTGAACTAATGAGCATACAGAGACTGATCATTAAGTATCTCTACTGTTCTTATACTTTTACATCCTGGGAACAATTCATGACAATAAATTTGCACCTAATGGTAAAACAAATTCCACAGGAACAGAAAATGTGGAAATGCATTCTATATCTCCTGTATGCATAAAGAGGGAGGATATTAGGAGAAATTGTTTGCTTGGTTAAGAGGCTGATAAGTCTCATTTTGGGCCACCTATACACTGGAGGTCAAGAACACCCATGGCATGGCTTAGTCCAACCCAAAGGTCTTAGAACCAAGGAATACCTTCGTTTTCATCATTTAGGGAAGAGGTATTTTAAAGTGCTTATAAAACTTTTTTTATGTGTTCTAAGGAGACAACTTTACAAAGTTATTAATACACATCAGTGTTTAAAGTAGCTCTTCCTGCCATCTAATTGAGTGTGTATGTGACAAGGGATATGTATGCTCCAAGTTTACAAGTATAATTCAGGAAATTTAGTAGATTGAAACTATCTGGACAAGCATGAAGTAGACAAGGAGCGATTTGCATTACAGTTGTAGCTTTATTTGCTCAATACAGGAGTGTCCAAAGTCACAGAGAATGTGAGGAAGATAAGTAATTGCAATAATTCATGTTCTAATTCTCTACTCTGATTTTTACTTTAATGGTTCTGAAAAGCCCATGGTGTGTTCCTCTCCTCCTAAGGTTATGGACCCAAGAACCAAGGGGATGACTTGTGGGCATCCTAAAACCCCAAAGCCAGAGAACCTGCTGTGTTATCCAAGGGTAGAAGAAAGGCATCCCAGCTCCTAAATCTGCTTGCTGGATCTAAGCCCTCACTGATCTAATGGTGCAGGCCCACGTTAATTGTAGCTTCTTCCTGTGATAGATGGATCTTAGCCCAGACATTCTAATGAAATTAGTTTTCATCTGGTTTCCTTTTCAGTAGACAATCTCTGGGCCTACTCAAGCACCTTTCTAGCTAACTGGGTAACCCTTAGTGTAGTTAAATTTGACAACAAAATCATTTATTACAGCTCTGCTCCTTGACAATATGACACCCATATGCATGTCTTTAAACTACACTTAATCTTTAAGACAATAGAAAGGTTACAGTTCTACCTGTAGTTCAACAACTATCTTGTACACACCTAAAAACTTACCAATCTCTTCCGGAGAAGACAAAGTGCTTGAGCGATGTTTTCTCCTCTCTTAAGAGCCTATAACTTACTATGATGCAAATTTAACAGCACTTAAATACTGATGTAAATTCAACACCCATGATGAGTCAGAAGAGAGAGAAGATAGTTAACACATACAAATGTACCTAAATGAAAGAGGAAGTAAGGCAGTTACAGTCAGTGTTGTGTAACTTGTCACATTGTGATTTTCTTTTCCACTGATCATTCTGGTATCAAGTCTCGCCTGGTTATCATTCTTTCCTGACAGTGGCCCAAACCTTCCTTTCTGAAGACTCTCAGACATTCTTACCACTGCCTGGACTGGATTGTTGTGCTCTCTCATCCATAGTAAGTATAGGTACTATTGCAGGAAGGATTGTTGTGTTCCAGATATTTCCTTTCTGCCTTGTAATGCCCAGTTTAAGTTCCCCTGGTTGCTCTGGGTCAGTCATCACTGCCCTCAAACTACTGACTCAAGAGCCATGAGGAGTCCAGAGTGGTCAGGTAGTAGTCTTAGCCTCTAGTCGATGAAATTGTGTCTCCAGTCATTGCTCCTTCAGACTCTATGGCCTTCAAAACAGCAGAGCTTAGTGTTTGGCACTGGGAGGTGACATTTTGCTTGTGGGATACCAGTGTTAATGGAAACTTATGCCACTCTTGTTTCAATTCCTTTGTTTCTGGCTCATGAGCCCAGTCTGTGAAGGAAATGGTATGTTGGGTGCTGATACATGTACAGCCTGCATGTACAACCTTCTAGAAAGCCTTGCCTCAGCTTTGCAGAGTGGTCACTTAGTTAACACTGTATGGTTATTCCATCATTCTGTCAAGTCAGCTGCTTTTGGATGATGGGAACATCGCCAGACCAGTGAACTCCAGGATCATGAATACATGGCTGTACTTCCTTCACTGTCAGATGTAGTTCTGTGGAAATGCTGTGATAGTGTATAAGGTTCTGTAAGTATACAGAGGATAGTTTTGGTGGAAGTATTACATACAGGAACATCAAATTCATACCCAGAATAGCTGTTCCAGTAAGGACAAAAGACTGCCCTTCCCCTAATGGAATCAAACTGCCACTGGTAGTTGGCTGATCCTCCCAGGGAATGGTATCATTGGGATTCAGTACTGGCCTTTACTTCTGTCAAATTTTTCATATTGGTGGCCATAGCCAAGCCAGCATTGGTGATCAGAAGATACTAACCCCAACATCATGGACATTTTGATCCTGGGACCATTGGGTAATGACATGGATAGTTGGAGCATCCAGAGACTTACTGGTTTCCATGGAACAGGTCATCTTATTCATTTATGTGGTTATTAAACACAGTAAGGTTAGTGAACATTCACATGACACACAAATATTCTTTGACCAGTCAGAATTCTCCACACATCTATAGATTTCTTTGTTTAATGTGTGTGTTTATGTGTGTCCATGTGTTATATGTGTGGACACACATATGACTGTGCATGGGGAGCCGAGGACAATCTCACTTATCGTCTTGAGGAATGGCATCCACCTCCTTTGAGATGGCATCCTTCTTTGGCCTGGAACTTAACTGCATGCCTGGGATATCCCCCATCTCCCCTCCCAGGCAATGGGATTCCAAGTGCATACTAGCACACAATTTTAATGTAATTTCTGGAGATCTAGAGATTGAACTCGTCTTCATGCTTTCAAGGGAAGCACTTTACTGACAAATTCTCCCTACCCTTCCCCATATTTCTTTGCTAGTTTTCTATTCTTGTTCCAAGTTTCTGACCAGACAAGGCTCTGGCTACTGTCCGTGAATTAGTATACAACCACACATCTGGTATTCTGTGCAAAGTGTAAGTCTTGGTATACTGCCTGAAATTTGACTAGCTGGGAAGATTCTCTGTTACTGTCCTTCAGAGATATCCCAGTGCTAAGTTGCTTCAGTTGTCCACCTTACAGTCATGCTCATACATTGGGTAGGAGCCCTGTAAGCCATGCCCAGGTCTTATGTCAATTGGAGGAACTCCCCAGCCTTAGCTAGTGCAACGATGGGTACTGTGAGCATTTGGACCACTTTTCTGTATAACTTAGCTGTGACTTCAACCTGCTCATGCTTGATCACATACACACTACTTCTGTTGGGTGACTAAGTGCTACTGGGTATGCCTAACTTTATCCTGGTTGACCAGATAACATCCAGTTCATAATGGGTGGTTCAGGTCACAAGAGTAGCCTGGCAACCTGTGATGAAGCATCCAGTTTCTTTTAAAGCCAAGTAGCAAGCCAAAAACCTGTCTCTCAAAAGAGAGTAGTTATCTTCAGAGAATGGCAGGGCCATGCTCCAACTTTCAAAAGGTCTACATTGCAGTCTTCCTATTAGGGTCTGCCAAAGACACCAGAGAGCTTCCTTATCTGAGGTGTACAAAGTAAACATGCAGAGTAGGGAAAGGCTTTAGAAAGGTTAGACCTCAGAATGGAAGGAAAGAACTGGCAAGGAGAGAAAGGACTCTGAAAAATATTGGCATAGCTTCATGAAAGCTTTCTGTGTTCCCTGGGAGATAGAGTTTGGAGTTCTTGACTGCTTTTTAAAATGCAGCTCCTGGTAGGGACCAAGCCACACAGAAGAGTTACAGTCTGTTTACAAAACTAGGAAATAGCCTTGTTTTAGTTACAGTTTACATAGCTTATTGTTAGAAAGCTTCAGAAACAGGTAACAAAACAGAATTTCATAGCTAAAATTCTTGTGTGGAGCTAAATTTCAATGTGGTGCAGGCAATGGGAATTTTATTGCAAGGGGCTACTTATGTAGCTGCAAAAAAAAAAAAATCGGGTACACTCTGCATTTAAAGTACAGCAGGGAAGGAGAGAGGACCTTTCCCAGTCAAAGGATGGAAGGGATGTAATGGGTTGGCAGGAGATGAGATGAGAATAGGAAAGGAAGTGACCTGTATGGGGCAGAATAAGAGGGGAAAATGTTTCCTTTGTCTTCTAAGTAAGCTGTACACATGAAAATATCTGACGATTCTTTTTCAAATAAAAGAACAGTGCAGTTTTGACTTATGTTCAGACTTTTTCTTTGAATGTCACAGTACAAATCAAACACAAAGCTGTCCACACAGGCACACATCATATTCATGAAGAAATTACCAGGTTGTGTAGCATACTGTTCTGGTTAGAGACCCTTCAGTGAAAATGGTTTCTTAGAGAAAGCATGAGTATCCACTATTGGAGCAAAAGAAGTATACACACTTTGTTCACTTACATGAAATCCTAGAACAGGAGGAAACTTCAGGGACAAGAAGTCAGCAGGTGACTTTGGGGGAGGGGGTCCGGAGGGAGTGACAGAGCTGCCTGTGGAGTTGGCCTCCAGCTTTGCTAGCGCTTGCTCTGCCCTTGTTTGTGCCATGCCATTCCGACCTCCACCTTCTTGTCCTGTGGGATTCTCCCTGTATGTGCCTGTTTCCAAACTTACCTCATTAGAAGACACATTCCTAAAGGATTAGACGAGCCCCACCTACCTAAGCATAATTGAATCTTAACAGCTGTGTCAATGGAAATCTTATTTCTAAATAAGGACACATTTTGGTTGGAAAGTACCATATTTCAACTAGTAAAAAGTGATAGAACCTGGTGAACAAAAACTAGTAAACCACACAGACATTTTGGTATGACACGTGCTTGTCAGTAGAGAGGAAATAAAGTCCACAAAACTAAGTGGTTCTGTCACCTTAGTGAGATTTCTATGTCCAGTGGACTGGGACATGTCCATATTCCCCATCCAAGGTGAAGCTGCTTTATAGTGCCTTCCGAAAACTAAGAGAGATATACAACACTTACTGGGCTCCTTTGGATTTTGGAGGTAGCATGTACCTCATTGGGCATCTATTGCACCTTTTTTTTTTTTTTTCTACTGCATCTTTCAAACGGTATCAACTTTTGTTGTAGCCAGAGCAGGAACACATTCTATAACACCAAGGATGCCATGCAAACTACAGTGTCATTTGGACCACACAGCCCAGTGATGCTTAAAGGGCCAGAGGTGGGTAGTGATGGTGTACAGAGCTACAGCAAATAGCTAATCACAGTGCTTGGCTATGCAGTGTACTACGTCTTTTTTTTCTTTGCGTTTTCTTGCTTTCTTAAATTGAGTAAACAAGTTCAATGCAAAGCAGAAATGAAGGAGGCAAACATTTGTCTCCTTCCATCTACCTTAAATGGATAATATTCATCTTATCATTAAATTTGGTGTTAGCAGTAGGTTTCACTTACTGTTTGAATGAGAATGGCCTCCACATGTTTGAGTTGTGAAACTGCTTGGGAGGATTAGGAGATCTGACCTTGTTGGAGAAAGTGTGTCGTTGGGGTGGGCTCTTGAGGTTTCAAAGTACACACAAGGACCAGTCTCACTCTCCAACTTAGGGATCAGTATGTAAACTCTTAACCACCGCTCCAGTACCATGCCTGCCTGTTTGCTGCCGTTCGCCCCATCATGATGATCATGGACTAACTCTGCAACAGTAGGCTAGCCCCCAGTTAAATGCTTTTCTAAAATAAGTTGCCTTGGTCCTGGTGTCCTCACAGCAGTAGAAAAGTAACTAACCTTCGGTCAAACTCAGGAAGTTCTTTTCTATTCTAATTTTCTGGAAGATTTTAATACTTTATATCATGAATGGGTGCTGAGTTGTATCAAATGCCTTTTCTATATGTGGCAAGATGATTCTTCAGTGTTACTACTTTGTCATTACTACAATAAATTGCATTGAATTCTTAAAGACTTCCAGAAAACCTTGCCTTTCTGAGATAAACCTTGCTCCATCATTGTGTATTGCTATTGTTATATCTATTGATTGATTTCATTGGTGAAGAACTTTTTCAAGGTATAATATGAAAGATTGTGTCTTTCTTTTGTGTTTTTGTCAAAATTTGGCCCAGGGATTGTGTTGATTTGTAAAAAGAAATCTTCCTTCTACAATTTTAAAGTTTGTCTGGATCAGTATTGTTTATTTATAGTATGCTTGATATAGTTTACCAGTGTCAGGTATAGCATTTTCTGTATACAAAACTTTGTTTTTAATTGGGAATTAAATTATTTAGTAAATATAAGAATTCATTGGACTTGATTTATTCAGTGAGTTTTAGTAAACTGAACATCTTATTTATCTACTTTAAAATATTCATTATTATCTTGTTCACAACTCCCTAATACTTTTTCCTACTTTTCTTGCATATATATGTGTGGTGTGTGTGCATATATGTAAGCATGTTTGCATATGTGAGTGCATATGTGTGTGAAGACCTGAAACTGTTGTTAGGAATCTTTATTGCTCTTCTGCTTTATTGTTTAGAAGCAGGGTTTCTAAATCAAACCTAGAGCCTCCCAATAAGACTAGTCCAGCCAGCAGCTTGCTCCAGGGATTCCATTTATCCACCTTCTGAGGCTGTAATTACAGGTGAGACTCCTTGCTCATTCAGCATTTACATGGAAGCTAGTATGGCAAATGCTGTGACTTCTTAGTCATCTTCTCAGAAAGCCTAATACTTCTAATATATACAAGATCTGCTTCGTAACCATCTCTCATTGTTGCTACTAGAAATTTCTGGTTTTGTTTTGCTCATTCAGTCCAACACGGGGCATTTAGACATAAGACATTTTTGAAAGGAATCAAGTGGGCTTTGTTAATGTTCTTCCAGCCACTCTCATTCACCTTATGTTCAATTTGATCTTTGTTTACTGTTTTCTTTTAGTGGAAACAAACAGTTAATTTTAAGTGTTTCTTCTATTTTCATGTAGACATTTTAACATATAAAATTTTCTCTTAACTGCTGTCTCAGCAACAGCCTCAAATCTTTCATATATGTATTCTATTATAAACTATTCAAATATTTCTTTTATGCTCATCTTTATATATTTATTTGGAAGTATCTTTATTAAATTTCCAATTTGAGGGTTTTATCAAATTGTAAATAGTTGTAATAGTAATAGTTGTTATAGGTTTCTAATTCTATTTGCAAAGACAATATCATCTGTGCGGTGAACCCCTTGACCAGAAAGGAAGAACGACCACGAGTTGAGGATTTTTTTCACATCACACTTTATTGGAGCCTTTTGGTTGAAGGGAGAGCAGGAAGCGAGAAAGAGCGAAAGCCAAGAGGCATCTGCTTATATAGGGTGAAGGGACTCGGGCACTGCCCTGATTGGTGAATACCAGTCTGCTGATACCCGGAGCCTCGGGATTGGCCAGGGACAAGGCTCAATTGCGCATGTGCAGGCAAAGGGCACTCGGCCCAACGCGTCAATGCCAAATAAGGACTTGTTTACCTCCAAGCTGCAGGACTGCCGGCGCCATCTTGTAATGGTGATTTTCTCTGGGCGGCTCCCTTCACATCTGTATGGTTGCTAACTTTTTTTCTGATTTATCATGATATTTATGTTATGGCCAATGTTAATAAAAGCCAATATTCACTTGGACAGAGTGTATCTATAGTACAGGCTGTAACATTTAGTAATTGCCATTCAAACATTCTAAAACCTTGATGGTTTTTTTTTTTTGCACTCACTCTACCAATGATTTAGAAAAGATGCCTTGGATTGCAGAAATGGCTTAGCCATTAAAGGTTATACTCATAACCAAAAATAGAAAAGAAGCCTTATTTCCTTATTATGATTGTAAATGTTTAGGAATGCAACTCAGCGGTAGAGTGTTTAATTAACATGTACAAGGCCCTGGATTCAGTCTCCAACATCACATACACACACACACACACAAACACACACAAAGAAAAAGATCAATTATGATTTGAGATTTTTTTTTCTTCTGTTGGTATTTACTCGAGATACTGTGAAATTTGCATTAGTTGTAGACTCCTTTAGAATTATTATCTTCTTAATTGTTGAAACCATGGATTCAATTCCCAGCACTCCCCAAACCAGATGTGGAAGCATGTATGTGTGTGTGTGTGTGTATATATATATATATATATATATATATATATATATATATATATACTACATATATACATACATTATACATATAATTTCATCACATGGAAGGTGGAGGCAGGAAAATCGGAAGTTCAAGGTCATCCTTGACTATGCAGCAATTTTGAGGCCAGCCAGGGATATGTGATCACTTGTCTCTGGTAAACAAATAGTCTAAGTTGTGCCTCAGTTTCCAAAGATGCTATCTGTGACGTTTAGTGTTAGGTTCAGGTAACGTTATTAGCTTACTAGAGTTTTTGTGCTTTCGCCTGTGCTTTATTTTATGAGCTCCTTATTTGGTTTTCAACAGCATGTGCTACACTCAAACAAGAACACTTAGATTAGTATCGTTTGTATATTGCAAAGAAGATCTACTTCCCAAAATGTCTTCATTTATCATTTCTTCCTTTTGCATCAATAATTCAAAATAAAAGGAAAATTATTATGACTTCACAGTTCTTAAGCACTTTAAATAATGCAACAGTAAATGGTGCCACTGTGATAATTATTAATATGTTTGTCTCAGAAAATGGGTGTTTGATTATTTATCATTCTCTTCATATTGACTTTCACTTCTTTTTGTTCTTGTTCTACCAGATAATTCTGGAAATGTTAATAGCAAATTGATTATGTGACACCAGGAGGAGAGCTTGAAGATAATCTAGTCTTAAATTACTGAAATATTAAAAAAATTACTGAAATATTAACTTCTTCTAATAGTTCACAACATCCTTACTGCATTACAGTGCCTCTTCCTGTCATTTTATCAGCTCTGATCCTGCTGTAGTGAGTGATTTCTTGGAGCAGTTTTCTCCTTGCGAGCTATCCTGGGCACCCCGAGTATTCGTGGTGTCAAGGCTACGCAGGGACTTTTTTCCTTGTGTTTTCCTTGAGTGCCATCTAGGTGCCAAACAAGTATCTTCTAGACAAAACACTGAAGAAAATGTACAGTTCCTCAGCTGGTCTCCAAAACAAGTGCGCCTCTAAAAGGACAGAAAGCAGAGGTGCCTCGAAACACGCCATCATCGTCCAGCCAGTGCATTCACCACTTCCCTTTCCTGCTTTCTCCTTCAGTTCCAAATGCAATCCTTTTGCCAGCACTTGCATTCTCTCTCTCTCTCTCTCTCTCTCTCTCTCTCTCTCTCTCTCTCTCTCTCCCTCCCTCCCCCCCACACACAGACATTCAGCAGACCTGCTCCACAAAGAAGCATTTCTTGCTCTGTGCATTCAAATCATATCTCTGCATCTCTGCATGAACTTTTCCCAGTTTATAAATTAACTTTGCTTTCATCACACAAATGGTCATCCTCGGTTCATCCCATCCCATCCCATCTCCTGTTTTTTTCTTGTCAAGTTATTTTGGAAGAGTGGATTATGTTCCTCTTTTTTTTCAAAGGTTATTATTTATTTATTTTTAAATTAGCATATAAAGTATGATATATGACTTTTCCATATGAGACTTGGATTCTTCTTACTTTTTATTAGCTTGAGTCTTATTCACCAACCACCTTGAACAGTTTGATTTCCTTTGCAAGGTCCCAAAGAAAGCATTTATAAAGCCTTCCCTGTCCCATGGGATATTTTTCTGTCCTTATCCTACTCAAAATCTCTGACTGAAGACTTTTGATCGCCAAACTTCCCTCTATGTTATCCTCTCTTACTTTACTATTTACTTTCCATTTGTGTTGCTTTCCAGCTGGGCTTCTTAAGGATGTGGCCTCAGCTCTTCTTATTCAAAGCAATTTCTTACTCTTATTACTAAGGTCAGTGCATCACACAGACACACAAATTCTTGCTCTTTCTCAGTCCTGAAAGTCTTTTAATGTGCCGACCAGGGCTGGGAATTGAACTCAGGATCTCTGGAAGAACAGCCAGTGCTCTTAACCACTGAGCCATCTCTCCAACCCCTTGACTAATACTTTGAAAAGTATGAAGCAATGGCTTCTGTTCACTGAACTGAGTGCCCAAACTCTAGCTCATTTTTTAAAAAAGATTTATTTATTATGTACACAATGTTCTGCCTGCATGTATACCTGCAGATCAGAAGAGGGTACCAGATGTCATTACAGATGATTGTGAGCCACCATGTGGTTGCTGGGAATTGAACTCAGGACCTCTGGAAGTACACACAACCTTTGCTCTTAACCTCTGAGCCATCTCTCCAGCCCACCCTACCTCTTTTTAAATGATGTTTTTGTAATGTCACATCCTTGTTTTGATATTATCTTTGCCATCTAGACAAATTTAATGTCATTTGAACTGTAGCATCTTTTATATTAGTAAATGAAATTACAGATTCTAAATACTTAAAAAAAAAAACATGACCTTTCAGGAATTATTCTGAAGTTTCCAGTGTCAATTTAGCTACTTAATTACCAGGAAAAGAGAAAGAATTTTTGTAGCCATTTAAGCTTGTCTTTCTCAGTCAAGTTGGACAGTCATTTTCTAGTTCACACAGTTGTTAAGGAGATTTTATTTGGGAGCATAGACAAAGGATGACACTCAGTGATGACCACAGGTAGCTCTCAGTGACTGCTCCAACTGTTATTGCCAAACTGCTTGAGAAAATCCAAGTGTCTCCAAGCTAGACTTTTCCCCAAACTTCTTTTTATTCAGATGTTTTGCTTATCTAAGTGATGGTGTGCGTGATAGGCTGCTCCATAAAAACAAATGCCCTGCAAAACTTCTGTGTGCCTAAAATAACTTTGTTTTTTGCATATTTCTGCTTGCAGAAAAATGTCACACTTACAATTTCCCAAGTACAAATTGTTAAACAAGTCTTATGTAAATGTGAAGTTTTCTGAAGTCAGTAAACACGAGAAATAAATGAACATTTCTCCCGATTTCACCTTGGTTTTCCACAGTTGCTTGGCAACCAACTGATGTTTTACAGAAACTTCCTGTGAATATTAAATTACCATTGGGGCTTAATGTTTGTTTAATTGAGGATCAAATACACAGTCACCAGGTCCTTGAAGGACACAATGGAAACCTAACTAACATTATCTTATTGTCATAAGTGACCTATGTTTTGCCCTTTTTGTTCATTAATATTATCATATGATGTTCTTTGTGCATGATAAATTCATAGTAAAATCTCTGGATCTGGCATTAAAATTAAGGGCATGGCATGTGTTAGCCACCCTTCTCAATGTCTAATGTAAGCCGGTCCTCCATAAGCTTCCTTTGCCTGCTTTGCAAGCACACATACATGTCCTGTGGGTAAGATGACCGTGCATCTGATTTGCTTGGGGTGGACCTAGTCTATATCCATCGCTCTTCATTGTTTTGGTAGTTCTCTTCCCAGGAGCCTGTTTTCAGCAATTGCTTGCATGGTCATGCTAGATTTGAAAAATCAGAGTCACGGGCTGAAGAGATGGCTCAGTGGTTAAGAGTACTGGCTGCTCTTCCAGAGGTCCTGAGTTCAATTCCCAGCAACCACATGGTGGCTCACAACCATCTGTAATGAGATCTGGTGCCCTCCTCTGGCATGCAGGCATACATGGAGGCAGAATGTTATATACATAATAAATAAATAAATCTTTAAAAAAAAGAAAGAAAAGAAAAATCGGAGTCACATAGAGTACAATGGGAGTGACTAGAGCATCGGAGACAGCCATCACAAAAAGTGACTAAGGAATTGGGTTTACTTACTAAAGGAAAGAGAGGAGTTAGAGGTTATACTCTGAGGAACAAATAGAGGAAGAGGGTGTTATAAAAAGAACCACATCTCTGCTATCCCTCTTGCTGCAGGGGAGTGCTGATGCATAGTACCAGGTTTCATCCACTGGAGGTATGCTATACAAAAACTAAAGATCAGGAGGACGTTAAACACAGTGCAGAGTAATCCTTGGAAGGATGACTTTTCACCATTTGAATATTCTTTCAGGAACAGACAGAGTAGAATACATGCTATGACTTAGCAGTTCTATGCTAAAGAATATACTGTAGAAAATAGTTTGTTCAAATGTGCAAGATGAACCCAGCAGGGTTTGTTAGCTCCATAGTTCCATACTGAATTTAACTCATCTACCCAATAAAAGAACGATTTATAAAATATGGATCGTTCAAATAATGGGCTATGCCACTCACAAATCAAATAATTTAATTGTACCTATATATTTTATAATATGTGAACTTCAAAAACATACGCTGAGTCCCAAACAAGAATTAATATAGGATACAGAGCACAATAATTTCATCTATGCAAAAGAGTTGATGAAAATTTTTAGTATGAGTGTTCCCTGATACAGACCCTCCAAAAAGATTTCAGGCTCAGGTGTTTTAAGATAAAATTTGAAAATTAAAGGTTTGTACCCATTTTTGACCTATGAAAAATGTCAAATATGGTTTAATCAAGTAGTTTATTTAGTAAGGGAAGAAAAAAATACCACAGTGATGTAGTAAGGAGGGAAAGAGAAAAATAGTGCTTGTTTGTAAGCCAGTATCTAGATTTTAATCTCATCAGAGAAGCACTGGGGAGTCCATGGAAAATATGGAGAACAAATCTATTTTAGGGGTAAAGAAGTGGATATATTTCAACATTGTTTTGTCTGTTTTTGTTGGAAGGCTGCTCTGGCATTGACAAAGTCTCACACAGCCTCCCAGTCTCACGCTAACATCTCAAGCATGATGGAATTAGCTTAGGCACACGTTCTGGAAGATGTCACGACTGAGTTCACAGGCTGAGATGCCACTTAACCATTTCTCTTCTGGGCACAACAGCAACTGGCAGTTTTCTAGTTTACCCAATGACAAATACTTTCAGATGTGGTACATGTTTCTCCAAATATAAAGAGGTTGGCCTACAGTTTTGCTTCAATCTTAGTTGAAATGTGTTATACTTGTCCTTCATTCCAAAGAGATCTACTAGTTGCTGCAGCAGAACCTAGGGCTCTTGAAGGTATTATAGCCAGCTGTCCATCTGGTATGCATATACCACTTCTTGCTCTTTGGCGCCAATGATTCTGTCACATGCCGTGGCTTGTTGAAACATTCGGTTAAGTGTACAGATGATGGAGGTTCCCTTGACTATGCTTCAGATCACATGGAGAGTCTATCCTGCAGAAAAAAAATGGTACTCTCTACCTCCATCCATCATGATGCACACGGACTGGAAAGGTGTCGTCCTCAACAAAACAAAAATCACCTCTTACCAGGGTAGGGGCATGGGGATTTTAGAAATATAAGTAAAGAATATGAAGACACATAAAGATAATAAGATAAAAGCCATAGAATAATACTGAGAGTACATTCCAGTGATAACTGAAATCCTGAAATTCATCTGCGTTTATTTTCCCACAGCTTTTATAGCCAACATAAATGGGGGGAGGGTAACAAGACTTTATTAATATGATACAAACGATAACTCACACAGTCAAAGGCCTTATCACTCTGAGACATCAAATCATTAGCATTCTGTTGTCTAGGCAGGGAAGGTTCTGAAGACTGACCCTTCCCCAGGTGACCTCATCGTTTCAAAAGAAGCAGCAGAAGTACATTTGCATAACCTGACCACCTGTCAGGATTGAATGGAGCTATCTTAATGTCAGAAGAACCAAGAAATCCTGAGTTGGGGCATCTACGCTTGTCCGATCATTTGACTTGGCAGACAAGGAAGAAATGGGTCCACATTTTTCGGCCTCCACAGAAAGGGCAAAGGTGATGAACTGGACAGAGTTGTGATGAGAACCATGTCCCTACATCTTTCACACTTTCAAGAGAAACACTAGCTGTTGCCTCTCATTCTCAATGACGTACTATTTCTAATGGTTTGTCTTAGATGCAATAAAGGGGTTTCAAGGACCTAAAACACATTTTGTAGTATACCTTATATAATTTTACTCCTCATGTCAAGGAACAAATTTAAAACTCACCTGTTCTACCAGGGCCCTAAATATTTCCATTTTGATTAAGCATTCATAGACTGGTAAAATAAGTGTGGATGATTTCATAGACTCACTGGGATTAGGCAGGGGCCAGGAATCTATTTGTTAACTGACCACGGGCTGCCTTTTCTCTAGCTGACTGCCCCATGATATTTTGAATTCCTAATAATTCATGCGACGTCCTATGTCTAAGAGCTCTTCAAAGACACAGGAGTTCTCCTTTCTGTGGCATAAAGTTACTCACGCATTTTTTTTTGGTGTGAAGATTTGTAAGTAATGGCACAGATGTTTGCTGTGACATTGAAAATTCCTTTGTTGAGGAACCAGAACTTCCCTTCAATAAACAATGTGACACCAGGCAGAGGCCCTTTCTTCCTCAAAACCTTATCATTCCTCTTTGATAACATGGAACTCAGCTCCACAGTGGTCTTTCCTGAGCCCTGGCCAGAAAGAAGGTTTGTCACAGTGGCTACCTGACAGTCGGGTTCCCCTCAGTAGTGCGCATCTGTTGCTGGTCTAACAAAATGAGAGCCCTTCCCTGCGTCAGTGTTCTGTTGGTGGCTCCTCCCGTTCTGAGTACACTCTCTTGTGCTCACCCCCATAAGTCTTTCCTTTCCTTCATACTCTGAAGTTGTCATAGCTTCCTTCATAACCTGTCATAAAACAATTTTCACATCTTGCTTTATCATCTCTCCCCTGCCACTATATTTTAAGAAACCGTTCCACTAATGTATCAGAGACTGGCTTCGGTAGCCCTTGCTAAGACATTATTCACTGAGTCTCAGGAAAGTGCCCTAAAGTTAAAAAGAATATATTTACCCATCTTATATTCTAGGTCTTGTTTCAGACAAATCTTCACAGTTCCTGTCTGTATATATTAGCCAGGTTCTATGACACATTAGGTAATTTGTTTCCTCTTGGGGGTGAACAGTTCTCCAGGCAGACCCAAATTGGACATAATTCTCATAATGTCTGTATAAACCATGAGAAATAGGGATAAAGTCTTAAAGATTTAGATAGACATGTTTCTTTCCTTCTGTATAGAATTACTGGAGTAAATGAACTCCAGTCCCCTTTGATGAAAATCATGAAAACACTTCTAGTCCTTGGCTTCCTCTCCAGTTGCTGGGGAGTAGTTATGAGAACTGACTTAGGTTTAGAAATTGGGTAAGGAAGCAATGCTTTTCCATTGTAACAGATGATTGCCCTCTGCTCAGGTCTTGAAGTTATGATTTTGTTGTTGATGTTTTTGCTGTTTTGGGGAAGAGTCTCTCTGTTGTCCTAGAACTCACTATGCAGACCAGGCTGTCCTTGAACTCACAGAAATCCACCTGTCTCTAGTGACAGCATTACAGTTAGAACAAGTTAGCAATATACAAGCCTGAACGCAGTCTCGTGCTCCCCATTCTGACTTACTGTCTTCCATCCTCAAGCAGGGGCGGGCATCTGTACTTCAGCTGGAGGAGCCAAGCTTTTGTGCAATTCAGGGCATCCAGATCACGTGCTTCACAATCTGTAGGCCCAGGAGCTGGAGAGTAGCTCAGTGGCTAAGAGTTATCAAATAGGAATGATAATAATAATAGCTCCTCTGGCTGCCCTTCCCGGAGACCTGGATTGAATTCCCAGCACCCACGTGGCAGATCACAACTGTCTGTAACTCCCATTCCAGAAATTCTGACATGCCTTTCCGGCCTTTGTGAGCACCAGGCACTCAGGTGGCACAAAGACGTTTATGTAGACAAAACACTCATACACTCAGAGAAAATTAAAGTAAAAACTTTAAGACTGTAGGGCTAGAAATTGGGTTATTCCTGTCCTACATCTTGGGGTCCCACTCCTTTATCGGGACTTTGATTTAACATAGGATAATAGCTGATATTCCTAATTCTGCATTGGAACTCACAGTTAGTTCCCGTGCTTTCTTTCTTAATAGTCTATTCTATAGCCAAAGATAAGGAGGCAGAGTGTCCCCTTAGAACAACCACTGTCTTCCACATCCTGTAGTGAGTTGAACTGTGTCCCTAAAAATATATGTTCAGATTCTAATCCTTAGTGGTAACTGTGGCCTTATTTGGAATTCTGCAGTTTGGGAGTTTTTTGCAGATCTAATCAAGTTAAGATGCAGTCATGCTAGATTAGAGCTGGCTCCACATCAGAGGCTCCCACTTTTATGAGAAAGGAAAAGGAGATTTTAAGATAAAGAGACAAACATGGAGAAGGAAGAATGCCATGTGGTGATGGGGCAGAGACTAGACTGATTCACATGGAGAGGCCAGGACCTTGGAGGATTGCGGGCCCCACCCAAAGTTAGGAAGCACCAACGGGGCGGACTTTCCCTGGCGCTTCCTGGGATCGTGGCTCTGCCTGGAGCACTGACTTCTGGCCTCTGGAACTATGAGAGAATATGTTTCCAGTGTGTATTCGTTATGGAAGCCCTAGGAAACCAATATAATTAGTGTTATCAAACACGTATCTACCGATCTTGTGCACATGCTCCAAATTTAGCATTGCTATGAAGCCTTGGGATGAGCTTCTTTGTGTTTTTTATTCTTTTTATTTGCTGAAATTTTCACATATATAAATCTCATTCATTAAATTTGAAAAATAATTATTTTAATATGGTATTAAGGATTGGATCCATGACTCTACTCAAGCTAGGTAAGTGCTCTACCACTGAGATTTGCCCCCAGCCTTGAAAATGCATTTATTTTGAGACAGGCCAAGATAAATTGTTCAAGCTAGCTTGAACTCCCTCTATATTTTAGAAATGGCCTTGAATCAGTGATTCTCCTGCCTCAGTCCCTGGCATCCATCCCAGGCCCCTAGCCTGGGAGTTGCATTAGAAAAAAATCCTTGGAGGGGCGACTCCACCGGAACAAAGAAATCCAATTAGGTCAGATCAAACCAAATTAAAATGCCCATCATTTTATTAGATACAGCGTTCTTGGGTAGCCGAGTGCATGGCGGGGAGACAGGAAAGCGGGAAACCCATGCAAACCCAGAACCACATGTTTCTCCTCTGGGAGCCCACTTAAACACCCTGTGGGAGTGGTCCTGATCAAGGGTCAGGACCTGGCATGCTGGGATTTGGAGTCCAGACTAATGCAACTCCCAGGCCAGGGGGCCTGGGATGGATGCCAGAGGCTGGGACTGTACTCCAGACTTAACAGGCACTGGGCAAATTACTGTCATCAACCACCTGCAGTAACTTCCTTTGCTTCATTTATTTATTTGTTGGCCTGTGTGTATATGTGCACATGTGTGCACATGCACTTTTTGTGTTGGGAATCTAAGCTCAGTCCTTAAGCTTGCAGAGACAGCAGTCTACCCACTGAGCTGTATCCCCAGTCCAATCCGTTTCCATCTTTGTTAGATCTCTGCTTCTGCCTTCAGTGAGGTTTCTTTGGGCATGTGTCTTAGTTATTTTTCTATTGCTATAAAGAGACACTGTGACCAAGGCAACTAATAAAAGAAAGAATTTAATTTGAGGACTTGTTTACAGTTTCAGAGGGTGAATCTATGACCATTATGGTGGCGAGTGTGGCGGCAGATAGGAAGGGCTGGCACTGGAGCAGTATCTGAGTGCTTACATCTGATCTGGAAGTTGGAGGCGGGAAGGGGGGCAGAGTGGGCGATGGTATGGACATTTGAAACCTTAAAGCCCCCATTCTCTATAACACAGTTCCTAAACGGTCACGCCTCCTAGTTCTTCCCAACAGTTCGACAACTGGAAACCAAATATTCAACTATATTAGCCTATGGGGCTCATTCTTATTCAAACCACCACAATATGAGACCTCTTAGCCCATACATATCCTCCATCTGTCTGTCTGTCTCTCTATCTCTTTCTCCCTCCTCTCTCATACTACTATGTGAAGTTTAATGCATGAGTTAATTTTAGTGACTAAGATTGCTAATAGCCACACTACCAAGAAAAATAGGATTACTGGTAAACGGTAGTCAATGAAACTTGCTGCGGGAGTACCTTCCACTGCTTCAGCCAATAGTCGGTGAAGTAAGAGCCCACAGTGCTGCGGGAGTGCCTTCCGCTCTGTCAGCCAATAGCCGCTGAAATACCAGTCCACTGGGGCGTGGTATATTTCTCTTTAAAAGAAGAGCGGCAAGCTCGGCTCGGCCTCTTGGTTCCAGCGCTTGGTTCTGGTTCCTGCTCCAGCCACTAGGCTCCTTTCCTGACGGTTTATGTATATGTAAGTTTACCCCCCAAAATAAATACCCCTTTAAAACATAACTGGTGTGGGATTGATTCGCCATTAGAAACTACTGTTGTGAACTTATTAGTCCAATAAATGTTAATATTGTGGAGAGATACAAGCATATTACTTCTTGTTTCTGACAGCACATTCATGATACCCACCAATCATGAACAATGCATATTGGATATATAACCCTCACCTTCCTTCTAATTTTCTCTCACTTTACCTATGTGTTAATTGTATTTATATTGAATGAATATCTGCCTACATTTATCGACATAGTAAGTATATTTTGTAAACATATGATCATGATACTTTATGAAACGTGATCTGTTAATGTCATGTTCATGTTAAATATTAAGTTAATATTATATACACGTTTATAATTTTAAAGTAATCTGAGAAGAGTCTATTCTAAATTTTTCACTGATAGTTTCCCAAAAGGAAAAGGCTATGTGAATATTGTACAATCATTAAAATTAAGAAACTTAACATCAATACAATAATTGGTGTAGTCCTTTTACACTTTTGCTGGTAGGTCTAGTAATGTCCTTTAGTGCATCTTTTTTTTCAGGTTCAGGGTCCAATTTAGGATCACGCATTTCATTTTTGCCAAACTTTTGTCACCTTCAAGCTGGAGGACTCCTCTGGCCTTTGTCTGTCATGGTACTGCGCTTCTGAAAGGTGTAGATCAATTAGTTATAAAATAAGTCTCACTTTGCCTCTGTGCATGCTAATGAAAACGCCAGCTCAGTTTAGGTAGAAACAGTACACAGAAATAGTATACAAAGTTCTATTGCATTACACTGCAGTCCCTCTCCAGCCCCAGGTCTGTGTAGCAGTTTCTGTTCTTTGAGGAAGTGTGGCTTGGCCTATTAGAGAGTGTGGCTGAGGGCTCTGTCAAGGATAATTAGACTGGATTCTAGCAGAGAAACCAACCAGATACATATTTTCCATGACTCTGATTGAGTGGCAGTCAAGAGAAAGTTGGGCACAGGAAGAGCAGAGGGAGGCAAGGGAGAGAATAGCTGAGTCATGCTCAGTGGCAGAGCACCAGAGATCAAAGGTGGCCAGCTTTCAGCATGCAGCTCTTAGAGGTGCTGGGACACCAGCGCCACACTTAGCTTCAATAGACCAAGCTTTGGCTGTGTGTGAGGTCTGGCTGTGTGACTGTCTGTTTTATGTGGAACTCTAATTAACTGGGGAAACCTAGTTGGGCTTCTCTTCCTTCTACACCGAGACTCAAGATGAGCTAAATGATGCAGGTATGGCATGTAGAAAAAGACCAAAGTTCCTCCATTTTGTCCTCTGCTTCCATTTTGGGTCTTGTGTAAACTATTTCCCATAAAACATTCTAGTCCTCAGAAACGGCTAGGGGCAAAAGTAATAGGGGAGCCATCTGGAAAGTACAGATTTAACCACAGAATATCCCCACCTGAAGGTCAATCGATAAGAAAAGTTGATAAGCAACAGGTAAGGTTCGAAAATAAAATTTGTGAAAAGTCCCTAGATACGAGCCAATCATGATTGAACCCATCACCCCACACTCTGCTAATATAATGTTTTTGCTTTTTGCCTTTAAATAATGCTCTCTAGAAGGGCAGGGTACCTCCTCTCGCTGCTGCACTGAAAGGGTCCCTGTCGACTTGTAATTGTTCACTCAGTGAACCTTGCTTTTAGATTTCAGGTAGTCGGTCTCCCTGGTGGTCCTTTGGGGTCCCACAGAGTGGGCATAATAGTAGGATGCTACAAACAACCAGATCAGTACCTGCTGACTACTACGGCTAAAGGAGACAGTGTGCCTAAAATAGAAAGTAATGCACAAGCAAGGAACCTCACCGCTGAGCATATGGTTTGTGCTTCAGCTAAATGTGCCAGTGCTGCTCTTCCCGTTTTACACGGATGTAAATGGGAAGACAGTAATCTCAAGACTTACAGTAACATCCCAGTGCAAATACTGCTTCCTAGAATATCCTTTAAAACAGAGTGGGGCTTAAAATGATGTTTAAATACGGAACTGTTGCCTTCAAAGAGCAGTAGAAAATATTATAGACAAAGCACTCTATGGCTACATGTCCATGGAAACAAAATGCCCTCCCTCCCTCCCTCCCTCCCTCCCTCCCTTCCTTCCTTCCTTCCTTCCTCGCTTCCTCCCTCCCTCCCTCCCTCCCTCCCTCCCTCCCTCCCTCCCTCCCTCCCTCCCTCCCTTCCTTCCTTGCTTCCTCCCTCCCTCCCTCCCTCCCTCCCTCTCTCCCTCCCTCCCTTCCTTCCCTTCTTTCTTTCTTTCCTACTTCCTACTTTTGATACAGGCTCTTGTGTAACTCAGGCGTGCCTTGAACACAGTATGTATTGCCATGGATAGCCCTGAATTTTCTCTAATACCGGGATTACAGGAATTCACAATCATACTCAGTTCCCATGGTCCCGGGGCAGGAATCCAGAGCTTTGTGTATGTTAGGTAAGCGCTCTTCCAGATGAGCTCCACCCTCAGGAGACTCTATCTTCCTGACTCTTCTCAGTCACCGCCTGTAAATGTTACTACTTTAGCTGTTTCATGATGGCTTGATGCTGTCACGTAGTACTTCCGTTACGGGGAAACATCATTCATGTTAGAGAGACTGGATAGCACGAATTTTAATTGTTCATAATAATAAAAACCTGGAACCAGATATTAGGGGTGAAAGCTGAGAGATCAGAGAAGCAGTGCAGCCAGCCACTAGAGAGACCTTTTACATCTACCAGTGCTCAGACCAAAGGGGCCATCCTGTCCTCAGACTGCCTCCTCAGACTGCTCCAGACTGCATCCTCCCCCTGCAACTGTCTCACCAAACCTCAGACTGCATCTGAGCTCCTGTCTCCTCCCGCCTTATATTCCTCTCTCCACCCAGCCATATCATTTCTTGTCTTCACCTCACTAGTGCTGTGATAAAGGCATGTGATCCCAAGTGCTGGGATTAAATGTGTGAGCCACGACTGCCTGGCTTCTAATGGCTTAGGTCTGCACTCTGATCTTCAGGCAAACTTTATCTGTTAAAACACAAACAAAATATCGCGACAGGACTGTATGTCTGTTAATTATTCAGTTTCAGGAATCTTAGTTTATAGATGAAAACAAATAAATAATAAGCTTCCATATGAGTATTTTCTAATATCAGGCAATGTAGCTGAAATGTTGGTGTATTTCTTCTTATAGCCTGTAGCTCTAAGCATAACAGATCTGTCTTTGTCCACCCATAAAACTAAGTAGATTAATTGACTATTAAAGGGATTGATATTATTGAAATGAAATTGTGTTTTTATTTATTGTGTGAAAATATTTCTAGGCACACTCATAGAACTAATTGCCACCCCACCTGACACATGTAAACTCAATTAAACTGTGAGCTGTTTTATTCAAGTACTTTTAGTGGCCCTGAAGTGACTGTTTCAGAACTGGACATTTAATTGAAAGTTAAAGATTTTTGAAATGAATCAGGCATCTCTTCAGAGTGAGAGTAAATCACATTTTGTAAAAAGAAAATATGCTTGCATTACAAAGATATTTATTTGCGAAAAGCAATTTCATGTACTTAACACTAAACAAGTTTGGTAACTTAAGGAGGTGGTTAACTGTGTATTAGTCTTTCCATGACTGATAATATTTGCCAGGTAAGCTTGTGGGTGCATGAACACATATTCACTCCTGAAGGTAATGAGCAAGTAGATTGTCAGAGCCAACACTGTGCACATCTGTGCCACCAGGAGGAATGAGACAGCACCGAACATCACCTGTCCAGGCCCTTCCTGCTGCAGCCTCATCCGGCCCCTAACAGACTAAGGGCTGTATCAGACATCCCTCCATCACAAGCAATTTAATGTCATTAAAATGTAAAGACTGTGTTTTTATATTCCACAGCTACACTGAGCTCAGTGAGGGCAAGGAACACATCTTGAATATGTTTGTATGTTCCATGTAATCTAACTAAATGACAAATTTCTCAAAAGTATTTTTAACGGAGTGCTTTACAAATAGATATGAATAAATTTAAAAAATTATTGTTATTACCTCCTACTACAAAGTACAAATCAGTACCCTGTTGTAGGGTAGAGTGAGCACATCTACTTTTCTAAATTCTGAGCAATGAGGTTTATGGGCACTGTCCATTGAAAGTCAGTGGACTAGGTAATCTGAATGCTTGAAATGTTGAAGCAGGACCAATGTGAGTCTGAGGCTAGCCTGGGATACATACCAGACTCTGTCTCAAAAATTAGGAATTCAAAACTCAAATAACTTGAAAAGCCCAGACAGAATAATTTAGTAAAATTAACAAATGTTATCTATTTTAAAAATAATTTTATTATTACCTATTTTATATGTATGGGTGTTTTGCCTGCATATACGTATGTGTACCATGGAGGTCAGAAGTACGTGTCAGATCCCCTGGGACTGGAGTTACAAACAATTGTGGATCTCCATGTGGGTGCTGTGAATTAAATCCGGTCCTCTGGAAAAACAGCCCGTGTTTTCTATCCACTGAGCCATCTTTCTACCCTCCCCAAGTTTCCTATTTAAATATCTACTATCTATTCACAGTGCTCCATAACTATTACTATAATTAATGTGAAGTCATTTTTTTGCCATCTTCCCAAAGAACGCTACATTCTTTAGTAGTTGTTTCCTATTTTCTCTACTCTCACGTCCAATTCTCAGCAACAGAGAACTTACTTCCTACCTCTGCAGATCTGCTTAGTCTGCTCCTTTCACATACATGGAATCATACTACCCATGGTGCTTTGTGGCTTTTAATTAGCATCATGTTTTCAGGCTCATCTGTGTTGTGACAAGCATCAGTAGCTCATTGCTCTCATTCCATCTCATCACATGATTTCACAGTTGTTGATCCACTTAGTTGGTAAATGTTTGGGTGGTCTCTGGTTAGGATTAGTCTGAGTGATGTTCCCATCAGAATTCACACAAAAGCTTGAGTGACGTGTTTTCTTATAGTGGAAAGGAAGTGATGGGTTGTATAGCAACTGCATGCTTAACTTTTTGAGGAGTTGTCAAATTGGTTTCACTGTTTTACAATCTAACGAACATTAGATGAAGTTCCAAAAACTCAGTATTTATGCTATATTAAAAAATGCTGTTGGCTGAAGGGGGTTACAGAGTGGACTCTTCAAGTAGAAGCATAAATAACAGCTTGGATTTAGCTTTTGAGTAGTAGATACTGGAATGTCAGGCAGTTAAGCTCACCTGGCCCAGGCTGGCCTTGAATCTGCTCTTCTTGACTCAGTCACCTCACTAGTGGGATATACCCAGCTACAAATTATTTCATTATTCATAGGATTTCAATGCCTTGATTTATTTTACTACTTATTATTTAGGCCACATACCAATGTCTGTTATGTTAAATTTTGTACATATTCATCTATTAACAACGCGGGCATGTTCTCTCTAGTATAACAGATAAACTGAAAATGCAGTTTAATAACCTAGTAGAAAGTTAATCTACTTTTGTGTTGTTACTTAGTCATCTTTCTCAAGGTTTCTTTCAGTGTTTGTTGAATTCTCCTGTTGGTTCACCAACCTGTCCATTCTTTCATTTTATTTACAGAAGAGTTACTTTGAAAAAGTATACTTTGACTGTCTCGTTACTACATGCTCAGATAAATATTTATTTTGGAATATATGGTTGGTTCCACTAATTAAATATGAATACATTACCTCCAGGTATGACACAGGTTCTTTAGAGGAACAAAAGCAATAGTGCCTGCATGTGTCTGTACACGCATGTGCACTCCTGTACACATGATAAATGGGGATTGATTAGATTACTTACATGATAGGTCTCAGTTCAACAGTAAAATATACATGCTGAAAAGGTTGAGAAGCTGCTCAGACCATGAAGCTGGGTACTTTAGCAGTCCCAATCCAGCACAGGAGGCCTGGAAGATCCCTCAAGCCGAAGATGGAGCCCCACGTCAACAGAGGATGGAGCTGTAGGGGTAGGTGCACTGGCTCAGGAAGATACAGAAGCAGACTGCCTTTTCCTTCATAGCTGAGCCATTGTTCTGGAGGTGCCTTTCACTTTGATGGTGAGACTCCCCCAATGAAGTTCCCAATGCCCTTTTCTGGTTTCCACAGGACACCTGCAATCACATGGATATATGCACATAAATACACACAATAAAAATTCCTAAAAAGAATTTTATTTTTCAAACTTACCTTCTTCTTGGACCCAACCTGCATCTTGTCTAAAACACCTCTTTTGGATGTGAGATTTCTTTGTAAATGTGACTGACAGGCTGAGGGATTCAGCAGCAGAAGGGCAAGGCCCATTGTGTGCCAGAGGTCCATGATTAGGGACATTTGCCATTCCTTAGCCATCAGGGATGAGCAACTTCTTGAAGTTGGATTCCCCTCTGTATGCTGTGAATACCATTGGTTAATAAAGAAGCTGTTTTGGGCCTATTGCAGTGCAGAATAGAGCTAGGCATGGAAAACTAAGCTGAATGCTGGGAGAAAGTAGGTGGAGTCAGAGAGAAGCCATGTAGCTGCTGGAGGAGACAGACATACCCTGAAACCTTGCCAATAGGCCACGACCTTGTGGTGATGCACAAATTAATAGAGAGGGATAATTTAAGATAAAAGAGCTAGCTAGCAATATGCCTGAGTGATTTGTCAAACAGTGTTTTAATTAATACAGTTTCTGTGGTTATTTTGGATCTGGGTGGCCGGGAAATGAACAAGCAGCCTCTGACTAAAACTTCTTAGCTACCACATCTTCAAATTCATCCACTTTAAACTTAGTGGAGCTCTCCACCCATTTCTCTGAGATGTGGATCTATTGGTTTCCAGAGAACTTGATCATGTCTCTGTACAGGGCCTCCATCACATGTTCTTTGTTCTATAGCTTGGCGTGTGTAACATGAGGGGCCGGCTTGTTGGGGTTTCTGTCCCACCCGGTACCCCACAACCGGCATATCCCAAAGAAAATCACTCACACAGAGATCTCTATAAGTTATAAAGCTGATTGGCCCATTTGGTCAGGCTACTTATTAGTTCTTATAACTTATGTTACCCCATTATCCTTATCTACGTTAGCCACGCGGCTCAGTACCTTTCTCAGCTGGGCAGCTTACATCTTTCCTCTCTGGTGGTCTGGGCAGAACTGACAAAGGAAGCTCCTGCTTCCCAGAATTCTCCTGTTCTCATTGCATCACCTCCACTTCCTGTCTGGTTTTCCCATTTATACTTCCTGCCTGGCCAATCAGTGTTTTATTAAAATATGATTGACAGAATACAGACAATTCTCCCACACCATTTCCCTCTTTTTTTTTTTTTTAAACAAAGGAAAATACCCATAGTCCATTTGTTGGGAATGTGGCCGTAGTATTTTAGGCTACTTCCTGCTGGTTGGGAGCGCTGATGATCTTGTGAGGACCTAAAGAAAATTTAGAGTTATAATCAAGTCCTGACTGGAGTATCCTGTGAGTCTTGATCATCTCAGGCAGCAGTCTTGAATCTGTTCTGGATGTAGAACTCAGACATCTGGGCCATCTGTTCCTGTTGGAGATTTCTCAGGTGGCCTCTCTTGATCAAAGCTGATTTTTCTTAAATCAGAATGAACCCATAGCCTCTCATTTTCTGTGGACAAAAGCAAAATCTCTTCTCCAAAGTAACATACCTTTTGACTTCAATTTTGAAGCCAAGGTATTTTTAAAATACCTATCTTGGGTTAGTTCAGCATCATTTATAAACAACAGTCCTTTAGCAGCTGTTGCTCCTTCCTCAGCATTCAAACAATTCAAAGAGAGCATAATAACATACAGTATGAAGATTATCCATGTATTTTTCATCTTTACGTGGCTTTATTTTAACCTCTATTTCTCTTATTTTTACTTTTACTTTTAGAGACAGGTTCTTTATATATTTTTGTCCTGGAATAACTCGTAGACCAGGCTGTCCTTGAACTCACAGAGATTCTTCAGTCTCTACCTCCCCAGTGCTGGGATTAAAGGCGTGTGCTACCACACCACACCTTGAACTCACAGAGATCTATCTGTCTCTGCTTCCCAGGCATTGGGATTAAAGGCATGTGCTACCACACCTTGAAGTCACAGAGGTCAATCTACCTCTGCCCCTTGAAGTCACAGAGGTCAATGTACCGCCACCTCCCAAGTGTTGGGATTAAAGGTGTGTACCACCACACCCAACTACTTTCTTTCTTTTTACTTTAAGAACTTTAACTTTTATCCTGAATTTCATGTATTTTTATGTATATATATATATGATATATATGTATATCACGTATTTTTAACACACTGTAAACCATTTAGACATTTTCTTCCTCTTTGAATCTCTCTTTACTGTATATCTCTCTTTTTCTGACCACATGAGCTGTTAATTTACAAAGCAATACGGAAAGCCGTGTCTTTGACGGTTAGATCCAGCCCATTCCTTAGCTTTCCAGCCTCATGGCAGAGATACCAGCCAGAGCTGTTTTCACTGCCACAACTCTGTGGCGTTTCAAGGTCCTTGCCAGCAAATAAGCTGCAGTATTCTGCTCACAGACCACACTCAGTCAGACTGCCTGCCTGAAAGAGTCAGAGTTTGCCCTGGCAGGACAGCCCAGAAAGCCAGCATTTTAAAACAATGTAGCTTTTTTCCTGCTACAGCTGAAATCTGAAAAGCATGCATTCAGCTTTTCATCAACACCATTTAAGTATTTCGTGTCAGGACCTCTTAAAGAGCTGCAGGGTTTTGCAGCTAAAGCTGAGCCAGGAAGCCTCTCTTAGATGAGAGCGCTTGCTTGCCTGTAGCAAGCAGAGCAGACCTGAGAAATTGCTGCTACCAAGAAAACATGCTTTACTCTATTCTTTCCCAAACTTTCTCAGACTTTCTGTGGATGCAGTTATCCACATGGGCGCTGTATGTAGTGTGAGGGGGCCGGCTTGTTGGGGTGTCTGTCCCACCCAGTACCCCACAGCCGGCAAGTCCCAAAGAAAATCACACATAGTCTACAAAAAAAGGACATGACGACCTAACCGGTGTGAATCTTGGCCAGTGTGCCCTGGAACCTCTGAACAGCACACTGTGTAACGGTCTGAAGCATTGACAAGGGAAAGTATGGAGATTGTATGTCTGATTATCCACCAGAAATGTCTCCACAGATCCTCACGGAAACCCATCCAAGTATTAGGCTACACTACTCCCTGAGACTTGTGTGCAGCCATCATTCACCAGACCGCCATGAGGAAAGGAACCTGTCAGTTTAACTTGAAATACTTCTATCCAGTGAATGTAGTGGTGCATGCCTTTAATCCCAGCACTCAGGAGGGTGTGAGCAAGTTTGAGACCAGCCTTGTCTATACAGGGAGTCAGGACCATGTTTCAAAAAATAGAACAAGATTTATGAGTATTCTTATTATAACACACACAATGATTAGACAAAAATAAGCAAACAGTAAATGACAGAAAGTTCAGATTGTTAAATACATTTTGTGTCAGCTTGGTCCCATTCATGGTTTCTTTCACCAACCTTCGTCCTTGTTTCCCTAAATCTTTTTAAGTGCCTGTAAGAACATCCCTTCTAGCGACCACTCAGTGTTTTAAAGTAAAGAAAGACATTAGTCAGCTGTCAATCCCACAGAGTTGGGATCTTTTTATACCTGAAGGAGGCCTTAAACTGGAGTCTCTAACCTCAAGGTCTACAACTGCCTTGGTCCTCACTCTGTCCTGGCAGAATCCATTTAGGTCACAGCCTTAGTAGAGGCCCTGCAGGGGTTCTCAGTGGAGGGAGGAGGTGTGCTTTCACACTGATGAGGGCAGATGGGATGGGCAGGGAGGTCCATGCTGCACTGTGATTGTACACTGGGGATCTTTCTGTTTGTAATATGCGTATGCGTGTGTGTCTGTGCGGAGGTGTGCATGTGAGGCCCTGTCTTCCCTATTCCTCGAGGCCAAAGCACAGGATGCAAGAAATGTTTGCGCTAACCAGCTAAGCTTCCTGCTAAGTTCCCTGCTTGCTTCTGCTCTAGCCTGGTATAATAGCCTAGGGCTCTATATCACTTTAAAATGGTAATTTCTCAACCTGCCTGGAAGAGCCCAGGCGCCAAGGTCCATCTACCCTGTCTGACACTGCCTTGCACCCTTGACCACCTGCCTGCAGAGAAGCTCTCACAGGTGCCAGTTTCCCCAGCCCCCTCTGGGTGGGAGGAGTTTTCTTTACTGGGGCAAAAGGGTATATTAACCCCAGATTAAGCTGAATAAATGGGGCATTCTCCTCTGGGGAATGACTCGAACTCTGTATGTGCGTGTGTGCATCTATGTTTTTAACCCCTAGGACATTAGAGCTCTTGGGTGGTGATGCAGATCCTGTGGCGTGGAACGACCGCCACAATTATGCATATGCATGTGTGTCTGTGCGGAGGCGTGTGCAGGTGAGCAGCTATCTGGACAGGCAGGGAGAGAACACAGATTCCTCTAGCGCTGGAGTTATAGGCAGTTGTGGGTGCTGGGAACTGAATTCCAATGCCATGCACAGGCAGGATATGCTTTTAACCAATGAACCATCTCTCCAGCCCCTTGATGATAGCTTTTTTTTTTTTTTAGTAAATTTTATTAAATTATAAAAGTTTCCATTTCCGCCCCCCCTCCCAACACCCTCCCACTCCCCCCACTCCCCCCTCCTTCCCCTCCGTCCCCCAGGGCAGTCAGGGTTTCCTGCCCTGTGGGAAGCTCCAGCTCCCTCCCCCTCCCTCCAGGTCCAGGAAGGCGAGCGTCCAAACAGACTGGATCCCCAAAATCCAGCATATGCAGAGGAAACAGGTCCCAGTGTCATAGTCAATGGCTTTTCAGAAAGACCCCGGGCCAGCCACAGTCAGAGAATCCGGCCAAAATGTGTAGCCCAGACTGGCCTCGAACTCGTGATCCTCCTGCCTCTGCCTCCTTCAGCAAATCCTACCGGCGTGCGCCACCACTACCGGCGGGGATAGCTTTTAAGTAAACATTTTTGTAGCATAAATGAAGACTATAAATAAGGAATACGGTATAAATAAGGGAAAGGGAACGTGACAAAGGGGCTGGTGCTGATACACTGAGGAAGGAAGGCCTCCTCTGCTGTACCACATTTGCAGAGGGGTTTAAATGGCCTAACTGGATGTCTCCAATCCAGAAAAAAAAAGTAGCTAAGGTTAACTAATGCACACTTCTTGATAATGCTGCTTCAAACTTTCTCTGGGTTTTGCTCTTTAAGGCACAACAGCAGGAAAGTGTATGTGTCACATTTAACTTTTAGATATGTTCTGTGAAGTGATGAACTGATAATTACACAAACCGTGGCTTCAATCAGCGAGCATGCATCTATACATACAGGCTAGCATTCTGATTGGTGAAACACACAGTCAGAAACATAACTCACAACGGAACCAGGTGACGACTGTCCCCAAGGGCACTTTGAAAGAATGCACACTTGAATTGGATCCTGAAACTCATAGGTTTGAATTTATTGCCCATTCTCCAAGAAATATTATAGTTATATATAAGATAGCATTACAGAAATGGAATTCAATGACAACAAATTGGTTGGTCTTTTAAAAATGATGACCAGAATTATGTTACTCCACAGAGCTCAGTCTTTGCTCTAAATTCAGCATGTCACTGAAGCATTTAAATGTGGCTTTAGATGGATTTATAAATAATTTCTTTGAATAAATATCAACACTCTTTGAAATAGGAAGGGAGATTTGACAAAGAAAATCCAAGAAAGAAAAAGATCTGGTTATGATGCAGTTTAATCACTGGATACTCTATCGTGATAAATGCACAAGTTGGCTGTGGTAGTTCAAGCCTGCAGTCCCAGAATGTGGGAGGATGGGGCAAAAGGATCGGGAATTGAAGGGTAATTTGGGTCACATATTGAGTTTGAGACCAGGCTGGGCTATATGAGATGTTGGCTCAACAAAGAAAACAAACAAAAAACAAACAAAACAGGGTGTAAAACCATAAAGCCTTAATTTCCTGTGGTTTAATGTCAAACCCTCCCTAAATATCAAAATATTTGTACAGAGTCATTGAATACTTTAAACTTTTATCTGGGGTTCATCTATGCTGTTATTCTTAGGGATGAAATTAGTTATAGAAAATTATAAGACATCAATATCTTATTAAAAGACATGAGTAATATTTGAATATGTCTGGAGAGCTGGTGAGATTCCTCAGGGGGTAAAAGTGCTTGCTGCCAAGCCTGACGACCTGACTTTGATCCCTGGAACCCCTGAAAATTATACTCGACACACACAATCACACACATACACACACAATTACACACACATGAGAGAGAGAGAGAGGGAGGATAAATAAACATAATAAAATTGAAAAAATACACCTGGATTTAAATGCATTCTATATAAAAACTTCCTACCGAAAGAACTTTCCATACACCTGTCGTTACATATTTAGCTGTTGACAAAATGGATGTTTTTTAGCATGTGACTTTTCCCTCTGCTTCCTGTGGATTGACCCCTTCTGTACCTCCGTTTGTCCGCATCTGAAAATGGAGATAACATTGTAGTTACCTCGTAGGAATGTTGAGAGAGTCAAATGAGATCATCCAAGAAGAAAAATTGTGCCTAGCTCATAATGAGTCTCAGTGACTATCACTGTGGCTGATTGACAGTCAGAATTTGAGGCCTTGACATACATTACTTAATCTATATTTTGGTATTCTGTTTTCCACTTGCTCTTTGCTTGGTACACAGTGTAACTATCAAATTCTCACCATGTTTAGATTCATGCTTAAGTAAACGATCACATATTTTGATTAAAACGTTTAGTGTCTTTATGATGAGAAAGAAGAAAAAGTCAAAGTCCTTTGGACCAGCATATTGTTTTCTCCCTGCCATTTTTTTTTTTTTCACTTCTGAGAGGGAAAAGCTCACTCTGGAGGCCTGGCAGGAAGAATTCTACATGAAAAAATGAAAACACCAGGGCAGGCAGCACCAAGCCCAGGAGTGCAGAAGACCCGGAGTCGGCTTCTGTAAGCAACAAGCCACAAAAGTCTGGATTCCAAAATAGACAAGCAGGGCTCTTTGCAGGGCCAAATGACCATTATCTTCCTAAACTTACTCCAAGAATGTTTTGTAAGACAGACTTAAATAAACTGACCCATTGGCCACTCTCAGCTCACTTCTGTTTTGCTTCTGAATACGTCAAGTTTGGCCAGCCTTCTTGGCTTACATTTTCATGTTTATCCTTAAACACAGCAACCACGCAAACTCTGAGTGGAATGTCTCTGTTTAAGAGTAGCATTCGTCTACTAACTGTTCTGCAAACCAAGTTTTGTGTATATTGTATTTTTTTCTACTTTTACAGATTTTTCTGCATGTATATAAAATTCTAGCTTTCTTCTACACCAGCTTCCAAATACTGACAACTATGTTTCTTGTGATTTTAACTCATTTAAAGGATGCGTATCATGTTAAATGTTGGTGAGTATATAAAGATTATCAAAGTAATACTATAAAGCAATTAAGAACAGTGAATGTAAACAGAACACTTCTTTATTCAGATCAGTGACGAACTGAACTGTCCCCCCCTTTGCCCCTGGCAAAAATGTAGATTTTTTTTCTTTTGGCAAAATAATGACAGCTATTTCTTGGTCCAAAGCTGTTTTAGAATGAAAAAAAACTGTGCTAATATTTACAAGAAGCAAAATTTAAACGGCAGGTTTTTAATAACAGACACACAGACACAGACAGACAACCCCCCCCCCCCCCCCCACACACACACAGGTAGCCGGGCTCAGGGCCTGTAATCATAGAAAAGACAGGGGCAGAAGGAACTCAAAGGTTTGAGGCCTTGTTTCTAAACTTACAGGTTTATCAGCTCACAATCAAGGTGCTTTAATCTTGAGAAGGCCTTTTCCAGTAGGCTACAAACGGGAGGTGTTTTTTGCTCTCCCTAGGGCAAGGTCAAGTATTCTCTGTGTGTTTGACCAACTCTGGATTTTGCGTTTGGAAAACTATTATCCATCTGCACTATTCCCACTTTATAAACAGAAGTCACAGAGACTAAATGTTGGGCTGCTGAGAGGGAAGTCCTGGATCTCTGCCCAACTTCACTGGGGGTAGGGTGGCGGCTCAGCCCTGATACTATTTTCTCCTTCGTGACTTAGTAAAGGTACTTTCCAATCTCCGGGAAGGTGACCGAACAATGTCGAGTGCCCCTTTCCTCTCCTGTAGCCCCACTGTGGGTCCCGGCCTCTCGCCGGCCCCGAACGCCCGCTTCCCGTGGCTCAGCTCCCGGGTGCACCGGGAACCCACAGCCGCGGCCGCGTGACCCGACCACAAACGCGCGGCACCGCACGTGTCCGCGCGGCCCCGGGGCTCGCGCCGCCGCTCGCCAAGTCGCCCAGGACCGGCGGCGATCGGGCCCTCGCCATGCTGTTCCGCTTCGGCGTGGTGGTGCCGCCCGCGGTGGCCGGCGCGCGGCCCGAGCTGCTGCTCGCCGGGTCGCGGCCCGAGCTGGGGCGCTGGGAGCCGCGCGGAGCCGTGCGTCTCAGGCCCGCGGGCACCGCGGCGGGGGCAGCCGCGCTGGCGCTGCAGGAGCCCGGCCTGTGGCTCGCCGAGGTGGAGCTGGCGCCCGACAACGAGGCGGCGGCGGCGGCCGGCGAGGACACGGGCCGCGTCGACACGTTCTGGTACAAGTTCCTGCAGCGCGAGCCCGGAGGCGAGCTGCGCTGGGAAGGTACTGCCCACCCGGGCCTCGGGGCGCGCTCCCCGCGGCTCCCCCGTGCACCCCGCCGCAGACTCGGGGCCCGTAACCCTCAGCTCCCCCGTGCAGCGGGGCCGCTGTCTCAGGCGCGCACCCCGCAGCTCGCACGCTCCCGAGCACACCCCACAGTCGGTCACTGCTCGCCCACAAGAACTGCCCACTTTGACTTGACCCCACCTCGCTGCATCCGTTCCTGCCCTCGGCCTGCTTGAGCCTAGGCTTATTGCATCTTGTTGTGTTTTATCCTTTCAGTGAAAAAAATACTGTGCACCTGTCACTGTGCGTTCAGGTTCCTTTTACTTTTAGAGATTTTTGGACTGGAGTCCAAGTGCAGAGTTTTCTTCCCAGCATTTGGGAGTATTTCTCTACAATAGATTCAGAGAAGCCAATGTGTAGCCACTTTACATTGCAGTAAGGAATGCCCTGAAGAAGCAGTATCAGCGTGTTTACCCATGACACAGGGTGAATTGACACAGCCTTTTCTTTGAAGGAAATGACCAAGGTGGAAAATTGAGATTATATTTGCGTGGTGGTTTTTCAAGAAAATGGTCCCCAAAAGGAGTGACAACATTAGGAGGTGTGGCCTTGTTGAAGGAAGTTTGCCACGGTGGAGGTGGGCTTTGAGAGCTTGTGTGTGCGCAGGCCACGCCCAGTGTCTCAGATCACTTTCTGTTGCTTGCCTGTCAAGATGTAGAACTCTGGACCATGTCTGCCTGCACACCACCATGTGACACTGTGATGATAATGGACTAACCTCTGAAAATGTAAGCCGCCCCAATTAAAGAGTTGCTGTGGTTATGTCTATTCGCATCAATAGAAACCCTAACTGAGACAGCATGGCTCAGTGGTTGTTTAAATGCCATGGAAGGAATGATTCTTGAGACGTTCATATGGGCAGAAAAAACAGGCCATTAGCCAGAAATGATGTAGAAGCCAAGAATCCAGAAACAAAACAAATAAACAACAGCAGCAACAGCCGAAGAATATGTTTACTGGCATATGTTTATTACTTTTGCTGTTCCTTCTGGCCACTCCTCTGTTTGACGGTCAGCTAGTATTACTGTCTTTCATTATCCCCGAAGCTAGAGGTGCTGACCTCTGCTTGTTCTTTCTTTGAAGTGCTTTTCTGTCAATATTACTATGGACTTCTCCACCATAAAATAACTTCTCATAATTTTAAAAACAGTGAAAGGTATACTAGAGTTTCCATTTTCAGGTTTTTCTCCTTTATTACCTTTTCTGACATCACCTAAAATGCCCAATAATTTGCTTCCTTGCTATTTCTTAGTGCACCCTCTTTAGCCTGTGTGCTTTCAGTCTTTCTCAGGGTTACCACATACATTATAATTTGTAAAAATTCATATTTATTGACACCTGCTGTAAATGCATAAAATTAACAGCTACACCTGCTATAAAATATGAAGAATTTAGTCCATGCTCATTACCTTTTTTCCCTACTGATTTTATAGCCTCATTTTAAATTAAAGAAATGATACTGACTTTTATTTTATAGAGGGTTCATTATTACCCTATTAAAGAGAATTGCTCTTTAAACAATTTCTAAAAATAACGCACACACCCCTCTTCTTTCCCTTACCCTGCCTTTGTTTCTACATTAACCTTCATGTGTTCATATTCTGTTCTCTCCCTGTTACCTGTGCCCTCATGTGGATGAGTTGGTTGGTGCTAAGGATTAGAAATTAATGAGGAGATTTGCAATACCCTGTGTTTAAGAGCAAGGATCGTTGGACTGTCACTGGTAGGGTTTAACTGCCTTACCCAGGAATATGGTTTTATTAGACTAGCACAGACTGATATCAAGTGATGCACTTATTAAGTGTTTGGTCGGGACGAAGTCTGTAACAATAGGGCCTGCTTGTTGGGATTTCTGTCCCGCCTGGTACCCCACAACCAGCAAACCCAAAAGAAAATCACACAGAGGTCTCCATAAGATTAGAAACTGATTGGCCCATTAGCTCAGGCTTCATATTAGGTCTTATAACTTATGTTAGCTCATTATTCTAGTCTATGTTAGCCACATGGCTCAGTACCTTTTTCAGAACAGATAGCCCAGATGTCTGAGTTCTTCATCCAGAACAGGTTCAAGACTGCTGCCTGGGATGATCAAGACTCACAGAAGGCTCTCTCTTGCTCACTGTGTGTGCAGGCATTAAGTGTTTGGTAGAGTTGAAGGCTCTCTCTCGCTCACTGTGTGTAGCCCAGGCTAGGCTGCAGCTGGTGACAATCACTCCATCCTCAGTCTCCAGGGTGCTGGGATAACAGGTGTAAACCATTTTTCTTAATTTTACAATTGTCACTATAAGCCAAATGGTGCCAGGATGGTGGCACAGGCCTTTGCTCCCATCACTCAGGAGACAGAGGCAGGTGCATCTCTGAATTTAGAAGCCAGACTGGTGTATGAAGTGAGTTCCAAGACAGCCAGAGGTATACAATAGAGAGATCCTGTCTCCAAAACACAAAAATAAATATTTATTTAGAAAAAAATGAGTTCCCAGAGGCAGAGACTATCCCTGGATGGGTAAAGTTGCTTTCCTTTACAGTAATGCCCACCTTGCTCAATTTTTTGCTTAAAATAATTTCAGAATTTGTTTTACTGTATGTTCATATTAAAAAGTTCTTCTACAACTTAATTTCAAATTTCTTCTTTCTTACTATTTTAACAGAAGAATAACACTAGCCCTCAAGATTTCTTGTTTACTCACAGGATTTAATCATTGAAAGTTTGCTTATTTTGTGAAAAACACCTTTTCTTGCACATCTGGGATTCCTGTTGCAGTTACCACTAATAGAAAGCTCCCCCAGCACCTGTGGGAGACTAACAACAAGCACCCACGTTTGCTGCCTTGCTTTGAATCCCACATTGTCTTTCTTGAGCAATTTAATCATTGTTTGTTGTGTTCTCTAATATGGGACACCCAATGTCTGAGCCCTCCAAATCCAGGTTGGTCGTTTGGTAGAGCATTCTTATCTCAAAGCCCTTTGCTCTTTGCTGTCTTTGTCTCAAGACCTTTGAGCATCAGCATTGGTGGAGTATTCTAATGTCAAACTCAGTTTATTTTTTTTTCCTTTGGTGGAGGTGATTCATTTGGTTTTCCTTTGAAACTTTAATTTTTAAAATAAATTGTGTCAAGATGTGTCTCACTGTGTTTAGCGTTGCTTGACACTTGATTGCTTCCTTTAATATCAAGAATTATTTTCTTCAATTCATGTAAATATTTCTTTGACTATTTTCTCACCTATATTCTTGTCTTTTTTTCTATTTGAAATGTGATAGTCATATGTCTTCTGCTCATGCACTAAGCATCTCTAAAACTTTTTTCTGTCATTTTTATCTTTTATGTATAAATGTATTTCCTGTGTTTCTGACCTTACCACTTGATCTTCTAAAATCATCCATTTCATAATTTTTTCAGTGCACTGAAATGTTCACTCTTGGTGGTCATTATTTTTCATTTTTTATTGTATGTTGATAGGTATTTTGCTGGCATTTATTTCTCTGTACCATGTGCTTGCAGTGCCTTCCAGGTCAGAAGAAGGCATTACAGGTGGTTGTGAGTCATCATGTGGGTGATGGGAATTGAACCCTTATCGTCTGGAAGAACAGCCAGTGGCATCTTAACCACTGAGCCCTCTCTCTGACTCCAACAGTCACAGTTTTAATTTCCCAGATTCTTTTGTTCTCTTCCGATGCCAACCCTCACTTCTCAGAGCTGGTTGTTGTTAATGTATTATGATTCAGAGGATGTTGAATCATAGAGTTGATTAAAGTTGGTTTTGTCTTTCATTTGTTTAACCAATTTGTCAGCAATTGCTTTTTTTTCTTATGGCTTCATTCATGCTGTAGATTTTCCTCACATATTGGGTAACCTTTGTTCTGGGAAGGAGGAAGTTGATTCCTCCCAGTCACCGAGTCACCATCCTGCGCAGATCACCGAGGAAGCAGGATGTGACCTGCCAGCTGAAAAAGGTACCGAGCCATATGGCTAAAATAGATCAGAATAATGGGTTAATATAAGTCATAAGAGCTAATAAGAAGCCTGAACTAATGGGCCAATCATCTTATAACTTATGGAGACCTCTGTGTGATTTTCTTTGGGGTTTTTCCAGCTGTGGGGTACCAGGCGAGACAGAAAACCCCAACAGGCAGGCCCCCTCATGTTACACCTTTGTATAGCTGCTCTCTGGACAGAGGATATGTAGGTAGTTCTGCTGCTGAGGTTGGTTTTGTTTATCCAAACCCTCCTCTGAACAGGTTGGGGGTGGACAGCAACGCTGGTCCAAAGCCAGAACTTAGGATTGCCAGCAACAGTAAGAGACTTGAGGGAATTTTGTCAAAAGTCTCTGCTTCACTGACCTTTGGGTCATGTTACTAATATTTCCTGAAACAATCTAAAAGACAGTGAACAATTATTCTACAATTATTATTATGAGAAGGATAGAGATCAGACAGCCGAGGAGAGGTAAGGATCAGGGCCCCAGAGGAGACATACTGAGAATTTGCATTGAAATTCGCCCATGGAGGTCCAGGTTTATAAGCCAGTGCCTGGTTCTCCAGCAGATAGGGCTGAGGCAGAGCTGGTCCTGCCAATCTCTCCCTGGGGCTGAGAGTGATGGTGAGTGTCAACCACCCAGACCTCCGCCCTGGCCACCGGGGAGAAACACATTGAGCTGGAAGTCTGTCAAAGCAGGAACCCACTTTATTGCATCAGGGCAGGAACTTATATAGGACTGAGGTAGTGGGCTGGAGTCTTGGGATGGGATGAGGTAGAGTAAGGAATAAGGGCCAATAATATCCTGGCATATCAGCGGTGGCTGGGCAGAGGTGGGCCTAGGTCAGGCTGTGCTGAGTCACTCCTCTCCAAACTCAAGTTAGGCTCAGGAAGTTACACTGGGCCTCACCAAACTCAAGTTAGGCACGGTAAGTGACACTGGGCTTCATGAGGCCCAACAAGCCAGTTTATCAACATATTTTTTATTGAAGTGCCTCCCTTTTTGGCAGCCAACACATCAAGGACCCTTCAGTTGTGTAGGATCATTGAGGTTAGGAAGGTAAGTTTGTTCCAGAGCAGTTGTAAGATTGCGTTTGACTCCTGGTTGGTGTCTGTCAACTGGATAGAGATCTGGGAAAGTAGATGTAAACTATGATCCCATCGCCCCCACCCTAATGACTCCCATCCCCTGAGTGACACCTGTAGCAGCCACTGAGGTTGCCAAACTCATCCTAGTTATTACTGGGAGAGCTGCAGCCCACCTGTTTCTGTATGTGACTTTGATAGTGTAAAGTTCTTCCTTCATATGTAGGGTGAGTTGAGAAAGCAATAGAGTGGGGGAAGCAGGACCACATGGAAGTAACTGTCTGGGAGAACTCCACTGAATAATATATGAATGGATTAATGACATACTATCTATCATTGTGGAATATGAAGGTGTATGTTTTTCCTCTTTATTAAAAACCTTAAAAATATTTTATTTAAAATATAAGTACAAAAGAAAAACTTCACCAAATGTACAACATTTAACTCTGCCAGACAAAATTCAGAGTATTCAATCCATTATCTCAGACCAATCAGAGTTCTTAGGTATTAATTACTTCCTGATGTTGAAATGTCAAAAAAGACATATACTTAAAAATAGAAACATCCAATAGTACACCTTTGTACTAAAACCTTTTTGAAAAAGAAGACCTAGAAGAGGCAAAAGGCAGTTCCTCAAGACCATAAAACAAAAATGCATTAGGGAGTTAGCAAGTAGAAAAACCTGTCAGTTCCGTTCCTGGTAAAGTGTTTCTTCAAAGAAAACTTTTTATAGACTGAGGCTGATATATATTGCCTTAGGATTTCTTTTGCTGTGAAGAGAGTATGACCACAAAAACTCTCATAAAGGAAAGCATTTAATTGTAGTGGCAATTTAGAGTTCAGAGGTTTAGTCCATTGTCATGGCAGTGAGCAAGGCAGCAGACATGGTGCCAGAGAAAGAGCTGAGAGCTCATACATCTTGACTCACAGATAACAGGAAGTGGTCTGAGACACTGGGTGTGGCTTGAGCAGATATGAGACCTAAAAGCCCACCTCCAGAGTGACACACTTTCTCCAA